>NW_022884507.1:0-600000 GCF_011952205.1 Bombus bifarius | reverse complement strand
ATTCCTCGCATTACTACTATATCGACTACGGATTCTTTAATTAATGAGCATTCGACTCCAGAATCGAAGTAAAATGGGAACGACTCACCCAGATGCCTTAGACTACCCGTTGGAGACTCCACCACGCAGGAGTTCGTTTTTGGAGACGGGTTTTCTGCCTTGCAGTAGCGGACAATCAGGTGCAATATCGCCCTCCGCACGGCACTTGAAGCAAATCACCTGGGACGATGTAGCTGACCGGCTTCCTTCCCGGCGTCGTGCATTCCTCTGCTTTTCGCTCCGCATCCTCTTGCAGCACTCCGTCGCTTTATGCCCGCGGATCCCACAGTGGTAGCACTATCGGTGGTTAGAAAAAGATGCTAGCCGCCCTCGAGGGAAAGTTGCTAGTGGGAGACGTCGTTCGTTGAAAAATAGGTCTCCCCTATGTTCCCGTAGTTGGGATACAGACTGTTTGTCTGTTTGAAGGACTTTAGTTAACTAAATCTTTAGATTTATAACGGGCCCTCGGGCTAGCTGAACATGTATTGCGGAGACGCATCGACGTCTGGCTATCATCTTACTCAAAGAATAGGGTCTGCGTGTGGCGCGCCACGGGACAGAAACCGTTGGAATGTTTACTGTCGCGTGCCGCCACAAATATTTCTTTTAAGCAGAGCTATAGAATTACTTTGCTCATGTATAATATAGAAAATCTGCTTGTTGACCATGATGATTTCATAGATTTCGTAAGTAAACGACAACAGTTTGACGATTATGGTCATATGAAATTGGAGAAAAGGGAACAATTCGAAGATTATGGTTATATGCGATTTGGCAAGAGGCACGGTTAACTACCGATGATACTAATACTTTTGAGATGATAATTCCAATCGTGTGGCGTCGTTCCACTATCATCGTCGCGATACTAGATGAAATATATTTTACATTACAAATACGCATTCTGTTATTCTGCCCTTTCTCCTCCCTTCTTTTTCTCATTGAGTTAATTGGGGGAAAAAGGACACAATGAGTTAACATGTAATATTATAATAACAAGCATAATTACGTTTTAATGTTCTAATAATTACGTTCCTCTTCTCGTATGTTAATTATTTATCATGAGACAATGATGAGATGATGACAATGATTTTAGTTAAAAAAATAATTTAATACCGTCATCGTCGATGAAAGTCTCCGTAACATCTATCTACTTTTATCCTTCAAAATGATTCGATACACATTTTAATTGTGGATAATATACCGTTATTATTCTGAAAGTATAACGTACCTTAACTGCTCTTACACTAAATACGGTATAAAGATCGTTTCATTATTTCACGAATCATTTCGCTTTAGTGTGGAGATGTCTTATCGTCAGGGAGAAATTTATTGCGAGAAATGTTCACCAGAGCAATCATAATTTGTCCCTCAAATCACTTTTGCATGTTAGCTAGCGACGATCCATTCTTAACGTAGGACCGGTTACCTTAGCGCCGTTCAATTTCCAAACAATTTGTCGTTGGACTGCGTGTGGCTCCTGGTAAGAGGACTGTGACGAACGAATGACGCGGCACACACCTCAGCCATTTGCAATTGTATGAGCATTTGAACAATTTGGCCCAGCAGTGCACCGCCCCTGCTATTTCCTATCAAAAATCCAAGTCCTTGCCAGACGATTCCCCGATATATCACTATATCGCCTTGAGACAAAAAAATTTTAACTTTGCGCTACGCAATCACAGCGATGGATCTTCTTGTCAAATGTCAATGAATAACAAGTTTTTCACTGTTAGATTCAATCTTTCCCCTTGAATTTCGACGTAAAAATCATTTACATATCTTGTCTTTCACATATACGTATGTACATCGCTGTTCTCATCTTTTCATAAATCTCTGCTCACAATAGTCCTTTCAAGTTCAAACATAAGACTAAACGTCTGGCTAAACTCGAAATATCCGTGTGCCTGATACATAAATAACGGCGTAAGAGAGTCTGTCAGTCTTGGAAGAAACGCGTATCGCTAAAGATCCTATAAATTATCAAGTTCTATACCTCTCCAGTTATTTCAGAAGTATCGCCTTCTGTAAGTGGCGCGAGTAAGCTCTCCTATAACTAACTGAATATCTAACTTATCGCATCCAGAAGTATGTGATTTCCTACCTGTTCCAGACCGTTTTATTACACGTCATATCCACGAACGCTAACTCTGTTGCGTGAGATCGCCTCCCACTGCACCTGTTTGCCCCTTACCGCAACCGGCCTCCATGTATAATGCAAACAATAATTGTCATCGTTGAATCAACCAGCAATGCAAGAAACCAGCAGCGAAATCAACAACCTTGTCCGCGAGTGTAACGCCGAATATGATTTATTAAACTGTTCGTGTGTACAAGATAATTTCATACGGATTCAAACGTCCGCAAACGGCCAGTTGTGTTCGACGCGATATAGCAATGTTTTGTACTGAACGAATATCCTTCTGTTGAATTTTATTAAACTCTATTTCGTTCGTACAAGGTACGCAGTCCCTTGAAATTATGCCGAAAAGAATAACGCCGGAGAAAGTGATGGACATCGTTTGGTTTAGCGTAGCTTTGACTTTCTGTTGGCCGCCTCCTATCAATAGCAGCGGAACGCGAACTCTGGTTCACAAAATTTTGCAGATGAGTGGCGTTATTAACGCTTGCATGCTGCTCCCGCCGCTGCTATATTCGATTTATCTGCATCTAGACGATATAATCATTGTTTCTGAATGTATCTGTCTGTTTATGGTTATAAGTCAAATTGTGGTTCAGACTGTTATATGTTTCATCAATCACGATTCCCTGCAAGTAAGTTTTTATTCACTTCCACCTTACGTTTGATTGAAAAAGATACGCGCTTTAACAACGGGTTACAGCACGTAGTCGAGGAAATGACAGTCTGCGTTAAACAAGCGCGAGAATACGAAATGGAAATTTTTTCCAAGCATATCGCGCGATGCAGCGTCTTTTATGCAAGTTCTATGGTATGTATTTACTTGACCGCGACTGCCTTTTCGATAGGACCTGCAGCCTTGCCGCTATCCTTCCCAAGCGAAGCGGAATATCCATTTCGCGTTAATTATACGCCAGTATACGTTATCATCTACACGCAACAGTCTATCCTCAGCTATCAAAGCGCAGCACATATATGCTTAAGCATGTTTGGATCGCTTCTGCTTTGGTTTACCGCCGCGAGATTCCAGTGTTTGGCCATGGAATTAAAAAAGACGTCAGACGTTAGTACGCTGATCGTTTGCGTTGAGAAACAATTATATTTGAGAAGGTAAGAGTGAGATTTTACAACGCATGGACGAAACGGAGCGTTCATGTTCATCGCGAGTTCTTTTTTTTCTAGATACGCAAAAGAAGTGGTGGATAATCTTCGTTACATAGTGCTTTACGCTATAGGAGTAAGCACGTCTGCTCTAACTTTATGTGGCATTATATTGCTCGTGGTAAGTGAAGCTTGTAATATTTTATACAACGAATTAACTAAATAGTTTACATCTAGGATGTACCGCCAATGGTGAAAATACAGTTCGTAACTCTATGCCTCACTTTACTTACGGAGATTTATGTATACGCGTGGTCAGCCGATTACATGAAAGATATGGTAAATCAGGTTCTATTGTTTAGGTGTAAGGAAAGAGGTAGTAATATGACCACTTTTATTGATGAAACTCTGATTATATTTATGAAACTTTTCGATGTGCAAAAAGATATTTAACAGGCGAAAATTGCTTTCATAATTGCTAGCGATTGACGATGCAGACGTTAAAAAGGTAAATGAACAACGACGTGTTGTAAATTATAACTGCTTGTTGTCGTTGCACCGGACGTAATTTTAGAAATAATAGTCTGTTTCGTTTAATATTACCACGTTCAACCCGTGGTAATAGGTAGGTAATAATACGTTCATATTACCACCTCTTTTTTCGCGCAATCTATGAATTGTGTTCCCTTAGATACAACTAATTCCTCGTATGTCATAGAGCATAAATGTTTCACGAAGCGCATACGACACGATATGGTATAAACAAACGTTGGAAGTGCAAAAAAATTTGTCGATCGTGCTGGTATATCAAGAGCCAGTAACTCTCTCTGTCAGTTGTATAATACCAGAGCTTTCTTTGCGTTATTATTGTTCGGTAAGGACCACATATCGATTAATACTTGCTGCAATAGAACAAATAAAATTCTACAGCTAAATTTGGCAAACAATTTTCAAATAAATCAAATGCCATATTTGACGTTGTGCGGTTACATGCAACGGTAAACGTAATTGCAATTTTTCAAATTGTTAATTTTACTTTTAAGACACTGTTCGCATTTTCAGTTGATCGCGATGCAGCCTCATTGCCAGAGTGTAAATGATATTGTGTCTAATGTTCTGTTTGCAAGATTTCTATTATCAATATCACTTAACTATGAATATAGTGTCCATGTAGATCCATATTATATATTTTTCTTTTATTCAAATTGCCATAAAACTGGCATATAACTGCAATCTCTTTAATTGTAATCAACGAACTAATCAAAGATGACATATAATTAACAAGCTGAAAATATTTCAGTATCTGTCCAATACTTTCTCCATCTTCACTGCTTTGCGTGTGGTAATCGAAGATAATGCAGAATAAATGCGAGTAAAAGAATATGGACACTGTTTTAATCGTATATTACAAAACGATGCTTTTATCGTGGTAGTTGCGATTAAAATCACAATTGCAGAATGAGCCCTGTGACCACTACAGTATTATAGAAAACAAGTTCCTATCAAGCTGTAATTTGTTCTTAATACGATAGTACAATATAATTATAATAGTTGCATTATTTGTAATTATCCGATTTATCATAGTTGTTTCGTATAATGTAACCACCAGCTTTTGTTTTATCGGCAATATCGGTTGAGATCATAGGTCCGTACGCATTTGTAATTGAATCAAAATAAAACGAAACTAACGTTACGTTTCCATCTATACTGTATTTGCCACTCTGCAATTTCTCTATACACTTCCTGGCCCTTTTAATTTGTAGTTTTTAATTTCATGTTTGCAAATATGCGCCGGAACCTGCAGACTAACTAGATGCTTTTATCGCTAATGTAACACGGATCCAACAGGAATGGAACACAAATTCCTTCGTTTACTTGGATAATCCTTTGTTGTTGTTGTTATTATTATTATTACTATTACTATTATTATTATTATTATTGTTGTTGTTGTTGTTGTTATTGTTATTGTTATTATTATTATTATTACGAGTAGATTTCCATATTGTATCCTTTCTATTCTCTTCATCTTAACACGCGTGGATGTTCATGTTTCATACTACGTAGAAAACTCTTTAACAAGCAAGTCACAATAACAAAGACATTACTTTATCAGCATATTCTCTAACGACAATAATAATTCATTTCTTTCGACGAATTCGATAAAATATATTCTCGGTTATTTTTGTACATTTCAATTTTCAATCCTTACAGTCTTTTATATTAGACACATTGATGTGTTCGGAAGGCTGACTGTCTTGAAACGTACGCAGTTTGTATCTTCTTGATTTTAAATCAGCTATTTGTTTATGAAGTTCCATATTGTCATCTAAAAACGTGTACGTCCCGTCTCGCTTTTCCAATTCTTCCAGACTATATCCGATAGTCCGTCGATTTAAGAGCCATGGTTCCGGTGGTGGCGGCGGTGGCGGCGGTAACGTTCTTCGTTTCATGGGATGAGGTGATCTGTAATGAATTTCCGTTGTTGTTCGATAATCCATGTTACGGGCTTCATCGGCATCGTACACGATATCCGTCAATGTCTCTTGTTTTTCTTCGGGCCTGCGATATATTTTTCACATGTCATAAGAAATATCATACATTTATTTCTTACAAACGTGTAACATTATACTTGTATGATATAATTGATATATTATTGTGATTGTATGATATTATTGGTATTATTTTGTGATATTACGCGATATTATTTTTCTAAACTATCAATATGTGCTGATTCATCGGATCATAAGTATATAAAGTGATTTCTTCTATAGTATTCTCTTTCCAGTAGTAGATATTTAATAAAATGTAATTGTCGAAGAAAAAATCGGATACTTTGTTTTGAAGAAAAATGTCTTTGTAAATTCGACGAATGACCGTGCACCTAGCTAAAATGAAATTCTGCTTATCCATCCAACACTGCGTGCACAAATATCATTACGATTGAATTTTCCTCGGAGATTCCTGTCGTCATTCGAAAGATGAAAATTACACAAAATTCGTCAAGGGTGGTAATTTTATTTCTATAAAAAAGTTCCTTATTTACGATATGGATAGCATTTGCAACGTGTATTGCGTTCTTATATAAATGTACATGAAAACTAAACGCTTTAATTTTATACTAAAATCTAGTTTCTTAATGTACGATACAAAATAGCTACAGTATTTGTTCCATTCTTTTCAATTTCCTTCGTAAACATTTTACTATATATTTAAAACTTTCTCGCGAGAGATTATTCTATTCATATTTTGCTGCTACTAACGACAAACCTATACACAATACGCGTCATATTTTTCATAATGCTCCACTCGCTATAAAAGGTAACTGTGATTATAGTTTTCAAACAATTGCCATAATAATAATTATCGTCTCACATTGGATGGAATCATCTATTTTGACTATTCTTTAATATCGAATAAAAAATTATTTCACGAATACATACTCTAACGTTGCAAGTGACTTGATATGAAGCAGAGTACGTTGCGGATAAATTGGTTTATACGAGTCTTTTAATTCTATTTGAGACAACATCGCGTGTGTTTCCGTAATTCCTGTACAAGCAGGTTCTGGTCCTAGTCTTTCATACGATGATTTATGAAGATTCCCTTTCGGTGGAAATATGTCTTTGTTGTCTCTGGGTTCAGCCAACGTATGCATTTGCCTGTAAATAGCAAATTTTAAGTTTTGTCAAAGTCTACAAATAACGACGTATCGACTTCTCATATGTATATTCACGAGTCAACTATGTATGTGTAAGGTCGAAAGTTTTAACAAAACGGGAAAATAAGGCGGGGCAAAGGAACCGGATAAGCCCGAGAATCAACGACAAGGTCATAATAAATAACAAATAAATATAGGTGGACTGAATATAGCTGGACTATTAAACACGACAAACTATTAAATAAATGTTTCTGAGAATTTCATCTTCCTAAAGCGTAAAACAATATTTAAAAAATACACCTAACACGTTATATAATAGCATTGCACGCGTATTCATATACATATACACACACATATACGTATCCATACGTGTAAATATTATTAATTATATCTTCTTGGCTAAAAGTTTCGGAAAGAGTAATACTTACATCACGGAAGATGATATTTAACTTGATAATTTACTACGATAAAAATGAGTAGTGATTAGTATGTTTAATGATCAATTTGTATGTCCTTTTCCCCATTTACCACTTTGCATCGTAATATTAGAGATTTTATTTATTTTGTGCTACGTAGAAAGAAAACTACACGCACAGTTGAAAGCTGTTGCAGTTTGAGTGGTCTGACAATCTATATTGACTATATTGACTATATTGACTATAGTGACTATAGTGACAAAACTGCGTTGCTACGCACAATAGAAGGCGGGAACGTTTCACCCTTCTTCGTTTTCCTTGTTACAGCTTGACAACATAGGGAATACTATCGAATACAAGGAGTAAGAAACATAGGAGTATATACGATGCAAACTTCTGTATCATATCGCAATTTAAAAAGTATATCTTATACAAGAAGTTACATGTCATGGTAAAGTTTTGGAAGTATATAAAATAATGTGCATAAAATATTCCAGAATATAATACTTGGATAAGAGTTAGGAATGCATGGTTGAAGATGTAAACTAATAAAATAATAAAAGATAATAAAAATAGTAAAATTTAACATTTTTCCATAAATAATACATATAGATAATATATGGATGAAGTATTTATATTGGAAGGATCGACAAAAAATTTTTGCGAAGCTTCGAGTCGATTAAAAATTAAACGAACGACAGACATTTCCCCAAAATTTATCACACTGGTATAAATATCGATTACACGTGTATCGAATAACAATAAAATATTATTTTTATTTCTGTGCATATTTGTATAAATAAATAATGAAATATGCTTACCAATCATGAACCTTTACTTTGGTGTTGTAAATAGCAGGAGTATGAAAAACAATCGGTTCGAAATCTTTAAATTCATCTTCACAGGTTGGAAAGACGACCTACGATTCAACCAGTATATTTTCTATATTTATAATACTTTGTATACAAAAATAAATCCGTACAATAGTATTGATTCTAATTTATACGCCATTGTAACAGGCCATTATACGTATACAGGTAACAGAAGGAACTTGCGGAAATAAATGTAACGAAATGCAAAGAAAAGAACCGAGGTAATATCTATTTTTGTCGAATAAAATTAAACATAAATAAATTAAACATGAAGTTTTGTGCGAGTACAGACTTCGTAGCACGATCAAAAAATTGATAATTGTCAATAATTTGATAATGCTTTTTATACAAATATAATCTTACGTTCAATTTCCCTTTCGTCAACATTTATTCTTCTTTTCAGTTAGGCAACTTGAATATTTGTTATTTTTCTTGATATTTTATCCTACGGGATAACGTGATTAATCGAAAGTTAATCGGAATCCAGTGTCAATTATTTTCAAAAACATTTCAAAAACATTTCAAGAACATCGCGTAAAACATCGTCTTGTTGCGCAAAATAACGTCTGTCGAATCTCTGATATCTTCACGTTTCTTAGATTTTACGATATACGTGGACGTAAATTATTAAAATTCTATCGCAGAATTGAATGTTACTCTTAAATAACTTTAGCGAAAGTACAGGTTTTGCGAGTTTACTCGGAAACATATAAAAAAGATGAATAGTACGCTAAAAGAAGTGATATTAGAGAAATGTCGGAAGAAGGTTATTTCTCTGGAATCGTATAGCGAGAACGAAGGAGAAGTGGAAGAGATGGAAGAAAAAGAAAGCGAAATAGTAGAGGAATTACCTTTCGAAGATATTCTCGCTGACAAACGTCGTAAATATAGCGCTAAAGAAGAATTCATTTTTCTTCTTTATAATGACACTTTGCAGTATTTTGTGAAAGAGTAATCGTTTTCATTTTCGCTCTCGTTTAAATTTTTACTGAAATTTTGATATTTCTATCAACTCTCTTTGATACCTTTATGAACTGTTACGATCCAAAGTTCCATATACGTACGATTTTCCCTGTTTATTACGTTTAACAGCCGAGTAAAATACGCGTTAAAAATGTCAATTACTCGATGTTTGTTATTTAACATTCATTGTTTAATATAGGTGGGATGGCACGTATTTAAGAAAAAAGCCTACGAAGATATTGGTCGATGATTCGAGAAATTCGTCCAACGATGACGAAGATATAGGTGAAAGACAAGATTGCGAAGATGTAAATGAATCGAAAGAAAGCGACAATAATTCCGAAGAATTTAATAACGATACAAATAAATCAAGTTTCGTTTCGTCTTGGAAATTATCACTGCCCGATGAATTTGCAAATATAAGATTTATTAGTAACAATACGTACAGCGGTCGTATTAGTAGAAAAATGATGGAGGGTGAAGGCGTATACAAATGGTCTAACGGTGCTCGGTATAAAGTAAGAATTTTCAAATTTCCTATTATTACGATACAAGTATATAAATTTCAGCGATACAAGTCGTTAATGGAATTCATACATGTAATACATACGGTCATCATTCTTTGCGGCAATATGCTTTTCATGCATTAAAGATTATATCAATGGCAAAAGCGATTGTATATATTTTACAAAAAAATCTTGCACTTGGTTAACAATTACTCTAGTTATTAATCATAATATACGATTAATTTATATATATGATTTTTTTAAATTTTGCCTCAACATAAATAGAAACGATAAAATAAATAACTTCCCTCGCTTTTCGTTATTATTGAAAGTTGTGTGGTTTCATAGGGAGAATTCGAACAGAATGTTATGCATGGCAAAGGTCTATTAGAATGGAACAATGTTTGCTGGTACGAAGGTGATTTTACGAACGGCTACCGACATGGTAGAGGAATTATGGTGGATGGAGAAAATCGTTACATGTATACCGGTCAATGGCATATGGGTCAAAGACATGGGAAAGGGTAAGTACGTAACAAAGTACAGGTGAAATATTTTCACAAGCCAGAGAAAGACCGTTTCTACACCGATGTAAAATCGATGATTATTAAAATATCGCAGACATAATTATGTAATACGACGAAACGTTTTTTAACGCGTAAAACTTACGTCCTTTACAAATCTACTAGTAAAACAATTAATTCGATTTATGTCTTAGGATGTGTTAGTTGTCGGTGTGACTATTATTATTAGATTTATGTTCAGGTTGTTATAAAAGTGTTAGAATTGCACGTAAAATACCATTGTGGAGTAATTCGATACACCGAAACAAACGCGAGAATTCATATGCAAAAGTGTCGATAGAAGCTTATTTTTCAACTTAACTTACAAGCAATCGAATTTCGCGCTAGAGACATTCTATCATATCGCCGTGTCCCTTGTCCTGCAAAGCCTCTCGACGAGAAACATTCGATTTCGACGCGTCCTCTTGACGGTATCATTTTGAACGCGTGATTTACTGAGCTACGTGCACGTGGGATTGTCGCCACTTGTTACCATATTTAAGTATCTTACTTAGTAAGGCAACATTTTTGTTATACAAAGACAGACGTGTTCTTCTTCGGTACGCAATCTGTTGACGACGATTTTATTCTCTGGTAATATAATTATTGGCAAAAAGTGTCGTTATCATATTCACTGCGATACAAGTTTTTTTTGTAAATAATCAGTTTTTTGTAAATGTACTTGTTAAAAAAGTTATTCTCGTTACTCTGACAATGGTTCATACGACGGTGATTGGGTAATGAACAAAATGAACGGGATTGGATTACGAATTTATCCAAGCGGTGGCCGTTACGTGGGTCAATGGAAGAACGGAGTTCGTGATGGTATCGGAACCATGGTTTGGCCCAATGGGAGTCTCTATCGTGGGGAATGGAAATGCGGTGCAATGCACGGGTTTGTTTTGGTCCCTATGGTTTTATAACGATGAATAAAAGAAATATAGTTACATTGGAGGAGTGGTTAAAATACTTATGTTAGTTTTATTTAATATTACAAGATAATACAATGTTTGCAGCTATGGAGAGTACGTATGGAATGGATTTTTTAATAAAACGTTTGCTTGGCCGCAAGAAGCATCGTACGTAGGTTACTGGCGTCGCGGAATGCGTCATGGCAAAGGTGAATCTATACTGTTATTCTGAAACAATGTTCGATAAAGATAATAATAAGATCGTTATAATAGGGGAGATAAAGCTGAATTCCGTCGGTGGAGCTAAGTATTCTGGTTATTGGAAGGATAATAAAAAGCATGGTTACGGAGTTATAATTGGTAACGCGAACGTTTTACAAAATTAAGATATTTGTAGCAAAGATACATATTGTTGACGCATATGTTGATACATATTGTTAACCTCGAGAACTCGAATCACAAGGCAACGACTAAAAAAGCCTTCGAGCTGTGGAGATTTTACTTTTTCTACGAATAAGACAGGTTTAATATTCGAAACGAGTGGAACAAGTTTTGCGCGAAAGTCGATATTCTTCGAATTGCAGAGGATGTAGAGACTCAAGTTCTAGAGGTCAATTATTTATTTGAAAAATAAGCGACAAGTTGAATCGTGATTTTTTCATTGTAAAGCGTAGATTCGTATATCGTAGCTACGTATATTATAGGACACGTATACGATATTTATACACGGTTTTCACAAAGAAGCGGAAGGCTTTTTTTTATTTATTTATTGATATTTACAATCAATTCTCGCATTGAGAAAGAAGCGGAAGGTAACGAGCAAAATTGTTATGCGAGTTATCGAGGTTCGACTAATAACGTAAGCTAGTTATTTTTCATCCTTTATTATCAACATGAGATTGTATTACAAATGATTCCCTTATATTTGATATGACGTTTTTTGATGGATCAAATATTGCGTCAAAGTAAAAATATTCGTGTTTTATGCAGGAAGTAACGGGCACAAGTTTGAGGCTAATCCATTATTTTCAAATGATATTTTGTATGCGCCGAACGTTGTAGCCGATAATTTAGAAACTGAAACGAAAACGAAGGATGAAGGAGAATGCATGCGGACAGCTAAAGAAATAAAAACAGCGTAAGAATGCCATATACATATACATTGTACACTGTACAATAACGACCATAGGTACAAAATGAGTACAATTGATGTAACAGTTTATACAAAGTCGGTAGTAAAATGTATCTACGCACATATGTACAATAACGAAATATAAGAAATATATTTCAATGTAAATTAATATAATTAATTTCTACTTAATCATTGATAGATTTGTCGAGAAACCTGGTCAATTGGTAGAAACTTGGCCAACACCTATTCTGAAGCCAGAACAGTTTCTATGTTTATCTTACTATATAACTCGTCTATTGGATCCAAAAAATATGGAGCCATCTGTCGTATTTTCGCCTCCATCTGGAAAATGCTACAGTTGTGAAAGAGAATCTTGTTCTTGTTTGCCACATCCACTTTCCATAGGTCAATATTTTTAATTATTATTTAACATATACTACACGTAAATTACGCAAATTGCAAGTGTAAATGAAAATAATTCGAAAATACGATTGCATTTCTTCTTCGTATTTTAATCGGATAAAGTGACACCGTTATTTCGTTACATGATAATAACGGCGACATTTTTAAATTCTTGTTAATAAAATAAAAGTATTTCCACTCGTGTATACTAAACTTTTGCACTAAACGTTTGAACGAAAGATTTTCAAGGAGTGAGTGGCGACTTACATGAAAAACTTTCATGCAGATACGATTACAAGTGAACGAAACGACATCACGCAGACACATGCGCCCGAATCCTACACCGAGAATATGATAGAATCTGTCTGGAAATATGAAGAATGCTGGACATATAATTGTTTGACGTTTCACATGCATCGTTTACGTGAAATTTACAACGATTATGCTACGTTATTTGCCAAGTCGGCGCCAAAATGCAATCTGGCGATGAGTAGATTATGTTTATGGCAATTATGGAGAGATTGTGGTATTCATAAGAAAGGACTTAGCCTCACTGAAATCGATAGTTACATTGGTGAACGTTAATTGATAACTACAGTAAACATCGTTGTATATTATGTCACAGTACTGTACAAAAGTCCTTTTCTTGGACCGTCAGTAGTGATCACTACAGAGTAGTAATCTCACAATGATGGTAATAATACTTTTAGGGGATACGTATTTGTGGTGTTTGACTTTCTTAAGTAATAACGATAGATCTAAGATAATATCAAGTATCCTTATATTCATTTGGTAGGTAGCCTAAGATTTTGCACAGTACTGTGTACCAGTGCATATTGTATATGTATATGAGTAAATTAGTTTTTAATGCAACAAAACAGTAGTTTGGAATAATATCTGCTATCGCAAACACGTCTCGCTATAAAGGTTCTATTATTAATGTGAATCGTTAAAATATTAGCGAAAAATGAAACCACGATGATGAAAGATCCTCTTCATCCGTTCGAAAAGATTGAAATCTGGCAATTTTTACACGCCTTGTTAGAAGTTTCTTGGCACTTATATACTAAACACAACGACGATGAAGTCGAGGAAATGAACGGAAAAATCGCTGGTGGTTTGCACAAATTTTTAAAAAACTGTATATATCCTCATGCTGGAAATCATGTTGGTACGTAAGTACATACCTAATACGGTAACATTATCATAAATAAGATAATATGAATGTAAAAAGTGGCTTTTGAAAAGAAAAGGTGGTATTGTTATGAAGACAATTTATGTCATAAGGAATATAATTTGCGTCTATGTAAGTTTTGGGGAATTTTCATTAAACTAAATGAAACAAATGTTTATGACTCTATGAAACAGCTAGGAAATCTTTTGTGTTGTTAATCATTTGCACAACAAATACAACTTTTTCAATTTTAAACAGAAATTTTCTAAATAAAATACAACTTTCCAGGTAGTCTGTGCCGTGAAAATCAAGATTTGCTACCTATATACTGCGTCTTTGAATTGTACCAACAGATTGGCTATCCAGTTTCTGCAAAAGATCTCCTTCGTGCGACGTGCGTTTTAAAACGTAAGCTAACTGTCTGTTGTTATTTGTTATTTAAATTTTTCAATTATTAACTTCCGAAATTTTTGTCAACTTTCGATAGAAAGTAAATAAACATTAAATAATGTAATAACTTTTGAACGTTGTGCAAATTTTTGTAACGCTTGCAAAAACGTATTGACGTTTTACAAATTAAATTTATTTTTATTTAAGAAACACTGTAGCTATATAGCAACTATATATATATTTTTTTTCGGTATATGAAAAAAAAGAAAGAAAAAGAGAGCAATTGGAACAAAACATACAACGTTACAGTACTTTATTAATAGTAAACATTTATGTTGGTATATTTCACATTGCGCGTACAGTTCCTAGAGCAATGGTATCTTTACATTGAAGCGTATGAATATTTTAATGATGCAGACAGGGCAGATCCAATGCTTTCTTCGACTACTGCCGAAGCTGTGGAAAATTTTCCGGATGGAATTAATTCTGTGACGATAGGCGAAAAAGTCAGCTACTTACTGAAACTTGACGAAATCTTTTCGTCACCCGATCGTACGATTAATATATCAAGAAGAAATGCAAATAATTTATGTAGCAGTGGGTATAGCACATTTTATAAAAATTATCGTACATGCTTCGTTTGCGTTAAGAACGTTATTCGTATTACAGCTAACGGATTGTTGGTCTTTACACAACTAGGGACTAGAAAAATGATAGAAATTATGATGCTAATATGTCCTGGAATAAAAGATGCAAGTAGTGGTGTAATTATAAACATGGATTATAAGGTATATTATCGTAATTCAAATTTTGATATATTTGATACAAATGAAATTCAATAAACCTTTTTAAAGATAATCTGTTGATAGAACGATCTGGTTGTTATTTGATTATACTTGATTTGCTTCGGTGTCTCTTCAATTTTTAACATCATAATATTTAAACGACGTTGTTATGCTATTATATTACTATTATCAGATTTTGACGCACCGGTTTACATATATAAACACAAATTCTTAGTGAAACGCGTTATATGAAACAAATGAAAGATATGGCAGCAGTCAGGTCGTCTCTATACATAATTACTTGCGATTAGTCTTGTATGTTGCTCGCACGTAAAATTGCATAATATTGATAACTACGAATATCGCTCGACATAGATAACTTTATTAATGGTTATGATTGTTATCACTATTATTATTATGCAATTTTTATTTTATTCGTACTACGTGATACGTATTAAAAAGATTATAAAACTGAAATTGAAAGTAGGTAAATTAACAAACAATATGAACAGTAATATAAAATGCAAATTATGTCAGACTGGGTTTCATCGATTATTTAAGTATCAAGTACATAATTATAGAATTATCATCGATTATATATATAAAAAGCATAAAACATTATAAGTAGCATAGATTGAAATGCGTTTATTACATCAATATATATGAATATCATAAACCAATATTGAATATCATATTTAATTTAATTTAACATGTGACTAATATTTTAATCAATGGTTATTTACAGATATTACAAAAATTGCATCTTCCCTAACTTAATTATCTCTCGCTTAAATGCATAATATATTTTACAGACACATCGTATACGGTATTTTTTTTATGGCATAATTTACAGTATAGAAATTTAATGTTACAGCTGACATTTCTCGAATTTTATGAAATAATACTAGAGGCAGCAAAGGAGTTACTTTCTTTAAGAAAGAAGACTCTGAGAATGTTGCATACAAAGAACATCGAGGAGGAAACCCTATCGTTAAAAGCCAATAATTTACTAAAAAGAGACGGTTCTAGAATTAGCGAACTGTCTCCAATCAAGATTTCAAGAACAAAGAAAGAACCCTAATATAATTCGATAAAGTAATAGTACAAAAATCTAATTTCACTTCTGTCGCGTGCAAATCTTATCCTATTTCTCATTTGTTTCACATTGATCGTTCAAAATCGTCAATATTATGTTAAATAAGATTGAACAGTTTCTACTGTATCTTACTTAGTTTTAGGAACATACTTATAGCATGGAAAATTACAATTAAAAATTAGGTTTTAAGAAATAATAGAATATTATATCGATTATTAAACTAGAATTTCATTGGCACGTCGGTACATTTTTAGATAACAAGAAGGCAAAGTATAGAAAAACATATCAGCATAATACTTTAGATATCAAAATCGATTAATATAATAATTTAGACATGATATTAATAAGAACGATCTATTATAGCCAATGTTCTTCCAGTTTTTAATAACAGCATAAATAAAGAAATATTGCTTTTTGAACGTATCGTTCTATTTGTATCACGTACATCTGTGCATACATAATTAACAATTGTAAAATCATTAATGGAGCACGATAAATAAATTTTTTTCCATATAAGGTCATTTTGTTAATGTAAAAAAGCATACAATCTTTTGCAGCATAGTATCTCAATGAAATACTGCAAATAAAATATTCGAATGTTAAAAGAAATGAAATAAAATCAATCGAACGAACGAGGGTTCTAGATATTAGGAAACACAGTATATGCGTAGATGCATTGGATGTCTGAAATAGAACAAAACAAACTTAAGTAATAAAAAATAATGAAATGAATGGCATTCGATTCGTCCAATCATGAAAATAATTAAACGCGCAAGTATGAAACACGCGAATACGTTCATCTTTGAAACAGGTACAGATAAAAGATTGTGATTCATGAAACATTATAGGATTGAAAAGAACAGAAGAGCAGTTGGCTTTTCTTGAAGCCACGGATGGAACGATTCAGTCTTGAGCGAGCAATAACGAAATTGTCGGTGTTATCGGAACAAGCGAATCCGTTACGCATTGTCGTATAATAATGTGATGGAACTCAATCGATTTTCTTCCTTCTATACATGTATATATAATCCAAATATGCTTTCATAAAAGTCCCAGGGCTCAGGAAGTTAGAGAAACGACAGTGTGCGATCAAGTCGCTGACTTACACTAATGTTTCCGTCTAAAATGCAATGTATACGCGTTACTTTTGATCCATTACGTTATCGTTATCATATTTTCTTATCTTCGTCTTCCGTGATATTTACTCTAATAAGATATCTAATATATATTAAAATTTCATTAACATGTAAAATTTGATTCTTTCGGATATTTATTAAAATCCGTGCTACAAAAATACCGTCTAAAACTACACGTAAGCAATTTAACGGAGGAATTTTATTTCATTTTCTACCAAAGTAAAATATTCTAACACGCACAAATTGTAGATGAACGAAGGATGAACGTTTGATTTGATATTATAAAAATAAATGTTATACGAAGTCCCACATTTGTTCGCCATATTGTAACGTATCATAGGACGTATATACAGAATATGTATGTTCCCGAATTGTGGGTAATGTAATTAATGTAATCATAGACAAATTGAAAATTGTCGAAAATAGAATACATTAGAAGACGAAGACTTTCTACTGATAGATTTACAAGTATCGTGTCGTGTTACGGTACGGCTTAAGCCGGCTCAACAATTTCTATAAGTAATTCTAAAATATAGACTATATGCCGATTTATATAACTACAATACAGGACAGCAAAACACGCTTCTATGACAATAAAAGCGGGACACTGTTCAAATCCTCGATAGCAAGTAAACATTTTACTCGGTTTACCGACATTCAAATATTATATATATTCGTGGAAATATAAAATGGAAAAATTCGTGGAAAAAGAATGAAATAGCCATGCACTTCCGTTTAAAAACAATTTTTTAGCTTCTCGCACAAGTAAAATAATCTACTTTTAGTTATAACATTAACAGAACATAACAAAGTGTACAACATAACATAAATTAAGAAGGTAAAGCGTGAATCTACAACGCGATCAATATATAATTCGTATTTTAAATCATTTTCACTATTCTCCTGTTCAAATTCGATATATTTTATGTCACTTTCTATCGATTCATTTACAAATATGTATCCTGGAGACAAATACGATTCACTAATAATTAAAATATAAAGAAACGGATTAATAAATTGACAGTAGAAAACATTTTTCGTAGAAATATCTACAACATGTATGCGAATCGCTCGGTAAACAGGACACCTTAATTTAAGTAACTTGAATACCATCGAGTGACTGTTACGTTTTACTTTGTTTAATTGATTATCGAGATACAATATGGAACGAACTAACGTCTTTATAATGTAACTAGTACACGAACAGTAAATCATTTTATAAAAATCATTGGAGTAATTATTAATAATACGACTATAAAAATGGATGTAGAGCGCAATGAGCCCCGGAACATACAATATCTCTCACGTGAGTAATGTATCGTCCAATTCTTCTATTTTGCCTTCAGGCTGCGATAAAACTTTGCGCAACACTTTGCTGACTACATCTGACAATGATTCCCTTGCACCGGCATCCAAAAAGGCCATGCAACGCTGAAAAAATCAATTTACAAAATTATAAGTAATATATAAATACCCGAGATTTTCATTTCATAATTTTATACAATAAAGTTGATAGAAATATACCTGATGTTCTTCTTCCCCTTGCCTCAATCTAAGTACTGCTATAAGAGCAAGTTCACTGTTGGCTTTCACGTAACCATTTTTCTCTTTTGTTCCATTTACCAACATAGGTAAAAGCGATTTAAGTAATTCTGGTGACATCTTCTCAGGTGGTATGTTACGAGCCAAATGAATGCATACCTTAGCTAATAATTGTTTTACGTCGTTACTATTGTTATTCATTGACTAAAAGATAAATTACACAATAAATTATTTATATATAAAATTACAAACATAAATTTACATATAATTTGTTGAAATATTCTTACTCGCACGAAAGGAGATAAAATTTGTTGAGGTATAGGTTGTCGTTCGTTCATAAGATATTGAAACAGATAACCACAAGCTCGTACACCGTTCATGACTATTTGAACTCGATCTGCACTTAAATACGAAAGTATTACTGCACAAACACGATCTTTCTCTTTACTGTTGTAGATAGTTGTTGGAGATTCCTTTAATGCAACAAATAATGCTGCAGAACGTCCGTGTCTAAGCATCCAATCGACACTGGTATCACTACCTAAAATTAATTGAATAACTCAAATATTATATGTATTTTATAAAAAAGAATCTATGAAATGATAAACTACAACTTGAAGTGTGCGACAACCAGATGTTCGGTTCGAGCCGAGTCAGGTTCCGAAAACATCTCGGAACTCGAGAATGTTGGAATCCCCGAGAATTTCGACAAGACAAACGACGTTTCAGGAAGAGTTTGATAAAACTGGTTTAGAACCTGACCCGAGATCCCGAGAAAAATTTTCGTATTCCCGCATACTTCTAACTGTAATTAACGCTAATTATGTATAATATTGTAGCATATGTCGTTTTCTATCGTCTTGAACAAAAGGATATTTCACATTTAAAATATTTATTTTCAATTGTAATTGAATATTCTAGAAATTCCATCATAATTCCAAATATAAAATAAACTTACATAATAGATCTTCGTTAAGAGCAATATTGAGTTGGTCTAGACTAAGCCATCGTATCAACGCCCCAAAACAACCGGCTACGGCGTTCCTTGTAACATCTTCTGGATGTCCAAGCATACTACTTAAAGTAACAAACACTTGTTTCTTCATTGGTTCTGTCATTTTGTCACCAGCAGGCGTAAGCACACCTCTTAAAGCTTGTAACATTGTTTCTCTAAATATAATGAATATGCATTGGTAAACCTCAATGATGCAAATATATAAATAATTTATGAAATATATTCAATCCTTTAGTTTACCTAATAGCTGGATCATCTCCAGTTTTAATGCCAGTATGAAGTTCTGTGAACAATGGGTCAACACGAGT
Source organism: Bombus bifarius (assembly GCF_011952205.1). Classification (NCBI taxonomy): domain Eukaryota; kingdom Metazoa; phylum Arthropoda; class Insecta; order Hymenoptera; family Apidae; genus Bombus; species Bombus bifarius. The sequence goes on along the minus strand of NW_022884507.1, from coordinate 579,854 downwards.
ATGAATTACAATGAGATTACTTAAAGCATAAGCAGCTTTTAATCTCACTTGTCTATTACTGTCATTCAATGCTCTCAAGAAAGTGGTTTGTAATTGTGGTAAAAATTGCTTTAACATTACTCCAACCTAATCAAAGCATTTTAGGTATTATTTACTTTTGCGTTATCTTATTATATCTTTATAGTATATCTTTATCTTAATATTGCTCATACATTATAGCTATTATTAGGTTACCCTACCTTGCCGAGCAAGATTGCAAGTGTTTCTAAAACTGCTGCTTTAACACTCCAATTAAAGCGATCGCCGAGAATACGAATTAATGGCCCTGTAATATGTACAACACTTGGTTGTAACGCTGAGGCGCTAGTTAATTTTATAACTTCTCCAAGTCCTTGAGCTGCTTGTTCTTTTGCTTCTGGTAAACCATTTAATATAGCTTCTCTGAATATCGGAAGAATGGGAGTAATTCCTTTCGGCAAACAAAATCCTGGCAATAATTCTTGTCCCTTTAAATCAGACACTGCAAACCGAACAGCTTGTCTAATATCTTGCACATGAGCAATTTGTTGATCAGATGCCAAAGTCTAAAAATAGAATTTAATATATTAATTTCAATAACATTAATTGAAAATTATATTTAAATAAAAAATTTGTATTACCATAACGTAGCCTTACCTTAGTAACTGCTGTAAGAGCTTCCCAACTCATCTGTAGTACATCCTTATCACTGTCTGTAAATAAGTGGATGAGACCTCGTAATAATTGTGGAACATATTGACTATAATCTGCACGTGTATCACGACAAAAGGCACATAACAAGGTTGCAGCGCTTCGTCGTCTAGATGGATCGTTCGCTCTTGTAGCTTCCATGAGCTGATCCATGACTGTTCTAATACCAACTTCATCGGTAACAGATAGGATCACTGCTTGGCAATATTCTAATTCTTGAACTTCATTCGGTGTGCCCTGAGCACTAGAGAGAGCAGTTAATAGCGCTGGTAGAATTTTGTGAAGAAACCTTGTTAATGCTTCGCCTGCTACGCTAGCCAAGATCGATAACGCTTTTGTATTGACAGGGGGAGTTGTCAATTGAGGTACTAAATATGGTAAAACAACACGAGATTTGATTGCCATTACTTGGCGTAAACCATCTAAGGTATTCTCTGCTTCTGCTGGATCCGGTGAATTTAATTGCGTTAACATTGCTGGTAATATATCATCTAATGCTCTAACTCCTACAGTTGAATGCAAACCGTCAAAGGTTTTTGCTGCTGCCTGTCGAACTTCTGGTAATGGATCGCACAATGCTTTCCTACAATATAAAAATAATAGTCTTTCTAATTATCTGATCATTATTTCAAAATTTTTCAATAACATTCTTTACATATAAATATAAATATTTTTACCTCACTGTTGGAACTAAGCTGACTACAAAGGTTATCACCATGTCTTTATTTGTACTTGTCATAATTTCTGATAATCCAATACATACACCTTGACGTTGATCAGCCTGATCACTTTGTAAACCTTTCTCTAAAATAGGTATAATTTCTGGTAACACCCTTTCACCTAATTTTCTAACTAGATCTCCTAAAGTCCTCGCTGCCACCTGTCTTTTATCATTACTTGTACTAGCTAGACAGCCAAGTAATAAAGTAAACAATGTCGGTAATATTTCTCTTAAAGTTCTCGGTGTATTCGTTACAACAACTTTCCATACATGAAGAGCAGCTTGGCGTACCATCAATGCAACATCCGATCTACCCATGTATAATCCCGCTAAAACACGATTTCGCCTTTCAGCACCAAGTGCGTTAATAATGGCATAATGTGACTGTTCAGTTCCAAAATTATCATCTTCGCTTGCTGTTTCTGTTGACATCTTTCCCGAAACTCCAGAAATTCGATATAACAAATCACCAAGTAATTGAACCGATGAGTATCTAATACGCCAATTATCATCAAAGAGACTCTTTTCCAATTCTGGTAATAGCAACATAATAGCAGAATCAGCATAAAGATTAACGATACGTTGGCCCGCTCTAAGTGCTGTTTCACGAACGTATTCATTCTCATCAGCTAAAGCTTTCAAAATAGGATTAATAATTTGTCCAATATAGGGTGTAAATTCTGTAGTAAATGCACTTGGCATATAAATAAACATCATAATATAACCATCCTTAACATGAGGAGCTATGTCGGTTCTTTCGGCAGTACTAATAATTTCAGGCATAAGTTTGTGAAGTTTTTCAACACCTAATCCCCTCACAACTTCTGAAAGGCCTTGTGCAGCACCTGATCGATCAACGCTACTTGTTTCAGATGTAAGCGTTTGCATTAACCAAGGAAGTAAATCTTCAAAGCTAGATTCACCCATTCCTCGTACCATAGCACCTAATGCTCTTGCAGATACACTTCGTACTTCTGGTACAGGATCTAATAAACTCGTTTTTAAGCCAGGGATGATTGTTGGCAAATATGGAGTTAAATCTTTTTGATCGGTTAAAGAATACATATTTCCAATAATTTGGGCAGCCATTTTTCTTGTTTCTGTTGAACGATCCAAAAATGCTCGTTGTACTACAGGCATAATAAGAGCTAATGATGGAGCATCGATAAAATGTACGAACTGAGTATCTAAAAGAGTTTGAAGACAAGTAGCTGTTTTATGAGAAGGATCTTGTAATGCTTTCAATAAAACTGGTACAATAGCTTGAATCTCTGGATTACGAATTACACTTCCAATAACTTTAAGAGCTTCTGCACCAGCCTCTTGAACTTTTGTATGTGAATCACTAAGTACTTCGATTAGCTTTGGAACTATACTTGGCAAACAACTACTAAGCTGTTTTGGTGCACAATACGCCATTGCACCTAATAACTCAACAGATCCTTAAAAACGCAAACAAAATTATGTAATATCTAGAACATGATTATTAATTTAAATAACATTAATATTTAAATTATTTACCAGTTTTAGTCCTCCAAGAATCTTCTTCTAATGCTGCTAATAAACTAGGTAAAACAAGCTTTACCCCATGTGCAGATAATTTACTCATAACTACACGAGCTGTATCATCGGTAGCAGCTCTGACATATTGACTTGAATCTCCAAAGCACAGCAACAAATGTGGTAATACGTGAACGATGTATGGTTCAAATAACCTACCAAGCATTGTACATAACATTTCGAAAGCAAATAACGCTCCTTCCCGATGCCTATAGTTTTTCTTATCCTGAATGGCATTAGTTAATGTGGTCATAATATCAAGTTGTTTTAATGCTAGTATCCCCATACCCTTGATTATACCTGCTAAACCGTAAGCCGCACCTTTACGTTCCCCATATTTGTCTGATTTTAACAATTGGTCCATTAATTTGTCCACAATCTTTGGTGCATCTTCCTTAATAGAAGGTACAAGATGTGGTAAACAATTGGCTACTGCTTCCTGCACTTGTTGCGATGGTGTGGAAAGAGCCGCGATTAAACGCATAACTATTGGTTTAATACGTGAATCATCTTTGTCCAAGTGTCTTGCTAGTGACCCCATAAGAATAACTACAGATTGTTTGATTGAATCGAAACTGCCAATTTTTGGCGCTTTATCCATAAAGTCTTCAAAAACCGGTAATAAAGAAGTTATATTTGCTTTTCCATGAAGATCAACAACAGCTACAGCAGCAGTTAACATTTCTGTTCGAACAGTTTGATTTCTATCTCCTAAACCAGTAGAGACGAAAAATTGCACAAGTTTAAGTACTGTATCAGCACTGAGAAGAGCTGCCATTTGAGCCAATGCAAGTGCTACACCTCGTCTTGGACCCCAAGTATCAATCGGCTGTTCAACCACGCGTCCAAAATCATTCAACTTTGGTGGAATCATGGCTAACTTTTCTTGATACAGCTGTAGTAATTTGTCCAAAATTTCTGGTACTAGGTGGGGAACATCAGTTAAACACTGCGCCAAAGCACAAGCAGCTGCTTGCTGTATAGGTTCTACAGGATGTGTAATGTCTTGGATCAGTTCATCAGAAAGTATGTCTGTATGCATTACTAAATCTGCAGCATTCCATAACTCATTAGCAAGAATTTTATTCTCATCGCAAACATCGAACTTAGCAATCCATATTTTCCTAACAAGATGAGATAGTTGGTCAGCATCCTCTTTCTGAGATGGAAAAGCTTGTTTCACGACTGTTAATGCTCTTAATGCTGCATCTCTTATTGTAGATAAAGAATTTTGTAATGCACCAATTAAAGAATCTATATCTTCACTAGTTGCTATTGCAGTACCTGGTTGACCGCTACCGGATTGAGCAACATCTAGCAATGTTGCAACTGCATGTGATTGTACTCTTCCACTTGTGATTTCCATTAATTCTATTAATAGATCAAACATATGTTTACGCGGAAGCAATTGGGGATGTCTCATATCTTTAAAATCAGAAGAACTTCCTCTTTGTTTAGCATGTTCTTGTATTATCTGTAATCCTTGAACAATCATATTATCGTCCTTATAAGATAATAAGGTCTTTTTTATAAATGGAAAGACATAGCAAAAGGTCGGAGCTGTAAACAACTTCTTTTGTTTTATTGTTGTTGTGTGTAAAAGATTTAAAGTTCTCTTTACCGCTGTATCAAGATTTTCCTCTTCCCAAGCTTGATTCAGATCACATTGTGGTTGTAATTGTCGTAACGTAACATGTGCTACTAAATCACTAAGAACTGGATTATTTATTTTCACAATCCTCTTTAATCGGATATAAAGATCACACATTGCAGGAGCAGCTAATGGTGATCTTAAGTTTTTCAAAATCGGAAGTAGAAAATCTTTTAAATAAAAAGACAATTCTTGTCCATTTCCACGCATAGAACATATAATTAGAGATACAGCATTATTTATTCTATGTTTCAGTTCTGTCAATCTTTTACGGATTGCATTTTCTTTTGCCATTTGTGCCTTAAGGATTTCTTCTTGTTTGGGTGTTAATTTAGGTTCCTTTATTTTTCCTTCTTTCTTTCGTTTTTCATATAATTCTCGCCTAAGTTGCAATTCTTCTTGCTGTTCTTTAAACGAATACACCTTACTCTCTCTTTTCATGTTCATTGAATTAAGAATATCATTTTCATCGCTTGTTGGTAATACGCTTTTGTCATATAATTCCCCCTCTGGAGTGAGATAAGTAAAGTATTCGTCTTTAGTGACTTTTAAGACCTCTGGATCATCAAGCTTATTTGTAATGTTTGACACTATTGCAGGTAGTATGATGTCTGGTATAATTGATATCACTTTTGTCAATGCATTTTCATAACTAGCAACAGGCTTATAATTTTGCACAAGTATTTTTTTAATTTCATGATTAAATGAACATAAAAAATTTTTTGGAACAAGATTAAAATTCTTTGCAACTTTGAACCATAAGTTTGGCATTGCTTTATAGATTGCAGGATGATGAGATGGTATTAATGCATCTCTTGTCATTTGCATAGCAGGTAATTCAAACAAAAAAGAACCTGAACAAATAGCAAGTAATCCATCTGCAAGACATCTGCCAGTTGTCTCGCAACTAGAAGAATCTTCTTTATTTTCTTTATCATGTTCAGACTTGATTTTTACATTTTCTAAGAATTTATTATATTCCATTAATAGTTCTTGTGCAGGATCATATGTACTCAAGCCAGTTAAAACTTTTTTAATTAATGGAAAACAACGTTTCCTTATTTTATATTTGGGGGCTGTTGCACATGCCACAATTGCTCTATGTACACCGTTTAAAGCTTTTTCATTTAATCTATCTCCGAATTCAGTAATTAGTCTTTCACAAAGCAGCATGAGGTGATATAATATATCATCTCCACAAGCTGACAAAAATTTTTCTGAAAAGAATATTTGCTCGTCAATAGCATTCCATAATACAGTTTGTTTGTCATTCTCCACTTGATTAGCAAGAACAAATTTCAATAACAAATAAGAAGCCACTAAACCCTCTGTAACTGCAGCTGGCTGTGCAGATTGTTGCATAGCTCTTATTATTGCTTGTACGAGTAATGGAGTTATTGCTGCAGAATAAGAAGCTACTGGAGTAGAAAAGAAGAGTTTAATATAAGCAGTACGCACTGCCGCAGTTGAAGTTTTAGCATTCATGCCCTTTTTAAATGCATCTATTACACATTTTGGAACATTATTTGTAAATTTATTGGACCACAAGGCCATCATTTCAAGAGCATAAATTAAAGTTTTCTCATGAACCTCAGTTTCAAGAACTTTGATAAAATGTTCACAAGCTGTTTCAGCTAATTTTTCAACGCTACTTCCTGAAGCTGCATTGTAACTAAGATTGCCAGCACCTTGTAACACAGAAATTTTATGAGTTGCAACTGTAAGTTTTCCTTCTGATCCATGAAATACAGCAAATACGGATGACAATAAATTTTCCAAAGCAATATTATCTGAACATTGAAGAGCAAGTCTACGACAAGCTCCTACAGCTTCATCTCTAACTAAATCTTCCTTTGAATGCAAATTGGCAAATAATCCTTTACTTATATCTTGACTATACTGACTTAAATCGAGACTTAAACCACTTAGAATATATCCAACCGATTCAATGATAATTTCTGGATTTCTTAACATAGCTTTTTGCAAAGCCGGTAATAGTTGACTTTTAAACTCGTCATGAGATATTCTACGGAGAAGAGGTATAGCATTATGAACAACATATAGATCTGGTTTTTTCTTACAACTAATAGTTAGTTTTATGAAAGCATCTATGGTGTTTGTCTGAAAAGAAAAACAAATATTTATTTGATAATATTTACTACAAAGAATAAAAGATATTACTGATATAAAAACAGATTTTTCAACACAAAAATATATTATCAAATATAAATTTACCTTCAGTTTCACCACTAATTCACTTTTCTTTGCATTAACTAAATACTTAGTGAGTAAACTAGCAAGAACAATTACACCGTTTCCAACTTCCAATTTTGTTAGTGTCTCTAAATACACAATATCAATATCTTTAACACTCAACCATTGATGCGCTAATAAAACATATACTTTCTGCGTCAATTTTTTATCCATGGATGCCAAAGCTGCTGCACTCAAATTTGCTTGTGCTTCAATGAGTTTTGGTAATTCCGGATTGATGTCTGAATTGCTTTTGTTTCCGTGTAGAACAATTAATGTTGACCACTTTAATGCAAGATACGCCGTTAAAGCTGTATTCAGACTACAAAATAACATTTTGTTAGTAACTTATGAACATTAATACATAGTTCAAAATATAAATTTTTTTTTTAAATATATGCATTTGGAAAACTATGTATGTAATTACGTACGTAGGAACTACATTTTTATGCCATGTAGCTTGTTCTATGACAACATTTGTCATATGCTTTATTGAAGGTGCTGGTTGCTTTCTCAACAATTCTTCGATTAAATTTTTCACGTAAGATTGGGAAGTAGTATCCTTATATCGATGTAAAGTAAGAGATACGGTTTTGCAAATTCCATTAACAATTTTCTCATTGATGCCTATAAATATAGAAATTTAATAAATGTTATATATTGACATATTATGAATATTCCTTCAACCATTTGTAATATGAATTTATACAACTACTTATAAGCAGAATTTTATTTTATACATTTTCCTCTTATATAAATTATAAAAATAAATATCTTACACATAATTATAATGTAATAGTATACATATATTTTGCATCGTCTTATAATATAAAAATTAAAATAATGTAATTATTTATTTATTTTTATAGTGAGATTAATAAAGGATAATTTTATACTTATTTTATACAACATAACATTATATATAAAAATATATAATACTAGATACATATGACTGAGATACATTAATTACTATATATAATTTTACATATCTCATGTAATTGAATAAATATTAAATCTACATCAACATATTAATATTTAGGATGTGTATTGAAAGTAAGAAAAAATCGAAAGATTAAGAATTATAAATGCGAATTATATATATATTGTAAATATTATAATAAAAAAAAATAAGTAGTAATATACATTCAGTCTTGTATATTATTTAAATTCTAATATTCAATATTATCTTTCTCTCTATATTAATTTCAAAATATATTTATAGGATACAATATAATTTCCTTTCTCTATGAATAGATATTTTCGATCTAAAAAGTTATACATTTTTATCAAAAGTTTATTCGCATTTTCGTTTCTTACCAGGATTTGACAATACATTGACGACATTTTGTAGAATCTCTCGCCGCTCGTTTTTACTGGCGGTTTGAACTCGGTTTGGCAAATCTTTTAATGCTTTCGTTAACTGTAACAAAATCAAATTTAAGTAGTTATTAATTACAAGACAATAATACAGTTTCTGAACTTCCACGTGACAGACTCACCTCGACATCCGCCATATTTCTTCAAAAACCGGACTGCCCAAAGCGCCACCCTCCATTGGATTAAACAGCATCCAAAATAAATTGTATACATACGTACTATTGAAAATTGTTATCCTTTTGAATTATATATCTCAATCAATTAAATATATATTTCAGATATATGTACATTTCAAGTACATATTTCGTTTTAAAAAATTGTCAGTACATCGCGGAAAAAAATTTGTTTTCACAATTTTGTGTAAATGTGTGTGTGCGCGCACGCGCGCGCGCGCCTGTGAATGTTAATCCTATATTTTATCAAAATTGGTTCATATTATTTAAATAGTATGTTTTCATAAGTTAAAGTTTTTTATTTTGTATATAACAAAGTAGGATCCATACACTTTAAAATTTGGGAAAGTGCAAGGTATAGTACCCACTACACCTACATATTTCAGGTACTTGCTAAGCAAATATAACTCTGTGTGTGTGTGTGTGTGTGTGTGTGTGTGTTTGTTTGTAAACAAGCTTTTTGTTTAATGTCAAATTTTAAGATATCCTAAAAGGATGTAATACTTATTAGCATTATATTGCTTTTAAATATCGGTAATATTAAACGTTAAACAGTATTGTACAGACGCATGCTTACTAATTAATCAATTAAGTTGTTAATAACACCTATGAAGCATTAATAATTGTTTAATCGAATTTGTTAAAATTTGATCAAAGTATACTATTATCAGGGAGGAAATCTATTACTATCATATTAGAATTTGAATTTTCATGTAAATTATTATAAAATTTCATCTATTTTCTAATAGTATAACATATGGCGATAATTGATAAGTAAATTGCTGTTTTATAGAATTTGTAACGCAAATTTTTATGTTGGCAGTATGTATTAACCTGTCATATATGTCGGATGTTTAAAAAATTAATATATTATAAATATGATCGTTGTATAGCCGTGATAATTGGTAACAATTATACAACTGATGTATGTATATGCCCAAAGGGAAAAAGAGCTAACAGTATTTTTTTATATTTTAATCTGAATCTTTTCAAAAAATTTTAATATCTATAATTTAAATAATGTTTAGGCAAAGCATTTAATATGACTGCTACACCAGCATTTATTGAAGGTTGGAGCCTAGACAAAGTTTTAGGTTCTGGAGGATTTGGTATCGTCGAACTTTGGATACATGAAAGTGGTAAAAAGCTTGGTATGTTTTTTTATTCTTTAACAAAGAAAATAAATCAATAAGATTTAATATTTAATATTTTATGAAAACTTTAGCAATTAAAATATGCAAACGGGAGGTTGCACAATTAAAAGAAGCACAACGAAAAAGATGGATTAATGAGGTAGAGATAATGAAACGTTTAAAGCATCCAAATATTGTTAAAGGGTTAAATTTACCATTTAAACATCCTGACGATAAAGTAGATTTACCTTTATTATGTATGGAATTTTGTAGGAAAGGCGATCTGAGAAAGGTAAATATCAATATATAACTTATCTCTCAATCAATGAAACGATAGTTGTATTTATATTAGCAATGTTTGTTAAATTGCAGGTTCTAAAGAAAGTGGAAAATTGTTGTGGTGTTAGTGAAAAAGAAGCAATTAGTGTAATGAAAGATATTTCTTCTGCGATTGAATACTTACATTCCAATAACATTACTCATCGTGATCTGAAACCTGAAAATATAGTTTTACAAGATGAATGTGACATCGTAAGCAATATTGTATTAAATGTAGATTTTATTCAATATATTACAAATGATATTAATAACATATACATAAAATATATTTTAGATTTCATATAAATTAATAGATTTAGGATACGCAAAAGAACTTGGAGAGGATAGTACATCTGGATCTTTAGTAGGTACATTAAATTATATAGCTCCAGAACTATTATGGAAACAAACATATAGTTGTTCTGTAGACTATTGGAGTTTAGGCATTCTTTTTTATGAACTTGTTACTGGAACAAGACCATTTTTACCTAAAATGCAACATACTATGTCGTGGTATGCTATATAATTATGAAAAGTTTATAATAAAAATTTAAACATTGGTTAACTTATATATTTTTTAGGATGCAACATATTAGAAATAAAAAATATGATGATATCTGTGCTTTCAAATCAAAAGGGAAGGTAGTTTTTGGTCAAGATATTACTGGCCCTACAAACTTATCAAAGTAACAACTATAACATTGTTTGATAAAATGAAAAATAATAAAATATTAATTTTATTTAAACTGGTTATATTTTTTATTAGAAATCTTCGAAATAAATTAATAGAATGGTTTAAGGTTGTGTTACAATGGGATCCAAAGAAAAGAGGGAAACAATATGAAAGTGGAATATCGAAGCTTGTGGTATTTGAATTACTGCATTCTATTTTATCAAAACAGGTATTTTAATGTAACATTTTTCATACATTGGTATTTGAAAAATTTACATAATTATTTAAAATATAAATAACATTTTAACTTTTTTCAGATAGTTCATGTGTTTGTTGCATCGATGTATAAAATTAATACATATGAAATAGATAGCACTACTAAGATTACAGATTTACAATATATGATTGAAAAGGATATTGATATACCAATAAACCAACAAACTTTAACAGATTATTTTGGTAAAATTCTTATTGAAAATCAAACACCACTTTTATCACAAATTCAGGTATGATGATATAATGCTTTGTATTTTTTTATGTTAGTATGCAATATATAAATTTATTTTATATAGTATTATTTTGATTTAAACTATCAATTTCCCTGTAGAATACAGATTTATTTGTCTTTAAAAATGAGAGTCCTTTAATAGAGACCATCCCTATACCAGCAATCCCTATGGAAATTCGAAATATGATAGAATTGCCAAAAGGTCTGTTGGATTTTGAAACATTACAAGATTATTACAGAGTAACAATATTTTTTATCAGGCAACAAATAAATTTGTTTCAATTGTTTATTTTTGCCTTAACTATAAAATTGTAAGTATTTTATATATACTTTTATATATTAGTTTGTAATCTATCCGCAGATTCATCTATGAAATTAGTAGTGGTTTATTATAGAATTTTACTTATATACATATATACTGTATAATATTTCAGAGATTTGGTAATCGAAAAACTTGATACATTTAATAAAAATATGACAAATACATTAACAAATATAAATAATCTTCTAAGTGAACTATCTATAGTTCGTATTAAATGGGAAGGAGAAACTATAAATAAGAAGAAATTGACAGCTTTGGAAATTAATTGTAAAAAAGTTGCTAAACTTGTTAAGGCTGCTAATCAAATAAAATTAAAATTTAATCCATTGATAGTAGAAAGCAGTAGATTAAGCAATGAAGTAAAATCTATTGATTGTATTAAAGATATGTTTGAAATGTGAGTAAAGGACAATGTTAAAAATGAATTTTGATACTAATTGAGAAAAATTCTTTTATAGTATGATTGTGCGTTAAAGAATAAGAAGTGTAGTAGTAGTTATTTTTCCTACAAACATTGGAAATGTTATAATAAATGCGGTTAAATACAAGGATACATATATGACTGTGATTATAATTTATTTAACAGCAACTTATCGATCTCACTTTCATAATAATAAATAAATCATCATTAATAATTCATTGGCAACAAGCAATTCTTTTGTAATACATTACTAATACTCTGAACGATCAAAGACAAATAATTGTTTATTTTACAGATGATAAAACTTTTTGAACAAAATTTTTTCTTTCCGATTTGTATCAAAATCCACCGCCTATTTTTAATATTGTCCTTTACTTTTTTACTATCATATTTGAATTTTAAACAGATATAATAAAATCGAAAAAATCTATGAATTGCATAAAGATGAATATTCTCATAAATATGCAAGACCAACAGAAATAGCAAAATTAATTTTTGAATTCTTGAAAGTACAAGGAGTAGAGTTTCACAATATTTCTGAAATTATAAAGTATGTATATGGTCAATATATTGTATATTAAACTATAATTGATGTATCTTACGTTGATATAATATTTTCAGACAAATGGCGAAATTGGAATCAGAACTCCGAACATTGGAAATGATTTTTGACTCAGTTATTGCTATGAAGACAGTGTACTGTGAAGAACTTCAAAATATAACACAACATCTTACTTCCAATGTGTTTGATATTTCTAATAAAAAATATTTAAGTCTATCTACCTCTACAAATAAAGCTACAAACGTTTTATTACACGATAGTACGGAAATATCAAATGAATTTGACAGTAATCAATTTCTAAATATATCTAGTATGAAACATAAGGAAAAGCTAAACACAGAAAATGATGTGATATATGATAACTTAGTAATACGTTACACGTATGTTTCATATTATGAATTACTATCTAAGAAATAAGTACATATATAAAATGAAAGTATAAAATATTTTTATCTTTTATTTCGCCAGGTTAGATAATCTTTTGATAGAAATGCAAAAAAGATACATGGAACTGCTTAGCTTGGAATCATAAACACAAATATAGAATGTATGTATTACATTGTATTCGATTTTCAAAACTTTATTTTTCTATCTCTCAGCAATATTTCATTATTTTTAGATTAAAGATATTTCTCTTTGTCAAATTTAATATTAATTTATAAGACAATAATTCTATAAAATATATCTTTTAGGAACTTATTTAATTATTTATGGTTGCAGTATATTGTAGTGATCTTGATGCTCTTGGAATATAATGTCGCACGCCCCATTTAATATTAGCATTTTTGTCTGTTTTGATATATGTATAAATGGGACCATTTGTTATATTTTTCAGTCTCATTTTCCATCCAATATTATTTGATGATGTTAAATGATCTGTAAAAGATTATGTATCAGTATGAAAGGTGTTGAAGATATTCTACTAGGGGAATACCAAAATTTTATTTTATGTACTGATCCAAAATTAACTATGAAGACACAAAATGTATGATAGTAATATATAAGCATGTACACATGTATATGTGCAGTGAAATTAAATAGTTCAGCATCAAGATAAGAATACATGATAATGAAGCTTTTCTATAAAGTGCCTATGATGTGCAAAATTATTTGATCTTTTCAAGATGTCTTACAGCTGTTCTTACATATTGTACATTTTATGTGAAATCTGCACTATACGTTTATGGTTAGTGTATTATGTACATTAATAATTAATATATATTATATGTACGTGCGTGTATATATTCTTGCTTTATATATTTTAAGTAATGTTGTAAAATTACTTTAGAGATAGGATTTATAAATATTATTTATAATTTGGTTTTATAAATGTGTTTTAAATGTTATTTAACGTACCTATTTTAAAAATTACACACAGGATCAAGTATATAAAAATAGTTTTTAATATCTGTAACAGAATTAATCCTTTATATATATATATATATGCCATGATTATTTGTAATTAAACTATACTCACAATCCAGATGTTTAAAATTTTAACATCCATTGTAATCAACACAACAGTAAGATACTGAGTATTTTATAACAAAACAGTACCAGCAGCTCTTATACTTTAAACTTAACAAAAACTTACACGGTTGAATGAATAAGTAAGAGATATGTTTTTATCACACTTTCACTTATAGAGAAATTAGTATTTTAAATTTTTATTAATTCATTTTTCTAAACCTTACATACTAAGATGTAATAATTAAAATACCAGGCGAAAAATAATACTATTATATTTTAAAACGTGTTTTATTAAAAAAACTGTATATACATCCTAAACTGAGGATTAAACAACGATGTTAAAATAAATATGATTTTCATTTACTATTACTTTCTCTTCACTGAAAAACCTTACACACTATACTATTTTTCTAGATTGTCCACGTACATTAACAATTATGCAATTTCACATATAAAAGTTCATTGTACATTAACTTGACAAGTAAAAAAAGAGGAAAAATGCGAACTTTTTTAATATCTATTTATCAAATCTTCCGCGAGAAACAGATATTATTCATTGTCACTGATATCTTCGTCAGTTGTATACTCGGAATGTTCATCAGCTGCATCTACATCTTCCGCAGTTTCTTCGTCTGAAATATCCCATTGAGGATGTTCCGTGGGTACTTCTGGTGCCTCTTTCACATCCAACTGTAAACAAATATTTTTGTAATAATCATAAAGTAACAATAATACTGAAATTTTCGTTTACGTAATATAAACAAAATTTCATTACATACCTTAATATCTTGAGCTTGATCAAAGCCAAGATAAGAATCACTACGTAAACATACAGTAAACGTATAAACACCTGGCCACCGGGGCGCTGTAAATTTCAACTGAACTTCTTCAAAATGTGCTAACGACGTAACATAAATAGGAGTTGTCAGTAAAGTTTGACTCTTGCGATCACAGATGTAAACCCACCAATATTCCTGTTTCACATCAGGAAAGAGTGGACAATGAACTTCATGTGATATATTGCTTCTTCCTTCTAAAACTTTCTCTCTCTTTGAAATTCTTTGCTGAAATCTGTTTATAAAAACATTAATACGTAAATACGAGAGATCGTTATTATGTGTACGGGCTGGGGCAGTAATCGTAGTACAACCAGATAGGTGGTGATACTATGTGAAAAAATAAAAACTGAAAGATTTAACAAGTATACCTAAATCTTTTCAATTCGGCTATTTTTTGAGAATAAATAATCCACAGGTGTTTAAACTACATTTGAAAATAAGTATAAAATTTAGAATAAAATCTTTTTATGAGATACTTCATTTTCAAGAAAAATAAGTTTGAAAATGTATCATGTGCTTGTGTTTATCAGACCAATTCGTAATTAAACATGTTTAAACTTTATTTTCTTGAAAACGAGGCTTTAAGCTAATAAAAAAATTTTATTTTACATTTTTTACTTATCCTCGCATGTATAATAACTTCTTGTTGGTTGTTTACCCATACCTAGTCGGTACTTAGCCAAGTTAAAGAGTATTTGGTAAATTTTTAAGCTTGGTTTTCTTAGAAACGAGGCATCATATGAAACAATTTTATTCTATATTTTCGACATATTTTTTCACGTAGAATCACTCTCTGCTCGGTTGTACTACGATTACCGCCCCACCCTGTATGCAAAGCGTTCTGCTTGAATGTAAACAGTAGAATATCTCACAAGGGATTAAAGTTATTAAAAAATTGCTTTTAGAAGAGTTGTTTATTTTAAAGGGGCGCATCATATCGTGCAAATTATTTTTTTACGGATCTGGTAATGGGGGAGATTTTAAGCTCAATTTCATTTTTTAAAATAGTGCCATATATTTTTTTATACTTTTTAAATACTGCTTCGTGTCTTTTCTCGTCTTTCATATGACGGATTAAAGTTAAAATATCCGCTAAACTAATAATTTCCTGATATGAATAGGTTAATACTTTTTTTATAGGAAATATGAAGATCGGTCAGTTAGTCTGTTAAAAAATATATGGTGGAAAAGGAGGAAAAAAAAATTAGAAGAACAGAAAAAAAGAAAAAAGAAAAGAGAAGAAAAAGAAAAAAGAGTTGACCCTAAAATATCTCTCACTACTGGATTTGTAACAGAATAATTTGCACCATCTGACGCTTATCATTGAATCAAAGAACTTTTGTACAAGTCATTTTCTGATAACTTTAAGCCCTCGTGAGATATTCTATTGTTCTCAGTTAAACGAAACACTCTGTATATTAAATTATTATGAAATATTTTACCTCTCCCATTCTGTGTCATCATCATCTATGGACACATCTTTTTTTTCATGACCATCTTCGTCATTACTTCTGTCACTATCAACATCGCTGTCACTGACATCAGATAATTTATCTTTGGAAGACTCTTTTTCTACCTTATCTTCTTTCTTTTTCGCATTAGGAGTATTCATTTGTTGAGCATTATTGCTAGACTGAAATTGTGTCTGAGCATTCTTTGTGGAAGCAAACTTTTTACTAGTACCTTTCTTGTGGGACTTCTTTTGACCCTTTCTTTGCCTAAGCCATGCTGGCCTTTTAACAGATTGGTTTTGTTCTTCTGATACTTCATCAGGAGCTTCATTGTTTATTTTACTGTCATCAATCATGGTTTGTTCCTTAATAGAATCATCTCCAAATAAATGTTTCATATCTTTACGGGTTAATGATACTGTTACAGTCACAATAGCACCAGCAGTATAAACAGTTGGATTTTCATCGTCAATTACTGTAAAATATATTTTACTTTAAAAAGTATTTAAACATAACTACAAACTATGTACATACAAGTATAGAAATTATTAAATATTAATAATATAATATTAAAATATTATAATTAAATATTAAATAATATTAAATAATTTTTACCTTCAGACCGTACTTTAAATTCTATATATGGCATACTTCCAAGAACTTTCATTACATCCTCATATTGGCTATCTGATAAATGTCTAAGAGTCAGTCTTCTTTCTTCTCCTTTTAATTGTGCGAATTGTTGAAGACTTTTGATTTGATGCTAAACCAATTATAAGTCTAGTTAAATTTCTAATTATAATATATAATGAAATGTAGGTTATTCTAAAGGTTAGATTAAAGTATTCTGAATGATACCTTTTTTGGTAAGAAACATTTCAGATTATCTTCTGTTATATGTGGTAATTGTAGAAGAGGATTTTTAAATTCCCAGAAGCCTTGTACTATCATTGCACACAATTTCATACAATTTTCTACAGTTTTTATAGTTGGTAAACGTGGAACTGCAGATAAAAGAAAACATTCATCAGATTACCAGTGTTTAAATATGTATTGCTACTATAAAATTTTTTCGTTTGTATGTATTTAGGAAAACGTAGGACAGGTTGGGAAACCTACAATTTATAGCATACATATATACCTCTTCTAGCATAAGCTAATAGAATCACTCGATTAACACAAGTTACCATTTCTTGAATCAAATATGGACATTTTTTTACTATATATTGTCTATCTTTTTCTAATGTTTCTGGATTTAATAGTATACGAAATAAATGTGCATGAATTAGAGCTCTAGCTTTAACTGAATATGAGTCACATAATGGTGTTGCCTTGTTTTTTGCACCTAGATCTGGTAGCTGCTTAATAAGCTGAAAATGAAACAAATACAAAATCTAGAATTACCTTAAGCTATTAATTTCTTCAGATAAAGAAATTTTCAATTTCAAAGTAAACAATAAGAGCCATACACCACTTGTTTTACATCTAGTACAAAATTGTATTAAACCTGACATAAAAAGAATTGTACATTACAATAAAATGTATTCTATATATATTCATTATAATTATAATAGTAAAAACCATTAAAATATAGTGCACATCTTACCAAACGAACTTCTTCACTGTCTGTATATCTCTCGACTATCTCTGCATTTCGTTTCTTATGAAATTCGAATGAAGCAGCAAGAATCATAATAACTCTTTTTAATGACATTGAAGGATATTTAATAAAAAAGATATAATATAATTGAGTGGTTGCCAACAATACCTAAAAACCAATAATATATTAAGAATTATTAATATTCAATTTTTACTAATATTTGATTATATGTATATTGTAACATAGATGTATTTACTTGGTCACCAGTATAACGAATGCTTTTATACCACCACATCCCAACAGCCGTTGGTAAAACAAACATGAAGACCATTGAATAGAATCCTAAAACCCAAACTGAATTTTTTTTTTCGACTATCCAAGAAGGTAAAGCAATTCCAAAACTCATTGCTCCTGGACCATCTGGATTTCCATACTTTTCCCAATTCTTTCGTGCTTCTTCATCCGTTAGGGCTTGATATGCTATTAATTCATGTGGAAAAAAATATCTTCGTTTCAACAACAATTTAAATTATCATGAACAATTATTATTATTTCTATAATATTTTATTTTATTACACACGCACGCATGCGCGCTCGGATGCACACACACATCCACTCTATTTTATGTTTATTCTAACCTTTGGTTAACCTCATAAAAGCTTTTTCATTCCCAGTTTCTTTATCAGGATGAAGAATTAAAGATAATTTGCGATATGCTTTTTTAATGTCACTTTGAGATGAGCTCTATAAATAATAATAATATCATAAATGTTAAGTAGATATAGATGTATAGTAAATAAAATTGATACTTTTTAAATTGAATTAATTGTACGTACAGAGGAAACGCCAAGTATTTCAAATGGATCAAAATTAGCCATTTCATAATCGAATTGTGATACCTTATATGTCAAAAAGATAAGGACTACCCATCCAAGAATGATAAGAAATTTGCTACAACAATATAGCAACATTTTAAACGTCTAAACTTTATATACAATTAAAATATATATATTTGATATGAAAACATAGTTACTCAAATAATGCTTTGGTTTCTTTCCAAGGTTTATTAAGTCGTAGGATAATTTTCTTCTTTTTACATCCATCGCATTGACACTCTTTTGCTTCTTGATCAGGATCTATTTATAAATAATAATAATAATTATATGTACCATTCACCTTATTATTACCAATAGTACGTAGTTAATTATATGAAAAATATGAAAAAGATTAAATTTTCCATAATACCGAGTTTTTAAATTATTAAGAAAAGAATGTTTATAAAATTTTATATAATTAAAATTTATTTGAAACATAGTAATTTGTTTAAAATCGTTAGAGAATAAAAACAGTGTTTATTTGTGCATGTTCTGTGTATTATGAATTACAATAATTTACTGATATAATATTTTATTTAAATATTGCCTAATTTAAAAAATCTATCTTAAAAACGTAAAACCGATGGAATATCTTAAATCATATATATGTACATATATATATAAGATACTTTTTTATAGGAATACATTATTAAACTTTGAGCGCAAAATCGGAATATTAATAAACCTTAAATGTTTTACTAAAAGTGATCAAATATTATATAGCGTACTCTTAAATATTATTGAGAACATTAGAAAATTAGCAACGTGATATTCATAATTAACAACTCATTAATCCCTTGCCACAACATTATGAAGTGAATGTGATAATGAAAAGAGTAAATGTAAAACATGGTGAAATTACATAACTCGGTTGTAAGTACGTATAAACATAGAACGTTATCGTAATATCACTTATTTTCTATGTTAATCTAAATAGATTCGTCTAGAGCTAACCTTGTTTGGGGCGACGTGGCCAAAAATAATATGTCACAGGTATTTGAAGAAGGGCCGAGAATGATAGTAGAAAGTAAAAAAATGTCCCACCGCTTTCGTCGTATTGAAATTTTTGGCCGCTCATAGCTCATTAAATTACAATCTTTAAGTATATGGTTTAAGTACATTCATTACTAAACTCCACTTTGAATTCACGGTATCATTCAGTATATACAGTACAGTTACAGAGTTGCGTCGTCAAGACTGCCAACTCAGCACCGAATGCTATTAGTTTAGGTCTGATGTGCAATTGGCGCTGTCGATTATGTTTATATAGAACTAAGAAGAAGAATGAAAAATACGTCAAAAATCACAATGATTAAGTTTGTTAACAAACGATACGTCGCCCCCACTGTAAAGTTACAATTACAGACTACTCTACTGTGTTTAAGTGAACTTAGAATACGCCATTGCATGATAATACGGTAGTTTTGTAATTCTGTTGCATCCTGATCGTGAACAACGTCACTAATGCCAACGTCATACAACTATTAACTGTAAACAAGTTCTGAATCGAGATCAAAATCGATAGATATATCGACTGCATAAATATAAATCCAAAAGTGAAGGGTCACTATCTTTTAATATACTGTTTTCAAAAGAAAATTAGGAATCATTTTATTCTAATTCAAAAGTAGAGCAGAAATATATGTGTATCATATTAATCATCATATTAACTACAGTATCATAAGAGAGTTACGTGGAAATATATACTAAATATTATAATAGCCTTTTATACATCGTAAAAATGAAAAGTCACTATTATATGGTTGGAAATTAAAATATTGAATAGAACGGTTTATATTTTATATTTTAATGTAAAAATTCAATTACTTGTAGAAATTCAAATCTACATTATTCATTTCATTTTAAACTTATTTTGATGTGTTTTCATTTTGTTTAGATTTGTTTAATGAATATGTTTGTTTCTTATCATTCAAGTAAATTTATTAATATGATCAGCGTAATTCTGAATTGAAATTGCATAAAGTAACTATGAAGTTTGCCGAGATATGTACATAAGAGATATGTACACCATACTCTAAATCGAAGAAGTAAGAGCTGTTAAAAGTGATGAACCTATTCAACTGTGCTCGTAGCATTCTGATCAATGGTTCTGTCTGGATTGGTTTATTTACAAATACTGCCAATGTATGGTTTTGTTTGACAATAAGACTATGATATTCATGATATATATTCATTATGTACAATAAACGCACGAAAAAATTGTGATACATAGCTTTGATAATCCATAAATTAAGTTTCTAAGGTATGTCGTATTTAAATGGTATTTATATAGGTTAAATATATTTTAAAATGTAAGTGATTTGGACAATTATTTGTAGAAGAATATAGAAAGTTTCTTCGCAAAAAATTCATATACAAATATATTTTTTATTATTATATTTTATTTATTCAATAATTTTATTACTATCAATATGCTTATCACTATGTCGAAACTATTTTTATCGTTAATACTATAATTTACATTAATAACGGAAAGTTACATAATATTTTTGTATTTTTAATGTTTTCAAAATCTAACATTCTTCTCATTTCACACGTTATTTTGGTGAAATATTTCATTATATTAACTAATAGTTCTCAATAGTTTTGATTGTGTCAAAGTAGCAAAATATATTTGTATCCAGTGATGGGTATAATATAAATTGTTAATAAATTATTTCTTATGCTTTTTTTTAGGTACGATTAGTACAATTTTGTATTAAGATAAACAATGTCTGAGAAAAATATAGTTGAGTGGACGCAAAAGGATGTGACAAGATGGCTTAGAGAAACTGGACATGAAAAATTTATTGAGTCATTTTTTGATCAGGAAATTGATGGAAAAGTGCTCTTGACCCTGAAAGAAGACGATCTAAAATTAATATCCAGGAATTTACAGAAAATTGGTGATATAAAAAGATTATATATTAGCATAAAACAATTACAAAGGGATAATGTGGCAGTATTATTTGAATTAGGATATATTGATATATTTCCATCATCAAATTTTTATAATCATCATAAACATGAAGTAAGAAGGAAAGTTAAATACTTAATATGAAAAATTTTTTACGATATATATGTTCCTTTAATATATGAAATATGATAATAAATGAGATATTTTAAAATAATATCAATTGTGTTTCCATAGTAGAAGTTTGTTTTCTATTTTAACAGATGCCTAGTAGTGGTATAAATAATGAAGGTTCTATTGAACATGAATTTTATTCAGCATCTGTATCAGAAGATGGTCATGCGTCACATTTGTCACCTGAAATTTGGAAAACTTTCATTAGTTTGGCATATTTATTTATTGTTACATGGATTACTGCCTTTGTGATGGTCATTGTTCATGATAGAGTGCCTGATATGAAAAAATATCCTCCGTTACCTGATATATTTTTAGATAACGTTCCACATATTCCTTGGGCATTTGATATGTGTGAAGTTACTGGAACTATACTTTTTGCAATATGGCTGATTGTACTAATTTTTCACAAATACAGGTAAAGTATATTATAAATGCTACTAATATTTAAAATTAAGTTGCAAAGTAAACGATTTGAAAAGTATTCAACAAATTTTTGTTAACACAGATTTATTTTATTGCGGAGATTTTTTGCTTTATCTGGCACAGTCTTCCTGTTAAGATGTGTTACAATGCTTATTACTTCCTTATCAGTGCCAGGCACACATTTGCAATGTCAACCAAGGAAAGTTTCCGAAGATTGGACAAGGTGCGAATAATATTTTATCCTTTAAAGTGACTAGTATGAAAAACAATTATATTAATATTTTCATTTTATAGTTCTGCATATGTAGAGTTATATAATAAAATTGCTATGGCTTATGTTATATGGCGTGGTGCTGGTATGTCGATTCAAGGTGTTAGAACATGCGGTGATTATATGTTTAGTGGACATACTGTTGCGTTAACTATGTTAAATTTTTTCATTACAGAATGTAAGTATTAGCATGTTTCTGAATAGATAGACTATAGATAATATGTATATGAAGAGTCCACGGGTAAAGAAGGTAATGTCAAGTTTTAGCATTTCTTAGAAAACGAAAATTTATTTTTCGTTATATGTATCAAAATAAAACATTTTATTCTTCGTCGTATTTTGGATCATTTTCAATTTTATCTTATAACTGTAAGTGATATATAGCACATTAAATTGTAAAAAATGAAAAGTACACTATACACTATACAGTATAGCTATTGTGCAACTTGGAAAATTGTTATTCAAATTATTGCGACATAGTGATAAAGAGTCAGTGATAAAGAACACATGCAGGAGCATATGAGAAATATTAAATTCAAAATTTGTTAAAATTGACATTCCCCCTTTTCACCGTCTAACCTTCATATAATTCTTATTATGATATTTTATTTACAGATACACCGCGACAATTGTATTTTTTACATACCTTCACATGGATGCTCAATATGTTTGGTATATTTTTTATCTTGGCAGCACACGAACATTATTCCATTGATGTTTTCGTAGCTTTCTACATTACATCACGTCTGTTTCTTTATTATCATACTTTAGCCAATAATCAAGCATTGATGCAACGTGATTCAAATAGAACCAGAATATGGTTTCCATTATTTAGTTTTTTCGAATCTTCTGTCGATGGTATCGTTCCAAATGAGTATGAATCTCCGTCTCTGATCGTTTGTAATCTAGCATGTACTGGGAAAAATATATGGCATTTGGTACGATCCTCAATTTGCTTCCGTAAATCATGGCGTGATGTAAACGGCAGTGTAAAGAATAGCACAAAGAAGGAACACTAGCCAGTATATATGTTACTTCAGTTTTATATTCCTTTGATAATAGACTTTTGAGAATATTAATTTTACTTGATAACTCTCTTTATACCATTTAAGTAACAAAATTATATAACAAAAAATATTAATTGCAAACATTTATTTTTGGAAGTGAAATTAGTTAGTTAGCAAAATCTCCATTATCAAAATGAATTTGTACGATTTGTTTAAATATTTCTAATTTTTACGAAATGACTATCCATAATAGTATATTTAAATGATTGCCTTCCAAAAGAAATTTTATTATTATAATATTATCATATTTAACTTGTACAATTCTTATTAAAATCAATTTTGACTATCTCTTCTGAAACTTAGATTTAGATGCATTACTTTTTTCCCTTATTGTTAATCATGGAGAAATTTGTTTTCTTTTTCGTGAATAAATATATTATAAAAATTTGATTATGCAAGTAAATTTTGTAAGTAACAAGGAATTAAAATTAACTGAATGTATGACTATATGTTGGAGCTAATGATCACGTGCAATATAATTTGTTGTTAATTGAAGCTATCGAATGAAAGTTATATTAATGAAACTATAAATAAATTGCAAGTAACAGTAAGTAACAGTGCATAAAAAACTGATTTCATACGAAAATTTATGTATTCGTTTATTTCATAATTTTTGATACAAGATTTCGGGAAATAAGAAAAATTGGATAGAGTGCAGTACTGTGTAGAAATATGAATAGTCTTTCCACTTTTAATTTGTATATTTTTTTTACTAAAATTAAGTGTAAGCGAAGAGATTTTACTGACGAATCGATTTTAGCAACTATTATGTATTTTCGTCTTATTGTGATATCCTCCGTTTCTAAATGCATCATCACACATAGAAGTAACAAAACAAAAGATAATTACGCACGACCAGAATATAACTGGACACATGATGGTCATGATCAGATATGTAAATTTACATATAATACGATTAAAATACATTTAATGATGACGCTATTCTTTACGTGATTTAACTGAAGTACAATTGAATGAATATTGAACTTTTCGCAAGAGTTAATTAGTAAGAGGCTATGTATGTTACAGTGATCTGTAATATTTATATTTGTTATAAATAGAGTGTATGATCATTTAGATTTTTAAAAGAGGCTCTTAATGTTATGCTATTGAAGAGGAAGAATGATTTGCACAATAGTAAGAAAGAAATTATATATATATATAATTTCTTATATATAATTATATATATATATATAATTTCTTATATATAATTATATATATATAATTATATAATAATTTATATATATATATATATTAATATTTGTACATATAATTGTTGTATTCTACGATCATTTTATATTAAGTTGATAAAATTATTTTTCTATATTGCTTTATTATGAATACTTTTTATATTTTCCTTTTTCATAAATAGGTGCACATTCGATAAGTGTAATGTCGTATAATATAATCATAATAATCTTACAAATATCTATTACCAAAAACTTTTGTAAATACAGTATTTAAATTATCTTTATAATTAATATCGAAAGGTGCTAATTTTATCGTAAATAAAAAATGTTATAACAAACATTTTTCATAACGCATTCTTTCAAGGATATATTTGATGTTCATATAAAAAATAACGTGTACTTTTCAAATTTTAATCGACGAATATTTTGTTTTGTATAAAGTCCGCTATCAGACAATAAATGATATATGTATAATAATTAAATAGGATAAGTTTGTATTACGCCGAATAACAATCTTTTATAGAGTTTTGTCAGAAATAGAAGCGCGTCTACGTAACTATACCGCTCCTATAATTAAACCGCCGGTGTATGTAGACCGTCATAGTTTCAGAGTCGTAATGTCGGAATTTTAAAGCAGTGGTATCGCAAGTTTCAGCGTTTTACGTATTACTTTCTTATTCTCGTTTGAAAATTGCAAAATTAATAAAATACTTGACGCAAACAAAGATGTGCTGCACTCGTTTTAATATTATTTCTACTATATTCATGTTCCTATCTTACAGGTACGTATTATAAACTTGAAATTACTTTAAAGGAATTTTAAGTGCAACCACTTTATCAAACAATATAATAAGTATTCACCATTTTATTTCAATATTTACCTTCAAATTATTTAATCGCGCATTTTATTTCCAACATAATCTAAGGGAACATAAAATTAATTTTAGCATGCTATTTATTTCAATTGCAAGCTGTTTCTAACTACCGATATATCTTTTATACATAAATAGAAGATTAACAAAGAGCAGAGATTTAATTTTAAAACTATTCGATGTTCAGTAATTGACATAGCATGGAATCGCAAACGGAAGGCATCTGTCCGATCTGTAATCAACGTGCAACGCTGAAATGTAACGGTTGCAAGCAGCAATTTTATTGCAAAAAGGAGCATCAGCGACAGGACTGGCCTAGACACAGGTCAAATTGTCAAGCATGGGAGATTCGTGAGAGCTGCGAACTCGGACGGTATTTAGTGGCATCAAGAGATTTAAATCCGGGCGACGTAATCCTATCAGAGTCACCTTTGGTTTGGGGACCGGCATTACATTCAGATCAAAGAGTTTGCGTTGGTTGCGGGAAACAATGCAATAGTAGCGATACAAGATGCACGAAATGCCTTTGGCCGGCGTGCGATACTGATTGTTCTGGCCTTACTGATAAAAATAGGCACGGTCTGGAATGTTCTTTTCTTGTAAAAGCAAGAATCATTCCTAGGTTTGTAACATTTCGCAAAATACAAAAATACAGCTGCATTTAAAGTGTAAGGGCGAAGGACGAGGGGAATGTCACGAAACAGTTTTCATAATTTTATTAGTTAACGATTAAAAGGGACATGGTTCGGTTTAATCGTATCGTTCGTAACATGAAGTTTATACATTTATTAGATATTCAGAAAGAAGAACAAAGAGATAACTGTCTTACATTCGCTTTCAAATTGAATACTTTAGGAAACTAGAGCAAAATAAGAGAATTCATTTGTATTCATTTATATTTATATACATAGAAATGTTTATACATTGCTTAAACGTTATTTGGAAATTAATAAAAGCACTGTCATCACTTCTTAAAAGACAGCGAAGGAGCGTTATAAAGCGTTACAATCGCTCACGCTTATATCGTATACAATACAAAATAATATGACTAGTGTATGCGTAGCACAGAAATAATATAAAAAAGGATAGAAATGATATAGTTTAATATTTATATGTATACGTATATATGTATATACATATCGTTCTACTTTGTGTGTATGATTTCATTTATTCTTAATTAGTGTTCATTAATTCATGTTTCAGGTGCGATGTTCTCTTAGTAATACGTATGTTAATATTATGGCGCAAGAAATTGAAATATTGGTATTCTATAGAAAAGTTACAAAGTCACCAAGATTCTCGTGGTCAAGGAACGAACGCATATGAGGAAACGATGAACATATATCGGCATATCGAACGTCTTTTACCAGACAATCCCTCCAGCAAAGATATCGTGCACAAAATTTGCGGCTTAATAGACGTTAACGCGTTGGAAACTATACCACCTGAGGGCTGCGCTGCGATTTATGAAACAGCATGTCTTTTGGAGCATTCTTGCTTGGCTAATACGAGACACAGCTTTAAAATCGACGATAAGGGTAGACCTCGAATCACGGTGATAGCTGTTTGTTCTATACAGAAGTATGTAAATGTAATATTTCACATTACAGTCTTCTCTTTCAGTTTTTTTCTTTTTTATACATCTTTTTATGCCTCTTTGACGAATATTTTTGATAAAGCTTGGTACAAAGTGCAAAGCCAAATAGCGCTTTTGTAGTACATCTCAACATCAAAGAATCATTTAATATGTTTGTGTCGTAGGTAAATTGTCTACATGTTCTATAGTAAATATTTACTTTTAGAAGTGCGTTCCACTTAGACTCAGTATAGAGGATAACTTGTTTTCCGAATAATAAACCTAAAAGCTCTCTTTTATAACGTACAGGTGGGACCATTTAAGCACAATGTATACACATGCACTTTGGTCAACGAGAGCGCGAAGAGCTCATCTTTTGGAGACGAAATATTTTTCTTGCCATTGCAAGCGATGTGCCGATCCAACAGAATTGGGCACGCATCTTGGAACCTTAAAATGTCCTCACGACAACGATTTTATTTTACCTAAGGATCCATTAAACTTTGATTCGCAATGGGGATGTAATTCGTGTCCTGGAACTTTGACTGCATCGGAAGTGATGCAGTTTGTTGGAAAATTGGAGGAGGATGTTGATGAAATTATGTATCAAGCAAACAAGAATAAATTGGTTGATCTTCTGTCACGGTAAAGTAACTTTCATTTATCATACATTGGATAAAAAAATAATATCGTATCTATAATACTTCCTGCGGTATACATGAGTAGCTAAATTATTAATTTTATTATCCATCCTTGCGTATCGTCTCTTTTTTCTCTTTCTTTGAAATATTTTTCTATCGATACTCTATTTTCATTGTACATAGAAAGGATAATTATATAATATAAAGAAAATATTTTTATATTACATTGCACATGTACATAAAATTACAATTCGTCGTTATTGTTTATCGTCAATGCGTTGAAAATAACCAAAAATATGTTGACTATATGAGATATACGTATATGTGCTTACGTTCACTCTTAATAGCAATATAATTACGCTTTCTGGAGTCGTTAAAGCTTACACATATGCATATATATATATATAGATACATGATTTTGAGGAAGTTTTTCTTAATAAACGAATAAAAAATTAGCTAGCTTTTTTTCTAATGAAATTAGCTATTTTACTTTATTTTTGCATGCTTTAATGCAACAAAAAATCTTTTCACGAAACGAAAATATGGCTCGAAATTCTATTAAAAGTTGTCTTTTCTTTTTAATAAAATAATTTCGAAAAAAGATATTTTCGTAAAGATCACTTTGCTGTGAGTTTAAACTGATTTTTAGACATTGTATGGAACGAAAGTTAATGATTCAACTATAATCGTTATTTAATTCCAGGCTCACTACGTTATTGCATCCTGGACATCAATTATGTACAAGTGTCAGTCATTCGTTGATTCAGCTATTGCCCCCAAGCGATCCGAAAAAACCTGAACTATGCAAACGTATCATAGAAACCACCAAAACGTTAGATCCTTATGGTGCAAGATTAGCATTGTACACTGCAGTCGCATTGAGAGAATTGTCTGCTTGTCCAGGAGAAAATAGAGAAGGCCTTCTGTCAGAAGCAATATCGTTATTGCAATTTGAACCAGAGAATTCGCCTGGTGAAAAGCTTCGAACGTTAATGGAATCTGAGTTATGATAATTCTATTAGATTTAACATTTAATGAAATAATCGTAATAAAAGTTAAATTATAAAAATTCTTCATATCCTGTATTATATTTAGTAATTTGCATTTAGAAAATGAATTTATACTGGAAAAAGGCAATATGAAAAATGTTTTCCTTCGCATGATCTTACGCCATAATAGGTATGTAACATGACATATCGTCCGTATTGAACAACAAAATGGTTATTTGCAATTGTACAGTACGCATAATCGTGATCAGCAGCACCGTGCTATACATATAGTGCTATGGTAGTTCATAGTGCTGTTCTTATGTGTCACATTTTATTACATAAGATAACGTTGTATTTACAGTGTAAATGTTACTTGTTTCTAGGTCAACGATATTGTTAATGCGTGTTTGTCGTTGCAGAAGAATTAAGTAGTGAAAACCTGTCTTACGCTGGAGAGAAAAAGTAGAAATTCCAGGTAAACGTTATTGGATTACGATAGCAATGTAAATCTAGACTAGATTTAGCCTCGAGATGGAGTAACATATTTTTATAACAAGAATAGTGTCTTTTTTTCTTCTTTTATAGCAAAGCGATTATCGAACATTAATTTACTTATACTACACATTGATAAATACATATCATTCTATCGGAGTAATCTTTAAATGAAATAGTGACACGTAAATTTTGTTCGTAACAACGAATAGATCTCAGTGAAAATAGATTCGTGCGTGTATTGGGAATTTAAAGACTCGATGACTTCTAAATGTTGGCTGTTTAAACAATTCATTAATGAACATTCAAACTGGGAGAACTAACAAGTAATTCGCACCACGGTTTTCAAAAATAGAAATATCTTTGTTATCGTACATAATATTCGCTTAGGATAATTCTTCTTATATTCTCAATAATTTCTGTTTCTATATTCTGACCGATATTTTAAATCGGACATTGTCCGTAAAATAAAGGAGCACGTTTTAAATAAGATTGCATCTAAACAGCAGAATTCTATACAAGTTATATTCAAAAGATCTTAACTTTCTACAATTCGTCACAGTGTATCTCCAAATAATTACTAGTAATCGATCGATTGTCTGTGCGTTCGTTTCATCATAAGAAAGAAAGAGAATATCAGAATTTATTAGTTAAGAATAGGAAATACAAAGTTCTAAACGGAGTAATATATCGTGCGATCAAAGTTCCTATGCCTATTTTCCTCGATGATTATCAAGGTAGACAAGAACGTCGAGTGCGTACGGTCAACAACGGATAGGACAAAGATTGTCCCTTTAATTGAGCTGTAATTTGTAAGAGATAAGATTTCCCTGGCTGTAATCTTTTAAGGGTAAACGGAAGCGCTCGATCTTTCGATGGACTCTGTTTCTCTTCGCAGACCTCGAACGTATACTCGGAACGTCGTCGACGATGAAGACCGCATTGGTCTGGAATTGTTGTCATGCTGGCCAATGACGAACTGCTCTTTAACTCTCGTACGAGGATGCAATACTTAGCAGAACCTGCCGACTCTACCCCTACTGTCACTTCGTGGCAAGTTCTTAAGGATCTGTACTCCCGTGGCGCACTTTTAGATGGAATCTAAACAAAGTGTTCACAGCCTTTCTACATTTTCACTTGTAGAATCACCCTTAACTAATCGAACACTCTTAACACGCTTCTCGAAATTAAGATTCATCTAATTCTATTTATCTACAAAAATGTCGATGACAAGAATTCTTTTTCTTAAACAGCTGATCGTATCTGTATACCCATTCTATATACAGTGTTCTATATACAGATCGTAAACAGTGTTAAGTTTTCTAATAATTTCATCCAATTAGAAGCATCTATCTTATGTACCGTGGTAATTTTATGTACACATTCGTGTTAAAGGTAAACGAATAATGCAAAAGTAGTAGGTATGTATAAAGCTTATGAATATATCGATGTTTATGTGGCAATCAGCGAATAGATATTATTTCGTTTCGCCTGTGCTTCAATAAATAATAAACTAATTTCTCTATTTACAGTTGTTTAACACGCGACACATGCAACATACTTGAGTTAAGATAGACATAACGACACCAAACAAGCGATAGCTCATTTTAAAAACTCTATTTTTAAATAGAGTTTTGCGATAGCGTATCGTTTCGATGTGAAATCGTTAATCGTTTCGTTCGTTATCAAAATTCTAGCGTACTTAGAAAGCAATTTTACGCTTTCAATGTTATTCAGCATGTCATTAATTTGCATGAAATACCTGTGGATATATCGCGGATGATTGTTGGGTGGCTAGTACTTTAATGGCAGATACTCGTACTAATTCCTGTGGTGTAGCGGATATCCGTAATGTGTACGTCTTCCCTGATGTTAAAGGTGGTACTCTTAACGATGCATATCCTACTACCTCCTTTTCCTACAAATGTTTGTAAATTGTCTATAATAGTTCGATATCAATGCCAATAATTTTTCGTTTCGCTATTTCAGTAAGACTGTTCCTTAAGTAAGAAATCTAGGTAATATTAGCCCCTTAAGAAACTAATTTGCTTACATCCATAGATTTACTATTGCAAAATATGCGGTTCGGTATAAAAGCCGTATAATTGCTTTCATCGCATTATGTAACGGCGTTAATGTATTACATACTAACATGTATATGTTACCTAGATCATTTAAATTATATTTTTCACTTTTGCGAAATTGAAAATTACATCGTAGAATATAGTTTTCACGAAAGTCTTTTTTCCTCCCAACTTTAGGATCGTTTCAATACTTTAACATATCGGTTTAATTCGCTTCACAATATACAGAGTTCTAGAAATCTGATTATTTTCACGTACCCTCGAAACATTTTAACTTCGGGTCGTAAAAGTTAAAACGTGTAAGTGAACTTAATTACTTGATTACCTAAGTAAGATATTAGTATTAGTATAGATAAACGAATCTCATATTATCGTGCTAATCATTTAAAAACGTGATATATATTAATGAATATAATGGATATAATGGAAGAAAGTTTTTCAAACAGCGATATAAAGAGTCGAGTTTTTGATTTCCGAACGACAAAGATCTTTGAATATACAGCTATGACTAGTGATTATAAAAGCTTTATTACCCTTAAAATTCCTGGACCACTTAATTTTGCTCTAACGATGCCACCACCGCAAGGAAGAATATGAAAGGTGCTCGAAGTATTTCCCGGAGGACGATAATGGAAGCTGATGAATCCATCGGTTTTGCGCAAATTAGCTGTGGTATAATGTCCAGTGCGTAGTCTTAATTCCGGTGTCTTCCGAAATTTGATCGTGTCAGTCGCTATTCGATTTGACACATTATTTCTCGTATTTACCTGATACAGAATAAAAATAAATGACTAAATATCGTTCACATATCAACAAAATAGTTGAACTAGAGAAAAAAGAAAGAACGCGCGACTTTTAAGATACAGAAGAAAGACAGTTGTAACTGTTTTCTACACTGAAATCAACGATACGCTTAAACTAATAAAAAAAGAAACGACTGCTTTCAAAAATGAATATTCTCGTGGAAAAGGTTCGTTTTTCGAGTGTCTGACATTTTTCTCTGTTCCAGCAAGAAGAGAAACGGTTTACTTCTCTTTCGCTGCTTTTACTGAAAAAGGCACGATACAAACACTTTATTATAGGATTAAGTGTTCTCTAGTTGCAATTACTAACCACGTATAAGGTAACATTGTACGTAGTATCGTACTTCATCCTGTGAAGCGTCAATTTTGTTTGACGCACGCAATGAAGTCCTTCCGGAATGCCGCGATGTTGCTGTTCCTTAGAAGAGGAACTCCCTTTCGTCGAATGCTGGTAAACGCGTAGAACATTTTGCGCGGCGCAAAGGGTCAAGGGGTGAGCCTGAGACCCTGATGTCACGGCTAAACAGTAATGCGAGAGGTGGGGATCTATGTTGCTGTAAAAATAAATGGATTTTTGTCGAATTCGTGGCATGAATCACACAAGCCAATTTTAATTCGCTGGGACGTTAATCGTAAACTTGATATTTCGTCTACCAGCCAAAGAAAATCTTTATTCCTCTAATTTCTATTTTGTTCAAACATCGATCTTTCTATTACCCTTTTAAATATGAATAGTAGAGTTCCAGCGATAATCGATTATTGTATGTTGTTATTATTATTATCATTTAAAATTTTAAAATAAATTTAACAAATGATATTTGCCAAAACTGCAATTTGTTTAATTCGTTGCTATGGAGTTAGATTAGCGAGCAAGGTTTGGACATTTTTATATGTATGCAGGAAATGATTTCGAAGCTTCTATTACAAAATTTTTGTCCAACATTGCATCGAGCTTGATTTAATTTGTCAAGTATCTCTCAAATACATCGAAATTACAATTTACGAGCTCGACATGTCCATATGATAGGGCAATTTTTATTACATTTCGATTATTTTTATCTCTTGGAATTAATTTGTGATTAGGAGTTGTTACACGTTGAATATAACTGGACACGATACTATCGTTAAATGTGACAACTAAGTTTTCCAACAACTTGCGCGTCAAAAGAAAATTATTAGCGATACCTTTTATTCCAGGATATCGTGAGCCGACGTTTGCTTCTTCGTTGTTGAAATCTTAACGAGCGGTGACGATTTTCCATTTCGTTTGCATACAATTCCGGGATATGGCTCAAACTGCTTGACGTGGCGTACAGCAGTACTGTGCTCGGTGTTAAATTTTGTAAACTGGCACCAGGAGGGTTCACGGATTTAATTTCGAACCAATAAAGACCAGCGCGTGTCTTTGATATCGTAAAATTCTGATCCTCTGCACCCTCGTACGTGAAAAGAGGGGAGCCTGGTTTCAAACTCTTCACTGGCCACCGGGTTTGAACTGTTGTATCGATCATAATATACACTTTATCATAGATTCTCTCTTGGATACGTCGATGTTTTACGTTTCTTTTACTTTCCTTCTTTTTCCCTCTTTCCTCTTTTTTACTTTTTCATTTTAACTTTACCAATCTAACTTTATCGATTTCTAATATTTTGTATTGTTTCCACAGCGCTCGTTTAAATAGGTGCAAAGATAACGAAACCTCGGTAAAACATAATTATTACATGTTTCGATGAAAAGCAATTTGTGCTTGGTCATATAAATTCTAGATAAGGACTTAACGACTGAATAATTCTACTAAACATTATTGGACGATATACTGCTATTCGTTTTATATTTGAACCTATGGATTTAAGTATGGATAAAAATTTACTGAAAATTGGACGTGAGAAAGTATATGAAATAGAGATTATACTGGAAGATATTTATTTTATAATTAAAGAAACTATAATATATATATATATATACATATATATATATATATAATAGTTGTGTGTGTGTGTATGTATATTTTTACACGTAAAAATGAGAAATGGTGGCTTTTTTCGTGTAAACAATGGGAATAGAATATGAAAGAAATCCGAGGTATGGAATATAAAAGAAAAATAAATTGTATTCAAAGATAAAATATCGCATTTGACACACACTATAAATGATAAAGGTATGAACTTGAAAAATATGAAATTTCATTAGGTCGTATGGTATTTCTCTCCACCATTTCTCTCCATCAATCGATCCATTTAGCTTGATAAATAAACCACATGCTTTGTTCCTTTAAACTTTAAAGTTTAACGGAGCAAGGTTCGTTTGGTTCACTGATTGATTTTAATCATATAGGAAACAATTCCTAAAGTTCTCCGTACATTTTGCTCCTTCCGTTTCTTCAATGTTCTCCGGTGGCTCGACGTAACTGACCGTCCATGATATCGGCCCGCTACATGGGCTAACGAGTAACGTGAGAGGTGGTCCTTCACGTGGACTCAGGTAATAGAACCTGCAATAATTTTATCTGCATCCAGTATAATATTAATGTTCGATACGTATTAATCGTAACCAAACAAATACAAAGAAATATTTCAATTAAATGGCGTGCTTCTACAAAAAGATGAAAAAGATCGTGAACTGTTTTTAAAGTATTCTTTATACATACATACATACATACATATATATATATATATATATATATATATATATATATGTAAATATCTATTTTCTATTTAATAATAGAAGAATAATAGAGTTACACGCTGCTTTAAGTATTGTATTTCACGATATAACAAAAAATTGTTTTTTTACGAGGGAAATGTGAAAAATTTGGATCATAGTCATCGATATAAAGAGGTATTTACCCTTTTTTGTTCTTCTTTTTTTTTGGCTCCTTAAAGACGAATTATGAGAAGAGATAATGTTACCAAGGTTTATAAATAAGAAAGAACAACCGATAAAGGGAATTTTACTGAACTTGTACGTGAATATTTGTACAGTTATAAATTCTGTACGTGAAAGCTTTACCAGCGGTATTTCTTTTTTCCGCTGTTAAATGAAAAGTAGAACGATCATCTTATTGTTGCTACTGCCACGATCAAGTATCAACAAACCGTCAAACATCGGTCAGAAGCTGGGGCGAGGTACATTCGGAATAATCTTTCAATATCCAAAGGCAAATAATTACTGAATAACAATAGATTATAAAATCCAACGAACGTACATACATACACATGCATGGTACATAGGCATGGACGCGCGCGCATAAATGGCTATACAATTGCAGCGTGTCGTTTATATTTAGTCATAATGTTTGATCGTACAAAAGTTCCCGTTTAAAGATCGTACCGGTTAAGTTTACGCCTCGACACAGCCGTCACTGTTTCTCTCTCTGTCCGTCTGTCTGTCTGTCTGTCTGTCTCTGTTTCGACCCAACAAGATCTGTCCCTCCCATCGGCTAGTATCCCCATCATCCTTTCGAACGTCGTCGCGTCGCATCGTCGCTGCTCGTCCCGTTAGCATAGTCCGAGAGAGCGTCGGGACGCCGCGCCGCGCCACACGTGCTCTTCGTTCACGGCCTGGCACTGAAACGGCTATTGTAAAATTAGCGTCTACACACAATGCTGGCGTCGCGGCGTCTGGGGTCGCGCATCCACGACCCCCGTCGTCTAATTTTGGCGTTTGGTTCGTCCCACGACAGACTCGAATTGATTCTGTCATTCAGCCGGCAGCGCGAGGCCGTCTACCGACTTTCGTGGAAATCCACGCCAATAGCAGAGCCTACGACGCGTGGCATCGCGACGCCTTTTCGCACGCGCCTTAGCCTAGACATCACTTTCCAGGAAACGTCGCGACCTTTCGCTTTAACCTACACCGAGGGAGAGAGAAAGAGAGAGAGAGAGAGAGCGAGAGAGAGAGAGAGAGAGAGTTACGAAGGAGAGGGGAACAAGGGGGGTTCTAGGAAGGGGGCGGAGGGGAGGGAGGGAGACCGGACGACGAACCCCGGCTGAATGAAGTTCCCGAGAAAGATAGCGTGTGCTTATTCTGACCGTTCGATCCTTCTGTTTCTTCGTTACTTATACACCGATCTAAGTGCATACTCATTCTTTCGGATCAATCGTCGTCTCTCATCGTTGTTTCTGGCTACAGTTTCTCTCAAACTTTCTTACGACCGTCACGATTACGAATGACAACGGTGGAAAAGAGATTACACGTGTTAAAAGGAGATTATATTGTCGACTCGTGTTACTTCATTTAGTCATATAACGTTAACGGTGTTAATTTATAACGATGTTTTTCTCGACTATATAATATCAAAGCGTATTACACGCCTTTGTTTACATGTTTTACACTGCAAGGATTTTAATTTACTCTGTTTTCGAAATAATTGAAAAATTGTTAAGGCGCTCGATTCTGTAAACGCACCTGCCTTCTGCAAAAGTTAAATATACACGCGTACGTTAAGTTCAAGTTTAACGCGTAACCTAGCGTTTCAGTGTTCAGAGCAATTGTGCAATTAGACTTGCGTACGAGTTTCACGGAAACCATCTGATAGTAGAACTTTATGATGCGTAGCGTCGCGATGCATCGAAACCATCAAGTGCAAAATAAAGTTTGACCTATGGTATCAGTTTTATCCTTTTAGAAATTTGGTAAGAATTTCCTATGACATACAGAACGATAACTGTAGATGAAAATCGATCACGTAGAAACGACAAAACAATCTCCAATCAAAATAATTCATTCGCTGCGATTACCGATGTATTCGAATCTTCTCTTCGAAACGAAAGTAGCGGAACGTTGCTTCGTCTTTGTATCTGATTTATTCACTTATATATATATACATATTATCGCAAGTAATTTTAATAATTGTAACTGTTCGGTGGTGAAAAAATGACGACGGAATTGGTCGATACGCTTTCACAACTATCGTAGTAACAAGCGATAAGGGTCGGTGTCTAAAAGTATTTCGAATTGGTTCCCGTTTTTTTCATATTATTTTATAGTATAATAATAGAATGATATTCGTTTAACTGGAGTAAAAGATGCCGTTTAATGCATGTGAAACGATATTCGTGTAAAGAAGAGAAAATGGTATGTATGGTGAAGGAACGCAGTAACGAAAGTTTAAAGGATCATTTTAACAAGCATATTAACGCGAAAGTTTTGCTGATCGTTCCAAGTTGCTGCGATACCATGAGAATTACACATGTATGTCATCTAGCAGTAATTCGAGTCAAATTGCATTCGTAAAATCTGTGCTACGGTTGATGAAACACGGTACGGGGTTCGTGACGTTCTCGTATAAACGTTCAAAGCTCCATAGGCTTGGGTACACGTGCATCGAATAAACAAGCTATGTAACCCAAACGAAATTCGCACGAATTGTTTCTATGGTTCGGCGAAAAGTGAATGCACCTTTCTTGCGGTGTTGTTTATCTTTAGATCAAAGTGTTACTTTGTCAAGAAGAAAATCTGGATTTTTAAGTACAAAAATACACCTTTCCCCTTTTTCCCCTTGCTCGAGTAATAACTTTGTTTGTAGTGAGGATTTTAGGATAAACTGCATGTTATCTCGTTTGTGGTCCCTTATTACGAGTAAGATGTAAAAAATGTTTCAAACGAATGATTTCATTGGTAATATATATTCGTAATATATTACGATAGAACACGATTTAAGTTGATCCCAATTGTTCTTTCGTATACGAACGATAGTTGCATAGATTATAGATGAACTGGCAGTTTCTAAGATACATTAGTCATTCTAGCGTATCTCGATACTCGATAGTCAGAAGTGTAATACGTTCTCGGTAATGTAATCTACGGGTATCTACGTTTCTATTATATTGCTTGGCCAAAGGATTTGGCATTCCAATCCGAGTGAATTGGATTGTAACTTAATCCGTGGTGTTTCGGTGTAAAATAATTTTATCGTTTCACAACGGAAGAAACAAATGGAACGTTATTCGCAAAGAAAGAACTAGGAAATAAACGTTAAAATCACCATTCGTTTCGTTGTTGTTCGATAAGACAATCGTTTGCACGATTGCTACTATCAACAATTTGGCGATAATTTGAACGCGTTTAACCGATTCTATAAACAACCAATTTACAGTTTACCGATATAGACTAAATTTACATCATTGCGGCAGATGGATTATTTAAAAATTACAAAATAGATTTAACGAGTAGATGTGGCAGTGGTGTGTATGATCTATTCAAAATTACAACGGAATTATTTTAAACAGTGCGCTCTATATTCCGATGAAAAGGAAAGTCGGTAAAACTTTGCTAATTATAATAAAGCGGGAACAAGTTTAGAAGACATTTCTCTCGATTAATGAGAGCAACGAAACGATTAATAAGAGAGGGAAAGGAGAATCGTTGAAACGTTGCGCTACAAAATCAAGTTGAAGATTTAATCGACGAAGCTTGGTAAAAGAAGAAGAAAGACAGGGTGGTAGATACTCACTGAGATACGTTACCGGGGCGAAGCGTAGCTGGTATCTGGTACTCGGGGTGCAGCACGCCTGTCCTGTTGAACTCTTGCACCCTGGTCGGTTTCTCGGCACCGAAAGGCCTCGGGCTACCGATCGTTTTGTACCCTTGTTGCTGGTGCGGTTGTTGCTGCGACAACTGTTGTAGCTGGCGCAGCTGTAGCTGTTGCTGGGACAGTGTTTCGCAGAAAGCGCAACCGGTGGCACGGCGCGCGTACACTGACACAAATACGAGAAGGAAGAAGCCGAGTGGTTGCGCGTGACGCATCGTGGTGACCGATTTTCCTGAGCTGCGATGAGAAAATATGTGGGATGAGAAGGGCGGCGACGACGACGCCGCGACGTCCGTCGTTCAGTGGCGAACGAGTTCGACTGTATGCCGAACGGTAGACGATGCCAGTCGGCGAGCGAGGCTGCCGCTTGGGAAACCACGCTGAGACGAAACGAAATAACCCCTCTTCGCTTCCTACCGAGGCGACTTCGTGTTTGCCCCATCTTCTGGAAGGAACCCTCCTTCCCCTCCTCGTCCTTGCCTCCTTTCCCTTACTCTCAACCCTGCCTCGTCCCCCACGAGCGACCAAACCATATATACTCGTTACGTTTAGCCGTACATGTGCTAGCACGTGTATATACGTGGGTGACCCTGATTCCGAGGAATTTTAGACGAACGAATGGTTGCCGAGGTCTCCGCCAATTTGTCCACTGAGACGAAAAGCAAGTGCCAACACTGTTGTCCTCGAGGGGCTGTTCGCGGCTTTACCCCTTCGACGCTTTCTTGCGTTCTTGCTTTTCTCCATCGTGCACCTTGACTTTTACGCTCGATGGAGACGAGAGATTTCGCAGCGGTGATTCTCTAGACGATTCGCTGGACGATTCGCCGGACTTTTACATTCAATTACGATCGTCTATCGAAACTTTATCGAAACTGCTAAATCCTATTGTGCCTCCGCTGGAAAATGATCACGTTACACCGTTCGTTCGGATCGGGTCTTACGGTGAACGTAAACGAAACGCCTCTTTCATTTCCTCGAATAGTACAAGTAAGATAGATGAGGCGACCACTTCTCTAAGTTTGGATTATGCGTGTAATTGTTTATGTTTGTAGGATGGCGTACATGCAGCGATTACGTACAGAGAACGGTAAGAGTAACGACCTATGGCACGGAATCGTTGAAACCTGATTCGTAATTGAGTACACAAGTAAAACTTTCACGTCATAAGTATTCCTGCTGGATGCATCAAGCGCACAAGTGTATCAGCCTTCACGGCGAGAGACACGGTCGCAATTAACAGCAGTCTAAAAAGAATAATTCGAGGCGATTTCTACGAAACGCGGCTAACCGCGTTACCGCTAGTGAATCAACTTTGAAGTAAAGGTACCGTTCGATAAACACTGCCGTCCTTGCTTGAGAAAGAGAAAAACAGAAGCCGTGTGTGTTACCTACGCGGAGATAATGCTGGCGAGGGAGATAAGAAAGAGGTAATTATTAAATAACGACGAGAGAGATAGATAGGTAGATATCGGGCTACATAAGGTAAAACAAGGTGGATGGACGGTTTTAGAGCGGCATCGAACGAGACCTTCCTGTTTCGCCGGGGTGCGAGGAAAGAAGGAGTTGATATGGCGCGAAGATCGTGCAGAAAGGGAAGTTATATACGGTACGCTTCGCTGTATCTTGGACCAACCATGGGACGATGATGACAGCAGGTCTGGCGGGTGGCAGGCCAATAAATCATGGCTTACAGTGTGGGAACCTCTGGCTATATGCTACTCTCTGCGTGTATGGGGTATGCCATCGGTAAAACCTTTACTCCCGTGAGTCGATCGCAGGGTGACCGTACGTCGTACGTGTATATAACTCTTTCTCTTTCTCTCTTTCTCTTTCTCTTTCTCTTTCTCTCTTTCTCTTTCTTTCCGCCTGAGCCCGTTCTCTTCGACTCCACACGCTTCATCGGTGCATGCTCGAGCCCGGCCGCCGCGCCGCGCCGCGCCGCGCCGTGCCACACCGCGTGTAGCGAACATCAAGAGACGAATATGCTGGTGCAGGCGTTGCATTTCGTGTAGGTGTACATCCTTATGAATACATCATATATTGTTACCAGAAGGAGCACCATGTATCTCGTGTAATCGGTAACGGTGCAGCGGTTCATCGAGATCAGCCTTTTTCGGTAATCGCTTCTTTCCCCATGCTCTCTCACAGTCTTGCCATTCAACTGTGTCAGCGATATTGTACTTACGCTCGATGGTCTACCGACCGCCCATAAACGGCCGATACATCGGCTAAAGAATATGACTGTCCGAAACGTTATATCGACATTGTCATGTTACATCGAGTTTGACACCGTTCGTCTTTCCTTTTGGTAAACATCGCCGTCGAACAGAGTGCAAGTATAAATTTACGCTCGGCCATTTTTATGATTCTCTCTTGTCCATTCGATTCTACCGCGTGGAAAATGGTCAAACTTTAGCATTCAGGGTTAATAGACTAACGATGTTTTTATATCGTTCGTTGCAATAGCTAAACACTATGAAACCTGGATGATTACAAAGGAACAATGACAGCAAGATCGTCGTATATGACAAGCAACACGCACGAATGCAACTTTTTTCATACAAGTTCCCGCGCTCTAATTTTGCGCGAAGAAGCTTGCGATCAATGCAGACGCGTGCATCGAGTTATTCGCGTAATGCGGAACCCCGTTCGTTACGTAACAGTGTAACGTAATTCGTAAAAAGGGACACGTATTTAAACAGGATCGGGTTCCGAATAGACTCGTACCGAAAAAGGAACGATAGGAAGGAAGGAATTGTTCGGCGAAGCAAAATGGTAAGAAGGGATAAAAACAGCTGTGATACGGCTTCCACTGGGTATCGCTTTTGGCTGAGTTGTCGTTTCGATCGCTCCTTTTAACGTTATACCCGCGTTTCTTTCTCTTTTTTTCTTTTGCGCCATCGAAAAATCCTTTGTAGATATTTGAGTAGCTGTTATCGTCCTAACCGCTCGCTGTATTGTATAACTTTGTTACAACATGCTCACAATAAGTCTCGAGTTGTGGTCGTTTCATCGTACACGTAAAAGTACTTTACATGTTGTACCGTTTATGAACCTATATGGAAAATGCAGCGAAACGAAAGAGGGCTACCTCAACGAAATCGCTCTTTTCCTGTCGATTTCAGCGCGAATCCTGAATATAGATCGTTAGCAGACTTTGTAAATATTATAATATTCGTACGATTCTTGTCCTTTCGTTTGTTTCATCTCTTTATCGTACTTGCGAATATGCTAATGTTACCTTGGTAAATAATACTCGTCATATTGTCAGTGTGTATCACGTGAATCCAACGAAAATGTAAAAATTATATTCCAGTTTTAGCGCGCGAATATACAAACTTCAACTTTGTTTTATCCGTAGATATTTATTTTAACGTCAGTTGAAAAACGCCTAAGAATATTATTGTTTAAACGTTCACCTTATATACAGACGGAGTTGTACAATGTGCAGAACAGAATAAAAAGTACCGTTAGTTGCTCGCGTGATTCCAGAAGATAAATTTGATTTTATTCAGATCTCGAGCAATTAATTTCACTGAAAATACACACAGAGACAACAAAGTTGCAGGGCTGTCGCCGGCGAGTGCTCGAGTAATTTCAATCTCGAGAACATACATAGTCTCCGTTAACTTTTTTCCACCACTTGTCTGTTTCCGGCTTAATTGCCTTCTTTTATTTTCCTTTTTACTCTTTTATTTTTTTCCTTTTTTTTTTCTTTTCTTTTCTTTCACCGGACTGGTTCAGGGCAACAAAATGGTGGATATTCCGTGATCGCCCATATATTGGGTCCAAAGTTTCGTTATCGAAACGGCCGGCCGCAATAAATAACGGCTTCGCTTTAAAGAAGTTGAAGTTGAAAGTCTTTTGGTGGTCATTTTGGCAGCCCGGGGATATGTGCGGACGTCGATGATCTATACCTGCAACATTGTGCTCCACGTCTTACATATGGAGGCAATGTGTTTTTGTAGGCCGATCAAAATCAAATCAGATTTCACGATCGCAAGTTAAGATCGATTGCTTCCGAATTCCCTGTAATTCGTACATTCGCTCCGATCGTCATACGACATTACTGTTCTTTATATATTTACTTCCGGCGTGGCACTTCAAGCAAGTAAGCGAAGTTTATCGCATGATTTATATCTCAAACGATTGTATCTTTTACCGAGAAACGAGTTTCCTCCGACCGTTATTGTGAATTAGTGAATTAGCAATTGCGTGTTTAAATGGCAATTCCTACGAAAAGATATACTGGTTAATTTTGTGATCACTTCGTTTTACTTTTCCTCTCTTTGACTTTCTTTTCTATTCTTTTCTTCTGCTTTCTTTCGTGGTAGAAAACCTCGTTATCAAGAAGAATTATCCTTCGTAATAAACGTGTATCGTTACCGATGTATATAAACATGCCTGATGAGTGTAATAAAGCGAAATGCTATCATTTTACATGTTATTCTTGGAGGTTGCGAGAATGTTTCGAAAGTCAATCTGTCCAGATATTTCGATCTTTCTTTATGGTAACTATTCGAAATAAAGTAATGTCTGTACGATCGCGAATCTCACCGTAATTGTATCTTGCAATTTCATCAAGGTACACAAGGATGATATTTTCCCGTTTATCAACGATACAGGGTTATCAAACATATTAGCGATTTATTGCTTATTAAATGTTATCTCTTAATTTAACTGTATTCTAACATATTTTATTTCTCGGTCTTATTTCATATACAGGGTGGTTGGTAAGGGGGTGATTCTACGCGAAAAAAGAAGTCGAAAATATAGAACAAAAAATTTTTTTTTTTAATCTTTTTTAATTTTTCCATCGAGACAACGATCTACAGTGAGATCCGTTATAACGAGACGCGATAAAGTGCACGCGTACCGAGCGAAAAATCAAAGTCGATTTTCTCGAAAACGAAGCCTCAAACGAAAAATGGTTATTCTATATTTTCGACTTCCTTTTTCGCGTAGAATCA
This sequence comes from Bombus bifarius, assembly GCF_011952205.1. NCBI lineage: Eukaryota > Metazoa > Arthropoda > Insecta > Hymenoptera > Apidae > Bombus > Bombus bifarius. The sequence goes on along the minus strand of NW_022884507.1, from coordinate 536,216 downwards.
CCCCCTTTTCGCTTGTACCACCAGTTACCAACCACCCTGTATATATATGTCACAAAGGTTACAGCTTGGTGCAATCTTACGCGAGTTAGTTACGCGATGAAACCGTCGTAAATACCTTTTATTTTTCACCGATTTATCCACGGGACGATTTATTTTTGGTAAGATTTTGAAAAACTCGAGGCAGTTCTTATTTCTTACCATTGATGTTCACCCACGCTAACAGTAAGTTACTCGAAAACGATTTATCTTAACGCGCTCTTAAACAACTCTTTCTTTCCATTATACATGATATTACGCCGATTGATAATATGATAAATTATATTGCATCATACGTATAACATTAATTATGATTAGTAGCAATCTGTATCTACTGAAAACTTGTGTATTTCTTTTACTTTTCTTCTATCCTTTTCTATATTTGTCGAAATAAGTCAAGCAAAAAGTAAATATAAAGGGAGACATTTAACCAACGGATAAAAGAGATGCGTGCTGTCAGCTCTATTCCGAGGTATCCTAAATTTTGTTGCATGTCTTAAGTCTTGAGAGAGGGCAATTGGACGGTCGTAAAGGGCTGAGATAAGACCCGCGGACGATGTACGTACTTACGTAAGTATACATGTGTTGTCCACGTTACCTTCACTCTCTACCGGGCTCTCGCATAAATTTCAATCGAACTCATCCCTGTAGTCTTTTATTTTCTTTTCGCCGATTCGATGCTAAATAAAAACGCGAAAAAATACGTTCCCACGAGCGGTTAGACCGGACGTTATCCGTATGTCACGATCCCGGCTGCGTATCAAGTACACGAACCAAACTTCGCTTATTTTACTTTAAATTACGCTTTGCGTTTCGTATTATTGAAACCACGGTACAAAGCGACGCGTTAGACGTATCCTGCAGGTTATTTCGCACGTTGTTCTTTGTCGTCGGAGACGAAGGAGCTCGTTAAATCGTTGGGAATAGAGCGAAACGCGACCAAGTCCTTTCGTTTTTGTTTTAAAAAGTCAAAGGCTACCGCGGGTCAACAAAATTGTGAAACTCGAGCTCGTTGCTGGCAAGACGAACCTTAGGAACCGCCACTGTTCTTGCAAATGTTTCGCTATGAAATTTCTGTATTCAGCGAACGCGAATCTGTTCTCCTAATCGCACGTCGCATCGACCTCTCAAAGGGACAATGACGCGTTTTAATTGCACGATCTTTCTCGCTGATAAGAATTTTTGTACTTCAAGACGAGATAATGCGAATGTTACCAACGTATATTTTAAGGCGCGTTTCGTGGAATACGGATGTCAGATAAGCATCTTCGAAACATTCAAGAAACGTAAATTTTTACTCGAAACGCTTTCTATGTCAGCGTCGTTGAATGGGTTACGAATGGAATACGAACATAATGATTAATCGTATCGATAACAACGCGATTTCCTTTCTTTACATAAAATAAGAATTCATCAATATCGAAGACTGGATATAAGTATTAATATGCGCTATGATATTTGAAGCAATTTTCATTCGTTATATGTCGTGTCAGTGTTATTCTATTTAGGAAACGTTAAAACGAAGGAAAGTTGTACGCGAGGAAATTAAATGTGTTGCTCGTCTTGAGACGTTCCGTTGTATCGATATTTTTTGGGTCAGAGAGGGCAATAAAAATTCCTCGTTTCATAATGATTCGAATAAACGCGATGAAAGGTATACACGATCGCAAATATACATAGTTATCGATCAACGAATACATGTACATACGTGTACATGTATGATATAAACTAGTTGCAAGAGAGAACTATTGGCTAGCCACAACTTATTGGAACAAACGAGGAGTTTGGTAGAGGCGAAGTGGTATAAGCAGGTTTTATCTAAAAACGAGTCAAGTACAGGCAACGATATATATGGTATTATAACGATATAAAGGATTTCGATATAAATTTCCAAGTTTCTTTCTTAATTGCTTTCATCTTCTGTAGTAGAAATATAATTAGTCGACGATACGAAGATACGAATCATATTTATGCTCCCTTGCAGCTTAGTAGTGTTTAAATTTTAACCGAGTAACGCTTCGATTCACTGTAGCGCAATTAAAACGACTTCGAGTCGAGTAATTTAACTTGTATAAACATAAGTTTCAGGCAGCTTAAATTCAATTAGTTTGACTAATCCGAACGAGGCTTTAGATCCAACTAGCCATCATCGAGCCGCGAATGTCAGGTTCCGATGATCCACCTAAGTATCGAGTTTACATGTAACTTGCACGAATGCTGTTTTTCTTCTCTACAGCTGTTGTTCGCGCGACGAAGACCTACTCTGCGTTCGCTGTCCACCGCTTCGCGATAGTGACCCTGGCCGAAGGACCTGCCGACACCTTCCAAGTGTTACGCGGTCCAAGTGTTACCGTATAACAGTGCAAGAAAATCTCACCTTTCGTGTGCTCGGGTGTCACACTGGCAACCTGAGATCTTATTTGGAGCGTGTACAGGTATACGCGTATGTATTATAGCTGTATTCTTCCACGTTGCTCTGTAACGTGACCTATCAAATTCGTTGTTATTCGTTTCCCTCGATCAACGCCACGTTTCCGTCTGATCGTAATCTATTTCGCCCTTCTTCTCCTTCGATTTCCACTTCGCGATACCTCTAGTTGTTAAGTCTGCGCAACGGAAGTAACAGCAACGCCGGAAATAATAGTATTCACTCTAACGTAATAGATTTACTTCTCCTTTGATCGTCCAATCTCTTAATTGCATTAACTTTTCAAACTTATGTAAATATATCGAAAGTATGACCGCTTACTTTTATTCGTTGTTTTTTTTTTTTTTTCACCAACGGGTTTCCCTCTCGTGGTAATTTTGAATTAATACAGAGCGAGGCAGAAGTAGAAGAATGCCATACATTGCTGAAACAATCCACGGAAATTAGCTCGCATTCGTACAAATTATTTTGTAATTTTAAACTTTTCTTGAAAGTTCGCTTCAGCAGATTTCCGAGTAGAACCTATACATACATACATACATACATACACACATTCACGCGCGCACATACATACATACATACATACATATATATATATACATATACATATGCTTTTTTCTCTTTTTAATTAGCTGACATTTCATTAAAAGTTTTAATTTCCCCGTGCAATTTAACATACAATATGAAAGATAATCATATCTGGCTCACTTTCATGTCCTCGTGAAAGCTTTGGAAACACGTATCCAGCATTGTTTTAATATCCCTCTGGTTCATCAATTACCATATCCAATTAGTAAAATATGTACGTTGAAATAACATGTTAAAACAGATAATAAAGTTCAGTTTTACAACAAAAAATATTTTCTACTCAATCTCTCCGTTTATTATCTTGCGAAAATAAATTCATTATTAGACGTATCTTTCTCTGGAAATATTGAAAATATAATTATCCTGTAAACGATGAAACTTATTTAGTAAAATTAAAATTAAAATTATTCGGTATTACGAAACTACGTCAATAATCGTAAAATGCAACTGCGTGCAATATACTGCGTGAATATATTATATCGATATTACCGTCGTTAAATTACTGGTATCGATATTAATATTACAAGTATTACTAAAAAAAACTTTACCTTATGCACGTTAGCATTTATATAAAATGTATCCTTACTATGAATGGGATTCTTTAATCCATTAATTCCTTATCGAATGTTCCGCTTTTATACAGTGTTTGTACTTGCAGCGTATAAGTAAATGCAAATTCCTATAATTATAAGAGAACGTCGAATACGTCATCGTTGACGCGCTTCGTCAAAGATTGGCTCATAGCTTCGGGCGAGGATGATCGATCGATGCGGCAAGAAATCATACTAAATAAAATATTTCACGGCTGTTCGACCAAATACGCAACATAAACATCCCGCCTCGGTACATTTGTCGCGTATTGCGTCCCGGTATGTCCGTATTTATAGGCCCCTTGAAAATAGTTTGAGCGCAGTGTTGCAAAGACCGTAGAAATTCACGAGAATTCACGCGTGTAGGATGTAACATTGCTCGGTCGACTGTATTTCATCTTCCAAGTTTCTCCGCCAGTCTCATCCTCCGAACAATTTTAATTATATCCGCATTATCCGATTTAATACATCGGTTCATCGAGAGGCTAGAAAGCCTAGATAAGGACACGTTAGTCTATATGTACGTACATATCGAATCATTTTATTGCTAGACAGTAGATATTTATGCAAATTCACATGTTCGTGAAAATAAACGAAAGAATAAATCCTATACGCAGATTTGTCCCATTTATTAAATACTATATACTATAACGAGTACTGTGCTTGATTAATTGCTCTATTAATATTTACGAACTCTATTCGACATAGTTTAACATCTTTCCTTTACGGATCAATTTCTAACGTCAAAGATAAAATTAAAAAAACAACGTTCCACTTGGCTCTTTGCCTCTTCGTTCGTTCGTTCGTTCGTTAAATTAGATCAGTTTAGTTTCGAGAGATCAAGAGATACGGCATTCAAAATTACCGAGTATCTCTGTCAAAAAGCGTTTAACGCTAAACAAGAACATCGATATGACGGCCGTTTGGCCGTTTCCGGTAGCAAATAAATCGCCAGTATAAATAAATCATCCTCCTCCAGGTACGTTTATGTGTCCACCGTGCGAAATAATATGCCGATCCCGGCGTAACAACGAGGTGTCCGGTGATTAATTACGCGTGCCAATCCCGTAATCGTTAGAGCAAGGTGTTGAAACGACAATTACTGTCACAGCGATCTCCCAGTGTATAATACATACGGTAAAGAAGAAGATGTAAAACTAAAAGAAAGAGAGTAAGCGAGTCGCGAGAGGGACACTCCTCGAGCCCAAAAGTGCACGCGTTTCGCTCTCGGCATACAATGCATCTTCTTGGCCCGCGCCCCTCCCGGAATCCTGATCTTTCGGTTCAACCGACGTATTACTTATTTATTAGGACCGTGCCCGGGTGGTCCGCGACATGACGGAATCGATTACGCGAATTCGCGGAACTGGCCTTCCTGGCCCGAGTCCCTTCGGAATTATGCTTACACTCCTTCAGATTCGGCTCTCTTCTCTTCTCTACCTCCTCCTTTGAACTCGTTCGATCCTCCATCTTCTTCCGTCCGTCCCACCTTCGCCGTTCCTCGCTTCTTCTTACAGACCTCCCTTCAACCTTTTTCCAACTCACACACACAGGCGCGCGCTCGCTTACCGTATTCTCACGCATACCGACACACCCACCCTTGTTCTTCTTTTCTCTCCCTTACCCGATCCTGTCATGCATCCAGCAACTATCCCTTTCCCTCCGCTTGGTAGAACGCCCTCCCAGGACCCGGTCGACGTTAACGTTCGGCTTATTATGTAATCAGAATAACAATAATTGTTTCGGAACTTTCGACTACTCATCAATCCGGGTGACAGCCGATTGCCCGCAGCTACGTGTAGGCATCGCTCGTTTAGCAATCCGTGGATAAGGATCAGAGGGCGGCAGGTTTCGAAGAGCTTCGAATTATCTTCGATTTTGTGAACTTTATCGGTAGGACCGGCATGGAGGAGGAGCAGATATTGGGAATGGTTTTCTCGCGAGTTATGGCCTCCTCTCGTTCTTCCAGAGTACTAGAGGATGGACCGGATCCTAAGTGCCCGCGGACGAAGTTATTACGTTCATACGTAATCGTATGGACAAATTTTCGCCGCGACAATGTGATCTTTGCGGCAATGTTGGTGACTAGGTGGCAATAATACGGTGTTCGATCGTATAATATTCAGCGATAGCAATATATTATATATTTATATGTACCTTCGAACTGTTATTTGAAATTCGTTTGCAACACTTTAGATTATTGACGCGAACATTTTCAACAAGCGTTACCTGAAACGAGTACTTTTTCTTTTTTTTCTGTTAATCATATTACGAGTTAATAATTCCCTGTTAACTTGCAGTCTCGCGTAATGATACTGTTATGAAATGAAATTAAATTGAAACGCGTGCATCCACCAGTATGTACCTTATTATTACGTGGGTGTGTACCTTAGAGGAATATTTATTTCTTGCGTAAATATTCACAGCGTTGACATGCAACGCACGAGACACATATTGATACAAGTATTTTGGACATGTTTCGTCTTCTATAAACGATATGTGTATTAAAAGTATATTTTGAATTAATGATTGTCCGCCAAATTGCATATTTCTGCAATGATATAAATTCGAACGCAAAATATGTACGTTAGAAAAATTGTGAAATAACTTTATACGTATGTCAATTATAAATAAGAATAATTAAATACAATAGGATTGTTATAGCGTACAGAGCAATTTCCCACTCACCTATAAAAAAATACATTTATTCCATGGTTTTTGACAATCACAAAATTTCATTGTCCGAACAGTAAATTATCGATCTTAAATATCTATTTTTCTTGTCGGCTAACAATAGGTATGTATGCAACTTGAAAAGATCGCATCGTATTAAAAACCCTAAACTATCTGCTGAAATATCTCCGCCATTCTTCGAATAATATCATAAATGGCGAAGCGTATGTTAACGATATACATTGATATAAACAAAATCTACGAAAAGTCTCTAAACACTTTTCTGTCTGTGTACTTATTATGGTACGGAACGAAGAAATGCGATGTAACGTACGACGAAAAAGGTATGGATGGGGCTAGATGTTGATTGGGGATGAAAGAGGGTTAAGAAACAACACTATAAACGTTGCAATTGTATGTACATTTTTTATTAGGGGTTAATATAATAATTCTCGTAATCAGGGCGGGTGGATACGATTGGGTCGCGCGCGTGTTTTATGTGTGTGAGCGCGCGCACGCGCGTGTCTTGTGTGTGTGTGCGCGCGCGCGCGCGTGTGTTTTTTAGTCCGAAGAGCGAACGTGGGATTTAGGTAGCTAGCCTCGTCCTAGCCTCGTGTGCGCATTCACACCGTTAATTAGTCTGCAACGTTTTGCGTGTTTCGCAATTATTATTGCCTCTTTTTGTTTGTCGTTTGTTCGTTCTCGTTAATCTCTCTTGTAAATACTTTTCATCTAATAATTTAATTGCGTACGTAATAATTCGATTAATCAATAAATCCGTAATAAATCGGTATAAATGTTGAATCGTGTGCGTGAGTGAACTAGTGGTGCCGATCCTGTCGTAGGGTCGGCTAGGAAGTCTCGGTAGTAACCAGCGGTAAACGTATCACAAGTCATGTAGCAATCATTTATGCATTATCGGTACGAGTGTTCGAGAATCGAAGTTACTTCGCGCTTTCTCTCTCGTTCTCTCCCTCTCTTTCACTCCTTTCCGCGCATGCTCTCTTTCTCTCCGGAGATGTAAATTTTTGTTTGAAAACTATTCTCGGTATATATCAACGAACAACGAGTACCGGTGCTTCGCTGCTTCGTCGTCTTAACGTAGTGAAAAAAAGAAGTCTGAATCTACCGGCTGCGCAAGACAACAACAGCAAAAATAACGGCGAAAAATCTCTCTCTCTCTCTCTCTCTCTCTGTGTTTCTAGTTCTGTCTTTATCTTCGCGAACGACTTTAGCGCGAGTGTTGATCGATATTAATTAAATTGTACTCCACTGATCGCAGCCAAACGACTCTCTGAATTTATCTATATTAGAAGTTCGCGTCGTGTCATGCGTGAAATATAACGCGATCGCGTGTATACATATTTATATTATATATATACACACATACACATACACATACACACACACACACACATACGCATGCATGCGCGCATATTACGTTACGTTACGTATATATATCGTAGCTAACGTTCAGCACAAAAAATGTCTTGCATATCTTCGCGAGAAGGCCCGCGGCAATCTCCGATCGCGTTTACCCGATTCTGTCCTGTCGATATACATTGCCTATGTTATAGTAGCTACGAGTTCCGTGTTCGATTCGTCTGTCTCAACGATAACGTCGATTCTCAAACACTCGGAAATATTGTAGTTATAGCGTAGCGCAGTGCCGCGATGCTTACCGTTCCGCAGTTTCACCTATGTAAATAGGTGTATCGCAGGACACGCGTTCGCCACCACGGCCCCCTGCGCTTAGGTAATTGTTATTGTATATCAAACTTTATAAACTGTAATACAATGTAAACCTGTAAAAAATATACTGGGTGGCGGCGGCTCTGTATAATATAATAAGTAGTATTATAATCGTTATGGTACAATTGTAATTCGTATAAATATATCGTTATATTATATTTCTGTAATGTGCGCTTCCTATGTTGTTGTTTCTTTTTCTCGCGTTCCATGTTTTCGTCATGTAGCGTGCAAAACGGCAACGTACCGGCCGCCGATTGCGTTCTATTATTTCCTTCTGTTATATTTCGTATAAGCGCTTGGTTCGTTGTACGGTAAATGCAGCTCAGCACCATTGTAGGTATATCTAAACGTATCAGGGAACGTACATCACTTTATACGTATACATGGTCGTTCGGCGTCTGTACACATTCTTTGTCGCAAAGGAAACTATATACGCGTAAATATGTCTCCTTCTAGCTTGTTTACGGTAAAACGAATTATTCTTTCTTAAACACTGCGCGAAATCAAGGCATATAAATTATTTTATCACTCGCTTCGTATATTATGTATAATCTTGTGAAATATTTTACATATAAAAAATTAAATCGCTAATTGACGAGATAACCAATAACGACGAATATATACTCTGTTGGAATGAAATTCAGCGCAGTGTTTAAAGAATCGTCACTCAAAGTAGATGTACATTATGAGGCTGCAAAAACTCATGATCGCCGGAGGAATAATGTTTCGAATGATAGCGATAAAGATATATAATAATTATTCCTTCGATCAAGAGCATCGAAGGCGCAGCGGTTACCGTACCACGAATAAACAGCGTTAATTTGTTATCTTCTCATGCGCTCGGGGCGAGGCTAGGGCGATTTAGGAACTACGTGACAGCACAACCGATGCAAGTAACTATTTCATCTGTTTTCTGGATTTTGTCCTGTTGCTTTATACAGTGAATTCTCGGTGAAACTCGATATTGACGGTTTCTATGTCACGACCATTGGAACTCGGCCAAGAGTGACCGATGGAATGTTTCTTGCCCGTGTCGAGTGAAAAGCCGTCAAAACTTTGAAGAAATCGGAGGCAAAATTTCGATAAATTTTGACTTTTCGTTAGATCGATAATAACCAGCCGAAGTGATTTTATCCCGTTACAAAACACCTGTTTTACCTATGTAATACACGAACCATGCCGACGGTTGATAATACCACGACGGAGCAAATAATTACAAGCTACGAAGCGCCATCTCTTAACGATGAGGCGCACCCCCCCGAGACAGTTTGCACTCGATACACGGCACTTTCGAAACTTTCGCATACTCGCCACATAATAATATCGCACGACGACACAGAAACCGCGTGTTTTATGGATTCATTTTCTCTCTCTCTCTCTCTCTCTCTCTCTCTTTCTCTCTGTCTCTGTCTCTCTCTCTTCTCCCCTCAACATACGTTCATTCCGTTTCTTCTTTTAACTAATTTTGCGCATCCTCGCAAATTTATATCTCATTTCTTCTTTCTATCACTCGATTAAAGGTTGTATCCGAAGAACAATATTCCCATTGCACAATTATCGATAAATATATATAATATATATATTATACGTACGTATATATTATGCATAAATAATCGATTGCGCATTCTTTGATCCTATGTACAAGTGTGATCTCATGTAAATTAAAAATAATTCTTTTTTGGAGGCGTATCTCTTTCTTGCGCTTTCTCATCCTAGCTTTCTTACTATCATATTCACACTCTTCCTCCCTCTAACGCCCCAGTCTGTCTGTCCGTCTGTCTCTCTTTCTCTCTCTCTCTCTCTCTCTCTCTTTCTCTCTCTCTCTCAACATGTAAATACTTAATATCTTTCATTCTTGTTGCAGTTTGTCCTTTTCACTGTTTTATTTTTTCCTCTGCTCTTGTCAGATAAAACCGTACTATCTCATTCTCGTACTGTAGGAACTTAAGATGGTGACTTCGGTCTCGGAGTCCCAGAAAAATCAAAGGTATTTCGTCTGTCCTATTTGTGTCATTCGATATAATATAACTGTACCCATAGGAGTAATGTGATTATCAGTGTAACAGTGTATACGTTATAGCGGCGGTCGCAGCGGCGATGGTTTTAAAAATATTTATGTTTGAACGGTGACAATGACGGTCGTGGATAGTGCATATAATGGCAACGTGATAATGACACGATATCGAGTGAGAATGATCACGACAATTACGATGTAATGCCAGCGATGCACCGATAACAACGTAGAAATGACAATAATTTCTTCTACTTAAAGACTAACGAATAAGAAGATAACGCGTAATAACATCGTGCGAGAAATTAGCGCGATAAAGATTCGATAGTGGAACGAAACGACGCTTTGAACAGAAAATACGAGGAAGGACATTTTAAGGAATCCGTTTCGTTTCGTTACAAGCGTTTTCACGATCGGAAATCCTTTCCGGTAATGACCCGATACGACGATGTAGTTGGTACTATCTCAAGTCGTCGTTTCAAATTTAATACCCGCCGTATTGCACTATTTGTATTGCGACAGGAAGAAAAACAATAGAATTGATTGGAATCGACTAATGTAAACCGAAATGGGGGCTAAGATAATACGGGTCGTTAACGCAAGTTTGCGAAACGGGACGAAACAGATTCCTTAAGACATTTTTCTTCCGATGCGCGTCGTTTCGCTGATTTCTGTCAAAAAAGTGTTAGAAAAATCTGTCGGACAGTCGAAACAGACGTTTGCGACGTGACACGTGTTACATTTACGAGAAACGCGTTAGCGAGCTACTAAAATTAACAATACCGCAATAAAACTAATGATATGTAGCGATCGCGTCTTTTACGTGAAGATCGTTAAGCGGTGCGAGCAGATTGATTCATCCCGATCGATTCGAGTTATATAATGAGTAATATAGATAGTAAAGTTAATTTTAAAATCAATGATAATATGATAATATCATAGTAATATGATAATAATCAATGATAATAATGACGTAAAGTCAATGATAATAAAAAAAAAAATTATAATAATAATAATAATAGTGATAATGATAATAATAGTAACACAAAACAATAATAATAATAATAATAATAATAATAATAATAATAGTAATAATAAGGATAACGACGACGACGACGACGACGACGACGACGACGACGACGATGATAATGTACGTACTGTATCTTACGTATTGTAATAAATAACAAACACACAAATAATAATAATTATAATGGATATGGTAAAAAATTAATAATTACGTCGGTATATAAGTAAGAACGGCTGACGGTTTCTTGTGCCGCCCAGAATTCGAATACAACCTTTCGCCGTGTCCTATTCGCACGCGTAACCAAGATTGCTAACAACGAATCGATAATTACTATCGGTTTTAACCATTATCAACTGGTTTCGCGTGCCTTCGCGACAATTCGACTAACTTGTACTACGCGTAATAATATCCGTGCATTTCGCGGTAATAAAGTAACCAATCGATACGCGCCGCCTTTCTATCTATCCACCCTTTCCTTTTTCCCCCCTTTTTCGCCTCTCTACTTACACCCTATGCGACAATGCGACAATGTGACAATTTTTCTCGATACCGTTCACGCGAATACGCGTACGCGCGCGCACGTATGTGTGTGTGCGTGTGTGTCTGTATCTGAGAGTGAGCGAGTGAATGAGCGAGGGTGTGAGCGAACGCGCGCGTGTCTGAGTACGTGTGAATATGCGAGTACGTGTGCCCGAGTACATGTCCGTATATCCGTCTGTATGAACGCGTATGTCCCTCTTATGCAGCTTCCGAGTCTCTCTTTCTCTCTCTTTCGCGCGCGCAACCGTACTTCTCGTTGTCAGAGATGATCGTCTTTCGCGTATATCTTGCACGTTTTTCGCTTGTCCGATCGTTAAGTTCTCTTTTGCTCGAAATAAGTTATTCGCGAATTGTCCGTGGCCGATCTCGGGTTTGTGTGTACGGGGCTCGGGACACGCTGGAATATGTTTCGCGATCAGGAGCGGGTCGGAACTCGTTCGAATTCACCTGAAAGGCATACGAACAACGAAACAGCCGTAAGCTTTGCTCGAAGAGTATCCGACGACAACGTACAGGTTCGTGTGTTTACGATTTTTCCTCCGTTTAACTGTAAAATAATACTGAAGTGTGCACATGGTGCCTATCACATATGTCTACGTAGTCTCTCTTTCCACAGTCGCTCTAATAATCACGCGCACGATCAGCCGCACACATTTTTCTTCCGCTATTTTTTTTTTTTTCTTTTCTCTTCTTTCTTTCTTGTTGCTTTCTCTTTTAATCGTTATACGCACTTACAACTCGCGACCCAGAGAAGAGATTCTCTGTCTTCTCTGTTTCGCTGTTTCGCCTCGCTTTCGCACTCATTCCCTAGATTTCTCGCTAGCATTTCATTGGCTTACTCGCTCTTCTTCTCGTCAACAGAGTGGATAAAAAATTGTTAAAACCAGTTTCCACGTGGTCATACCGCTTCGTATGCCCTCCGCTTCTTACCCAATTTTTCACATGTCATTGATACAAGTAAAGTCATTGAAGATAATCTGTAATCAGCTTAACTTCTACGTGTAAAACATTCGAGTAACCTTAACGATATCCGTTGGTTCGTTGCTAGCATGAGAAACGACACCGATTAAACGCGTCTAAAAGTAAAAAATCGTAATACGAAATTTCAGGCAAATCATCGTTGATTCTTCGTAAGTGAAAAAGTAAAATATCTTGATTATAATTACTTCTGTAAAATACAATATACGAGGGGGGGGGGGGCTAAACTCACGGTATAACCCGTCGAAGCAGTTATAAACTCTTTCGAAACACCCTGTATATATATGTATATGTATATATATACATATATATGTGATATATATGTATATGTATATATAATATATATATGTATATGCATATATAATATATATAATATATAACATATAATATATATATATGTGTGTATATATATATGTATATATAATATTAATAATCAATAATATTAGTTTGTATCGTACAGGCTATTTTGGGGCTGAAAGCCTGTGGTTTCTCTAATATCTTTGCTTAACCTCCTTACGGAATCCATACGCTTTCTCCCATCGTTACGTTATACTTACAAGTTATTCTTTAATAATATATTTAATCTCGCTTTTGCTAGGTGCAGCAAGGTGTCACGTAACGGAATTTACCATCTTTTCTCTTGCCGTTTCCTCACCTCTCTTTGCATATCTCTTTTCTTTTTTTTTTTTTTTTGTCTTTTTTTCTCATTTTCTTAAGATTCATTAACGAAATAATCATCGTAAATGTATTATAGCTTTACGTTAATTTTTGTTTGTTTCTTCGTTACCATTACTTTTACAGTTTAATACGTTAGCTTTTTTTCTCTTTATCTATCGTAGATTTGTCTGTGGCTATCCCTGATGTGTTAGTTACCCTGCGCTTCCGTCTGGTTGTCGAAATATTGTTGCGAAATTGTGGTCTACGATTAAAATTTCGTCGTTTGTCCCGTGTTTCGAATACGAATTTTGTTCCTCTTTCCTTGTTTCTCGTTTCTTAGCATCTGCTCGTTTCCACTCGTTCGTTCCACCCCTTGTTTCGCACTGGCCGAATAAGGTTCGCGTTTCCGGGAGCTCACCAAGATTTACGATCGAACGGACACGCGCGGCTTCGTCTTTTCCTCTAGCTAACTTGCCGAGCTTTCCGGCGATTCGGCCGGTCATTGAGTGTATATCCGCGTGCTTTAGGTGGCGCGTTGTTTCTCTCGAGTGGGGAAATCTCGATTTGAAGAAGAATTATCGCGACAAAACAAAGCGAAAGAAAGGGAACGAAGCGTCGCTAACGATCGAGGGTACAGTTACGTATTTACAGATCAATGTACAGTCGTCTGTCTGTCCGTAGAGGATATCGCAGCGGTTGGCGGGAGTAGCGCGTGTACTGGGACAATTCGTGGCCGCGATACTTCTTGCGTGGCAAGAGAAAAAAGAGAGAATCTTGGCAAGCTCGCACCACCCTGCGCGCGATTATTACGTAAACCCCGTTCCACCCTATACTCCGGCAATCGTAGCGTGATTTTACGAATGCACGTAATTCCGGTGGTCGCGAACGTTTCTTTACCGCTTTCGAAACCCTATCGAGGACCGACGCAAACGGCTCGCGCGAAAGTGACGTCTATCCGTAACGAATATCGTTGTATCAAACTGAACTATATCAGCGGTTAACATCGAACAGATAAGGTAAAATAATGGTAGTCAATTGGAAGCTCGTTTCGACGCGCTTCAACGGCGGCAGCAAGACGATCCATAGATACGAGGTATTACGTGATTGGTCGATTGATTTCGTTTTAATCGTGGAAGCATGACCGATAATAAGCACGGTGGAGCAACGTTCGGCTAGCGTCGATTCAGATAAAAAGAGATATACAGCTACGTCGGGAAAATAGAGATTGGCGTAAAATTAAAAGACAACGTTTCGGATTATTGCGTATGATTGTCAAACGAGTAACGATCGTTCAACGCGTCAGCTTGCTGCCACCGAGCGCGAATTGCAACAGGTATGTTAACGATCCGCGTATTAAACTATGGTTCGAGTCTTGTAAACCTTAACTCGTGTACATCACAGGCTACCAGGATGTTTTCAAAGTATTACAGTAAGTAAGCGCGTGTGCGTCTCTTCCTCTCTCCGTTTCTCTCTTTTTCTCTTTCATTGGCGCGTATGTCACTTTCTCAACGAGAAGTCTGCAAGTATACGGAGTATTGTTCGACGATTTTTCCTATTTCACGTAGGGCGGCCGTTGCATTTGCTTTAGCCGTTTTACAGTACTATTATTTGGTATGATCGCTGTTGTAGCAGGAACTATTTATAGCGACGATACGAGGAGAGTCGTGTGTCTCGCCCACCAGCCAAAGTCTCCGCTTCCAAGCACCTTGTTGCGTTTCTTATCGACCGAAGGGTAGATGAATTTTTGGTCAGGACGCGTAGCAAGCGCGTAACGGGGGAACGAGCACCAGAAAAGACACCGTCGATGACTCTTCTTCCTTCGAGCTGTCTCCGGACGAGCCGCTAATTTAGCCAAGAAGAAGATACGAGAGAATTTCGCCGGTACGCTCGACCGAGTTTCGCGATCGACGGACAAAGGGAGTTGAACGTCGATATTTTTGTCGACGGAGTAAGACGGAAAAAGACGAAGAAAGACGGAGAAAGAAAGTCAGATGAGAAGAACGGGCGTTGGTGGGTCATAAGCGTGGACCTTGCAAGGTGGAACGTCCGTCGAGCTTACACCCCGGTAGCTGTAAACCCGGCGTGGTAGTCAGTCTTGCGAGAAGAGAAGAATTTCGCGGGAATACCGAGGGCACGCGGCCTATCGTTCTGCTCGTTTATATGGAAGTATCGACGTGTCTGACGTGTACGCGTCTCGAGAAATCGTTAAAAGGGATGGTCGGTTTGAATCGGACGTGTACGCATCCGTGGTACTTCGACGAAGACGACGATCGGCGTGTGACCGCGCTACGATATCACGCGTAAAACGTTCTCTTTTTTTAATCCGGACCATTTTGTTGAAGTAGCGTTGGTGCCGACTGCGGTGGTTGCGGCTGCAGCGATTCGTGATGATGGTGACGATGATGATGGTGATGAGGATGATGATGATGATCAACCGGCGATGGCGTTTGACTGCTCCGTGAAGTATTAAGATCGCCTCCTGTGCTACTGTTGCCGCCACCGCCGCCCCCGCTTCCGCTTGCGCTGCCGCTTGCACTGCCGCTTGCACTGCCGCTTGCGCTGCTGCTTGCACTCCCGCTTGCGCTACCGCTACCACTCCCGCTTGCGCTCCCGCTCCCGCTCCCGCTCCCGCACCCACTCGTGCTAGCGGGATTCGCTGACGGGTCGAAGGCCTTTTGTTCGCTTGGAGGAAGTAAATGCACCATACTAACTGGAACGGGGAACGCGGCGGCGGCAAAGTCAGGAAAGAAACCCTGTGGTAGATTAGCGCCGAGCAACGAATGATGAGGAAATACACCGTCGTCACCCGGGTGCGGCGGTAGACCGGCGAGCGGATGAGCCATCTGCGTCGGCGGCTGGGCGGTCTTAACGTTGTTGTTCAACGAATTCATTACTACTTCGCCCGTTGTCGAGCCCGTGCAGTCCCTTCTCAGTTGTTCGAGTTTCAAACTTTTCCCGTATTTACCTCGCACGTACATCAATAGACTGTTGTACGGTATACCGAAGATTCTGCTTGCTTGCGACGTGGTCATCTTCTTGTTCCAAACGTGCTGCAACGCCTCGGTCAGCTCCGCGTTCGTCCAAGACCGTGGCGGTCCGCCCCTGGGTGCGCTGTGCTGACCTTTCGGCCTTCCCACCGGTAGTCCTCGACCGCTGTGGTCTCCCCATCTGCGCGCCGCGTCACCGTCGCTCCTCTGTTTCTTTGGTTTTTTTCCCGAATGATGGCCACTCATAGCCGCCGCGCCGAAAAGTCCGTGCAACGTTTCCGGTTTAAAACTATCGTGAAGATCCGCCAAAAGGGATCCTCTATCGAGAGCACCCGCGTGAGGAAACAGTCCACCACCTAGAGACGCAACACCGTCCAATGGGAACATGTTCGCGACGGAACTTCGCCGTGGTGTCAACGGAGATTCTTGTTGCTGCTGCTGTTGTTGTTGCTGCTGCTGTTGCTGCTGCTGTTGTTGATACGAATGGGTTCTATTAGTCCCGTGTGGGCTGCCGTCCTGCGGATGATGACCCTGAGGTGGAGGCGGCAATTGGCTCTGTGGATGATTCGGTAACCACTGGTTCGTTATCTGGCCTAGGCTCAGCAGGTAGTCGTTCTGATGATGCGGTGGTGTCAGCGACAAGGCCGACAACGTCGGTAAGCCCGCGGCGGCGGCGGCCGCCGCCGCTACTGCCGCAGCAGACGGAATATCTTGGAGGGAACCATCGGGATGCAGCAGACTCGTGCCGGTTAACGGAGATCCCCTCGGACTACTGGCCGCCTCGCTGCTCTCCGCTTTTACGTTGTGATGGTCGACTCCATTGGGTGACGACCTCTTCATCGAAAGGTTTTCCGCCTCTTCCTCTTGATGTAGGTGGTTCTGCATGCTCGAGTTCGAGCGCTGTTGGTGCTGTAGGTGTTGTTGGTGTTGCGATTGTTGATTAATACCGGTCAGATTCAATCCGCTCGCCAACGGACTAAGACTCGGCGGTGGATGAGGTCGACTGAGATCCTGCGGCACCAATTCGCCGGATCTTCTTCGCGGCCGAGCCTGTTTTCGTCGAGGTAGCAACGGCGATCCGCAATTCTCTCGCGGTTCGCGCATCCCGAAGTTCAAATGGCTCATGTGTGGTAACCTATCGCGATGGTCCCTGCTAGGGTGAAAAATGGCGGGTCTCACTGACGGCACCGGCTCTCGCGTAGACGGCGGCGCCGTGATTTCCGAAACGTTATCGTCCTCCTCTGGAGTTTCTTGCCTGGCGCCCTCGGGTGTCGACGGCTCGCCAAGCAGCAGATCGGCGGTCGGCGTTTCCGGCGGCGATGTCAGCCTCGTTTCCGACGAAGCTAATCCACGCACCTGCAGACTCTCCGCGGCTCTCATCAGTCCTGCCAGTTCCTCGCGACCGACCCTCACCTCGCCACGGTACATAAAGTCGATCAGCGCCGCTACTTCGTGACCGGGAAAGTCCTTCAGTACGATCACCGGATGCTTGCAGGGGTGCTCGGCAAATATTCTTTCGAAGAATGGGCTGCAATTCAAACGTTTCGATTTACATTGTGATTCGATAAATTTACTCGATCGCTAAAATTATTTTACTAAACGCATCGTTATCTCCGTCGATGTCGATTCGCGATTAAACGTACGTGGCCCCCGCGTTACCGTTTCTGCCGAATCTGTTTCTAATCGGTTATCCACGCTGTACGTTTGATATTCGTACGATCGAAGAGCAACACGACCGGAGTAACTCCGTTATGTCGTTCTTCGGTCCTTTTATTCCTTCTAAGACGATTACGTTTCATCTACACCGCCATTGTCAAACGCGCGACCCTTGCTTACAACGAGAACCGAGTATGCAAGATCTTTACGATGCCGGAAAAGAAATTTCTGCAAACTGCACCAGTTATTCGTGTACTTACAGTGTGTTCGTTACAGAGTTACCGTTTTAAAATCCTGACGAATATCCCACTAGAATGTAAATGCAAGCGGTAAATTTGTAATCGCTGCCGCGGTGTTCGTATTTCGCCATCAAACTATTTACGCGAAATATGGATTATCGATTACCACCTTGTGTGCCATGCACGAATAAACAACGCAGCGATCACCGACTTTCTAGAAGAGCGACGCGTCTCGGAAATCTCGCGTCGCAGTCGCAAGAGACGGGGGCATTCGCAACTATAAACGGGCGATAAGCGAAGGAAATTATTCGTTGCTTGAAACGCATGTCCCCTCCGTTGTAGTTTGGGCAATCGGCAAGAGAGCGGCGGTAACTCGATTTGCTGGCAGAAACCACGGGCAAAAAGTTGCAACGAGAATTAGTAGCGTTTCCATATGAAACTTATGCTCGTGGTTGCGTAGGAGATCGAATAATGAGACTACCAATATGTGTAGTCGTTAATGTATTTAAAACAGATCTCGTCGCGAAACGGTATATATACAGTCGTTTAGTTACAGTTTATAATAAATCGTTTGCGATCGCGTTTGTTTGTTTATAATCGTCAGGAGAAAGTCAAAAGATTGAAATTCGTCTTGTTTTACGGTTACATGTAGCGGCGGCATTGTTTTTCTCGGAATTCGTTACTCCTTACAATATCTGTGACATAACGGTCTTGATACTCCGAGGCAAAACAACAATATGATTTGAATCAAATTCTAATTCTTGTGCCGCTACAGTTGCTTTTACGTGGTACGTTGCGCGTGGTGCCGAGAACAGCATTGCCGCGTTGCGTACAACGAAACTGACCAACAAGCCGCGAACAAACGAACAGGCGAGTGTCTCGACGGACGAAGAACGTATCGTTCGATAGAGATCGACACGGGGGAACACGACGGTAGCGAGTATAAAGTGTAAAAGAGACGCGTGTACGTCTATGAGGACATTTAGGTAATATTAGGAGATATTAAATTATCTATGCTGGATGCGTTAATTTTACGAGTAGTGACTAAGCTTCGTTCGAAGCTATTCCGTACTTGAGCTTCTTATACCACGCGAGCTTATCAGGTATATCAACGATTCCTACCAACCACGTAATAACATTTCCCTATCAATGATATTTTTACCAAACGTATATTACAAATCGATATTTAAGATATCTAAAGGGTGAAATATTTCTAGAATCTTCAGCAGCGGATACGATGGGCCGTCGGAAAGTTGGAAGCCGAGCTTGAATCTTTCCCAATTTGACGCCAGATATCGTCCGAGTAATCGTCGCCGATTCTAATGCTGAAACTTCAAACGAACAGCATTTTTTCGTAATTTTATCGTCGAGAACGAAAGGAATTCGCATTTTCGGCACTGGTAATTCAAAGTTGAGAAAATGGCCGTTGAGAAAACTTTGAGCTTTTATTAACGCCTATCCCCGTTAACGAACTATCTGAAACGCGTAAATTTGTCAAATAAATATTTTACAAGCTGTAACGCGAGGTAAGGCGGAATACGAATCACCGAACGATAGAAATTGTTGTCAAAATTTACTGTTGCAATTTCTGTAACGACGAGAAAGAACAAACTATGTAATTTTTATCGTCGATATTTTTATTTTACTGCAGATAGGTAGATATTTTCGGCCAGCGTTGTTATTGTATTACATACTGATAATTTAGCGAAACAAAGCCATCTTCGTCGGCAGTGATGATTCGTCAATGTTGTTTACTCGACGTATGTCATACTGTTTACATAAATAAGTAGACACGTGAGTCATGCTCGGACCACAGGTATATATGCAAGTGTAAATCGGTGCTATTCAATTTCTAATATGACTAATACGTACGACGTCGCTTTATCCGCCTGACCATCGTAACTCGTAACTTCCAACCGTGCTTTCCAACACCATCGTACATTTATTTCAATTCTTTGGATATTTACAAACGTACGCGGCATTCTCGTGTTTTACCGTTTCGAAAGTTGATCAACTTCTATAACGGAGCAAAAAGTATCGCTATTTAAATACGGCTAAATGAGTTAGTATCGATGATTTCAGTAAACGTATACATAGGCGCGCAGATATAATTCTTACTCGTGCTGTACGGTCGACCAACTTTCTTCGAAACGAAATACCGTAGAATATTCGAAGGAAAAACCATCGTTTTCTCAAATCGAGTCGATAAATGATTACCCGCAGTTAAACATATTCTCGATCGTTTGAATACGTCAACGATATTTCGACGGATTTTCGATGAGAAAGAGAGAGAGAGAGAGAGAGAGAGTGACCGAACGGCGAGAAAGGGAGCGAATGGAAAGAACGTAAATGAAAATAACGCAAATACAAGTGTGTACCGTTGGAGACAACGTATACGTATTAACCGAAAGGCTGCACAGCCTTGAATAGAGTCGGGTTTCTTACCTGCAGGCACTAAGCACAACCTTATGCGCCCTGAGGCTGGTCTCGGCACAGACCAGGGTCACGTCGACAAGTATCTCTGCGTGTAGCAACGCCTCAAATGCCTGAAGTATGTGCGTCTGATGATTGTTCCATCGTAAGGAATAGTGCGACTGCAAAGCCATCCCATCAGGACTGTCCGCGGCGCTTGACATTTTCTGACCGCCGCTCGTGCCGTTAGCGGAGCCACCTTGCTCCGTTTCGTCCTCCTTTGTACCTAGAGGTTCTGCGTTCGTTTCTTTCTTCCATGCACGCACGTGGCCAGGCACGTATCGCCAACAATATCTTCCCTTCGACACTATGTTGAACGGCGCTGTACTCCTGAAACGCAAATTACCAAATGTCATTATTAATCCGTGTCTAGAGCTATAGGAATCGAATACAACCGATTGAAAATCTCTGCGAGACAAGAAACGATGCTAACGTTAAGGCAGGAATAAGCAAATAGATGGAAAGTTTGAGCTGTTCGAAAGGAAAATTAGGAAGAGACGTATGCGGTTGATCGAATATCGTAGAAACGAGAGAAGCTGAATATTTCGAGTTGAACCGGAGATCTATGGTGTTTGCGATGTTAAAACGTTGGCGATGTACCAATGTCTCGTCCCTTTCGTTCTTCCTTCTATATAGCAAAATGTATGGTAGATGTAAATGCTAATATACGATAAATATAGTAAATTAATCCTTTAACCGCTCAACGATGACCGAGCGATGCGTCCGTATGTCGTCGTACACAGTTTTCGACCGCAGTTCAGTTTGTTTCTTCGTACGTCGCGACGCGGCGTCCATACTTCGCATGGACCGTAGTTGTCGATAGTTGTCGATAGTTGTTTCGAATTGTACCACGTCCAATTAAATTATCAAGCTTTTCCATATTCTTCGTAATATTGCTTTTATGAATATTTTGCTTTTCGTACATTTTCCTTTTCTCTTTAATATCGTTCAGCCACGTCCTTGTTTATTCCGTATTACGAACAAACAATGTTTACAAGTTTGAGGCTAATTGCGATAATCGATCGTTTTAAATCCATTTTATTTAGACGAGAGTAAATCAAATCGATAAAGCTGAACAAAGTGGAAATGAGAAAGCGCGATGAATATTTTATATAGAGCTTTTATATAGTTTCACGGGAGTAGGTACATATAATGTCAATGAACGTTAATTACATTTCTATTTCAAAATATCGCAGTTTCAATTTAAATCGTCATCGATATACAAATTTCGTATACGAGGTTCCTCCTTTTCGCCGAATAACAGTCCGACGTCTTATGGAGAATAAAAGTCAACAGCGTTCTAAATATTTCACATGCATCTCGATTTTCTCACAGTTCTTTGATAATTATACGATCGACGAATAGTTTTAACCTTATTTTCTGGTAAGCAAAAGCAATATTTTCACGATCTAATCGGCTACATTTACGACACTAATGAGCTTAATCGCTTCTCCGATATCTTCGTCTTGCGGTAGCACCGCTTAAAAATCATTCGAGTTATTTTAAACGGATAAATGAAATAATATTATGTCAAAGAGATTGAAGAATTTGAAATGGTCCTCTGTGAAATTATACATATACATATGCATATACGCGATATTAGCAAATCGTTAAAAAAACGCGCTAGATAGAAAGCGTGCGTTGTTACGGAACTTGGTACGATCAAGCGATACTTTGCTCCATGTACGAAAGTTTCTGAGAATGCGACCAACGAGATTCGACTACGAGTTTTACGAAAAAGATCCGACAAAGATTCGTTGTCTAATCTTATTGGACTTTATATTTACCATACTCGCACAGTTTGTCATCAAGACAAATCTATCGATCGTTGGAATGGTGTTGCGGAATATTTATAGGCACGCGGCAAGAATGTTTCACGAATGCAAAGCTTATTACGTTTGATAAAGGTTTCCAGCAGAACGTAAAAGGAGAACAACGTTAACTATCGGCGAATTAAATTCAATCGGGCGGCGATTTAGCTGTAACGCGTGTAATTTTCTAGAGAAGCTCGTGCATCTATATGACGATGTACCGCGCATTATTACCCGGAAAAAAAGAGATTTATTGATTTCCGTTGTACGGATTTATTAGTCGGCCAACGAAAATTACTCGAATTTGCAATTTTACACGGAATACGTTTACACGCGGCAAACGTTGATCGAACTCGGATGCTCCAGGATGTATACGAATTAATTAAAATTATTTGAACGAATTATTTGACGCAAAAACGACACATTCTCGTGACTTTCGTATACGGTGTTACGGTATCGATTCTATATTTACTTTCGTTGCTTTTCCACGGGAGAATAAATTATTTGTAAACAAAATATTCGTAATATGGCGATGGTTGAATGGAAAAAAGGGTGAACGGCGATGACAATTACTAATCGGTGAATCGTTTGTTGAAAAATAATCATACGTATCGTACGTATCACACGTATGTAGTAACAGTAAAATTTCGATTAAAGACGATGCTAAGCTAATTTCAAGCTAATGACAAGCTAAATTCGAAGTAGGCCATTGGCTTAATATATATATATGTATACGCATACGACGATGTATGATATATGAAAAAAATTGGGTTCCTTGTCATCGAAGATTCGATATATCCTTTATGGAATTATGGAAACGAGAGGGTAAAATTAATGGCGGAATTAATTATGAAAATAAACGGATAATACGTAAATGAACTCGAAACGATGGTTACGAGGATCTTTGCTTAGGCAAAGATATCGTGTACAACTTTGGAACATTACGGAGAATCAAGGTTATACGATATACGGTAGTAAGAGACTTTGGAGTAAGTTGGAGAATGCAGAAAAAGTTCGTCCTTTAGCGCCTTACTCTCGATGTTTACGATACGAGTCAACAACTCTATTTTGAAACAATGTACGATTCAACATCTCATTGACAAAACTCCGTGAGGTGCATGTAGTATTGTTATTGGATCGGAATACGTTATTCGGTTTACAGTACGTATGACGGAGGTTCTTACTGTTCTTTCTGTTCGCGGGAACAAAGCGTCGAGAAATCAAAGTTCACGGCAGGGCTACCACACTGCGATCGGACAGCCAGAGGACCGATGAATTGGCGTATCGCTGCTTGGATTATTCGCTTGTAGTGGCGAACCTGACGTAACGTTTAAACACCGAAACTCGTCGGAATTCAGACCGTGCGTTATTCCTACACGCGGCTGGCTGTCAGTCGGAAGGGAAAAGAACGTAAAAAGAGGGAAATCGTTGGAGTTTCGATTGGCCGAAAGTGGACCCGCAGGCTTCGCGAAACCGCGGTACGTCACTGTGCGCCTGCCGAAAACTCACCGCAAGTTTGTTGTCAAACTCGCACGTGTTCGGAAAAAGTACAACACGGTGTCTGCAGATACGGCCCGTGTTATCGTTCTCCTTTTTTCTTATCTCTTGCTGTACGTTTACACTGGCGTCGAGCAGTTTTGCGAGCGTGGACTAGACTCGGACAAGAGAATATACGGAACGCGGATGATTTCGTCGTTCGTGGCATCCTCTACGAATCTCGAGAAAATCGACGGCTAACCTCCATCTTACGAGAAAGTTTCCGACTCGTTTGTTCGTCTTCTTCTAAATCGTGGAAGAAATGATAACAGCGTTGCGTTAAAAGAAAAGTTGTACGTTCTTTCTTTGCCAATGTTTGGCAACTTGGTGGCGATCATCGAACAACGTTCCATCGTACTGGCTCCCTCGGATCTTGAAAAGATGAATTCTATCGGAACGGGACTCTGAGGTAATTTATCGATAAATAATTTATTCGATAGCGAAATTTCGCGGATAATGTAAATCTGAAAAGGTAATACGTTCGAAAGCGAGCTTCTCTAATTCGTATCTGTTCTCGCGTTCATCGCAGAAACACGCAGTCTGATAACTTCGAAACAAAGTTAAAAAGACACAATACGTTTTAGTTTTGCATGCTTGGCGTTAAACGACTATAACAACCATTGGCCGTGTTTCGCAACTATTACGTTGATTCTTGCTTATTCTAAGTATACTACTATAGGTACGATGACTTGTCAACGAAAGAGCGTATATTCGAGCGTATATTCGGGCGATTGGTTAAACTTTTTGTCGTGCAAAAATCCGGCAAAATAGGACGAATCCTGGTTTTGTCGAGTATATGAACGGCCAACGATGGTGGTAACGATAATTTCACCGCGTGAAAATGTGGTTCGGTGGACAGAGGGAGCAGAATAAGAAATTACGGTTAGAGATATGGACAAAAGGAATCGTCGTAGACGTTACCGGCGCGACGTAGTGATTTGCAAACGATCTCTTTTCGTTTGTCGTTGCTTGGAGAAACGAAATGCTAGCCAGCTGAGCGAGTGAAACTGGTCAACCGGACTACTTAAATTTGTTACCTTGCTGTAGCTCGAACCAGACACGCGCGATTGTTTTGATGTGCCGGTAGCAGTTATCGACACTGCCGGACGAGATCGATTTACCGACCGATCGATCTTTTTTCACGTTTACCGTGGACGACGTTACACCTAAGACTGGTAACTAAGTTCAGGGTGCGTTTCTCGCGCGAAATTGGTCACGACGATAAGAAAGACAGAAAGCACATAACACTGGATTCCGATGACAAATGGATCGCGTTACGAGTTGGAAAAGTGGCGGGGCAACTGCTCCATTTGCTGCAGGGCCGATCCTTCTCGCACTATTTCTCGCACTGATACAGGGTAGAACGACGAGGTATCGGCGACGAGGAGTTGCAGAGACGACGAAAAGCGTAAACGTGCTGCACTGATCCGATGAGGAAAACGCGCGTATACTTGGAGGGAGGTTTCGTTGGCGGGAAAACGAAAGACTGGCGGCAGACCGCGTGGTTGCTGCCGTGTATAAGCGAGGAGGAAGAGGAGACGGATAGAAAGCGCGCGCGGGAGAGGACACAAGAGCGTGGCGCCCCTAAACGATCAGCTGATTTCTCACTGTCATCCACCACCGTCTTCTCGATAACGTCACAAACATGTTCGTTGGTACGTAGATTCGGCTCCTTCGCGCGGTATCCTATCACTCGGTTGACACTCGGTCACTGTAGATCGGCAGCTGGTTGTTTGCCACGCGAGATAATTATTCGATTTCACCATGCGATCACTGGGCTGGCTGTGACTTCTCCGAGCAAGAAGTAGATCGACCCACGCGACTCGGTCAACTATTAACTATTTCGAGGGAAAAACTTGCGAGGAGAAAATTTGAACGGAAAACTCGGGCGTCGCTAAAGAAACGTTAAGAGAAAACTGACCGTATCGTGTGGCTTGCGTGTGCGGCACAGCGGCGTCGGCGACGGCCGGTGAGTGAATGCGCCGTGACGTTAGGCGCCCCTCCTAAGATCCCCGCCCCTCTCGCTCCTTAAACATCTCCCTCCCACACGACGCGTCATCTCTCTTTTCCCGCACGATACATGCCGCCGCTCGCTTGCTCTCACGCTAACCAACCAACCTCCCTCTCTCTTACCGGCCGCCT
Organism: Bombus bifarius; assembly: GCF_011952205.1. Lineage (NCBI taxonomy): Eukaryota > Metazoa > Arthropoda > Insecta > Hymenoptera > Apidae > Bombus > Bombus bifarius. The sequence goes on along the minus strand of NW_022884507.1, from coordinate 510,093 downwards.
GCCCCCTTTCGCCCGCCAACCCCTTTCCCATATGCTTTCTCCTCTTCGTCGCTTTACCGCGCCCCGCGCGCAATCCTACCACCACCTCTCACCACCCCTGGCGTGTGTCCTGCCGCTCCAACCAACATTCGCGGACCGCCAACTACCCCTTTCCTTCCTTTCTACTTCGGCCAAATCTACCGTTCCATGCGAGACGCGCTCCTTCTTGTTGCCCTAACTCGCGCCTTTCCTTCCCCCGGCTATCTATCCTCTCTCTACCCAGCGCTTTGCTTCGCACCACCGTTCCTCGCTAGCTACCACGAATCCACGCGTTCATCCGCCAGCCGATGCAACCGATAAGAAAAGTTGCACGTGCACGCGACCGATTCCACGTTTCTCCACGTTTCTCCTCGTTTTGCCCCATTTCCAAACGCCAGCATGCCGTCAGACAGTATGTTTTCTTGGTAGTTTCGCTCGATCGTACCGGCTTCCATCGAGACAGCCGCATACGGCCGTTTCGTCCGAATTCCATCTCTACCTGCGTTGCGTTTCGCAATTACGCAATTACGTACGCAATTACGTACGCGTGGTCGTCGTTCCACGTAATCTTTCGTTTCTTTCGGATCGCTGGAAATTCTTGGATTCGCGTCGTCCAACAACAACGTTGAAACGTGATTGCGCGCGGTCGCCAGCAACGATCCAAGAAAAACGACATCCATGCCTCTTGCGAGTCGCTGGAAACTCGAAATACGCAAGTTCGTAGATCGATGGCCGACCGGAGACGATAAATACGAAGCAGGTGTCGTAAAGATTTCGAGGACGGCGAAAAGCGGAGCACGAGGAGTCAAGGCCGTCGCCGGAGGTAGCACTAAGAGGGTGAATTCCAAGTTCAGCACCTTTCGAAGGTTCTTGGATCGCAACGGGACACCATAGGAAGGTAAGAACTGTAGATAGTTTCCTCCTTCCACTTACAGTCATGCTGTCTCTCTTACGCTTCCGTGTTTCCATCCGTTTATATACTTCCGCCAAATACTTTAGCGTCTCTTATTCTCTCTAGTCGATATTTTTCCACCACACGACATCGCGTTTAACAATTTTCCACGATTTATTATACGTTGTTAGCTTCGATTTATTTTTAGAAATATCGTCCGACAAAAAGTGAGGTTTTTCTATATACAGTAAGCGACCTTTGTATATCGCTGACGAATAATACTGATTTAACGTTATTAATCGATTAAGCGATAGATATACGGTTCTCTACATTCGACCATCTTTTCATCGAGAAACGCAACGTTTACGTACACTTACGCGTAGTTGTTTCGAAGTAATCGTCGATGAAAATTTGTTAAGCGCTATCGCGCGTATTTGTCGGACGTGGCTGTTTAAAAATGAAGATGAAAAGCACTCTATTAAACATTGGTATTGTCGCAAACATCTTCGAACGTAGTTCGTTGTCCAAAGTTTCGCGGATGAAAGCCAAATCACGTTACTAGTAATTATACCAATAGAATACAAACTTGCACGCCCGTGCCAGCGTGTAATCTCGAACTTGCTGTAATTATATATTCGAAAGGAATATGAAATCTCGGATGAGTTTCGATCGATCGTTGACACGTAGAAAGTCGAAGGACCGTACTTTCGCGTACCCCGTGCGCGATGCGAATCATGGAAAAAAGCGCGCGTCCTTTCGCAGAACAAATTCTTGTACGATTCCGAACGAATCGCAAACTTTAACACGTTATTTCTACGTGACGTAAACGAGAGGCGCGATCGCGTGACAAACGACATAAACGTAATAATTTCAAGAATTCTTTGCTTACCTATAGAACCAACGAACTTTGTGCTCACAGTTCTATAAGGCCGAAACCTTAAATTCCGATTTCAACGAGTACACGTGGATCCATGAGGGGCGTAGATCCGGTAACGCTCAATTTGCTGCAATATATCCACTATCACTATCCTTTGTTCACTTCGGAGCGCGTAAAAAATATCACGAGTCACATCATTCTGTTCGGTAGATGTGGAACTTAACAGCTGTTACGCGAGAGACAAGTATCACAAAGAACGGTGCAAGTTGTCCCGTGGCGGAATCCACGTTAGTTTCGGCACATACCACGAGTGCATCGGCCAAAAGCTTGACCGTGATTTATCATCAACTGGCGTTCCCGCGGGGGTGTTTTATCACAGTCGTGTCGGACGGGTGGTCGATCGCGTGGCACGCGTGAAATTCCGCAGGTGGTGGACGCAGCTCGTCCACTCTCGACGTCGGACTTCCCTGTGAATGTATAAGATGGACGCACACGCACACGCACGCGCACACGCACACGCACGCGCACACGCACACAAACAAACAAACAAACGCACACGCACGCACGCAGGCGCGCGCGCGCGTGTCCATACACACACACACGTATGCAGATACACACACGTACGCAGGTACACACACGTACAGGCACACCAACAGGAACACGAACACGAATACGAACACGAACTGGAACACGCACGTACACGTATACGTGTGCGCGCGTAAATACACGATTTCCACACAGGTGTGCGGTGGAGCGGCGGCGGGCGGCCTGGCTCTTAGAGCAGTCGCGTTGTGACTGCCTCTTCGGACTTGCCACTGAAAGTGGAGAACGAGGCGAAGAGTCCCACCTCCTTGTGCCACCTCCAACTGGGTGGGTACCAGCCCATCGGACCCTCCCTCTCCTCTCTTGTCTCGTCCAACCTTTTGCTTCAGCGCTATACGTGCCGTCCGTCCAGAGAGCCGTCGAACGTGTATAGCCGATTGTACGCGTAACGTGCGTGCTTCGTGTCGGACAGAACCAACGCTACTGCCGAGCTTTTGCTGTCCAAGCAGCCGAGTTAGCCCCTTACCTACGCTCTTGAGATTCTCTTCTACCTGGGGGTGAGTGGCGGGGGGCACTTTGCTACCTACTCGGCTAAGATTCCTTAACCGTGCCCTAAATAATACTGGCTTCGAGGGAGGTACACCTGCTCGGCAACCTGTGGCCTTTCGTCCCTTTTCGACCAATGACCATACAACCTACAACTTCCGTTAGAAGCGCGTTTAAATCTCGCCAAAGAAGCGGAGCTTTTTCGCTAGATCCGTAGGATTTTCCTTGACGCTTCGCTAAGTCGCTTGTCCGTCGTCGAGGTATGCAGTTTCTTTCGGTGGACGTTGTTCGACGGAACGATGATACGCTTGAGCAATTCTTTTAAAATGTATATATAGCCAAAAGTATATAGTTACGGCGTTTGTCTTTTGTCCAGTGTCGTTCGTTTATCGTTAGTAACCCAACTATCGGTCGAAACCAACCAAACTTCCGATGCTGATTTACGGCCAAAATCTGCTTCTATATATTTCCGATACTTGCAATTTTACATCCTTCTGTTCCGTGATACGGCAAAAGCTAATCAGAATATGCACGTAGTAGGTAATTGTTTCCACATCGAAAGCGTTATCTCGTTTTTTCTTATTTCGAATAAGACGATGCAAGCAACGACGCTTTGAAATTTTACGCGTTAGGACGACGGCCGGTACGATCTAACGTATAAGAGTACGATTCAAGCTAATCGCTAAACTCTTTATATCTGCTAACAGCTGAAATCTCGGTAGAGATTGTAACCACGATTCTATTAGAGTTACAAACATAATTATAATTTGCATATTTGATTTATCATGTCAAATGTGGCATGTAACGCAGTTGTTAATATCCGTAATATCAGTTAGGTTTTGGAAGCATAGTTGGTTCAAACTCTCCGTCCAACGATTGGTTTGAACGAATTACAAGTATCACGCGAAAATACACAAAATACGACGAAAGACGTTGAATATAGTCGTTTCTATTTTGTTATTAATTACTTTTAGTACGCATGCCACGAATTACGATAATGCACATGATACGATAGGTTTGCATGAGAAGCTGTTGACATCGTATAATTCTATTACACAGTAATCCGTTACATTCGTTGCTTCGTGGTAAGGTATTCATACGTGCGTATATATTTTATATGTACGCTATAATGGTTGTAATTAAGAAAGAAAATATGTATATTTCGATTACTATCGATACGATAATCGTGCACGTTCGTTTCGACGATTGCTGCAACTTTTCCGTTATTAAAATATATCAAAATGAATAAATATCACAGTACTAATATACTAGGAACACACGTATTATACACGGCACCGATAACGAAGTAGCTAATGTATAAATGAATTTGAATACGTATATTTCGAGGGTTGTAAATTTCGCGTTATCGAACAAACTTCCTGTGTTTAAATTTTATCAATGCCCTTCATAATGCGTAATCGATGCGTAAAGGACGATAAATCGTTAACCTGGTACGTTGTCATTTATTTTGCCGGCAGAAATATGCTTAAAGTTCGGATAATCGGTTCTTCGATAACATACCTATTTCGATACACGCATGTATTGAATATTATCACACGAAAATATACGGTAATTTTCGAAGCGATCTTCGTCATCGCACTATCTTAACGCATGATCTGCCTTGAACGCTGTCAAACGCTATACGATTAAGACGTGCGAAGGACATAGATAGAAATTCCTTATAATCGAACGATATTTTTTTTTATTACCGTTCTACGTGTTCATCGTTGCTCGTTAAGCGATCTCAGCACGACGATATTTACTATATTCGATAATTTAATCGCTTTCGATAATTCCGAGAAACGTGGAAAGGAAGAAAGCAATGAATTATCAAGTTGCGCTATCGATGATCCTAAGGCGATATGTTTAAAAATGCGCGCATTTAGCATTAGACTGTCGGTTGTGTTTTACACGAGGCGTTCAAATCACAAAATTTCTCGAAAGGATGTACGACTTCTTCTACGATTTCTCCATTCTCTACGTTATATCGAATTTTTGATAAAACCCAGTTTCTGCGATTACGATAATATCGCGTTAAATATCGCATTAAAACTGTACTAATTTTCTTGCTTGTCTGTTAGACGGACTATCGTTTGTTTCGAAGCGCGAAATCTACATTTTTGAATACCGATTTGTCTCATGGAAACGCATGTAGCAAATTATTTGGAAATCTATGAAATAATGATAAAAAAAACTATGTGAAAATTTTACACGAGAATCACTATAAGAACGACGAAATGATTTACGTTCGTTTCTTCGTGTTCCGTTCTCTCGATGATTTCTCCTAAAAACCGTGTATCGTTCGTGTAGTTAAACGAGCATGTGGACGTTACGATAAATCAACGATATAACTTTTATTTACAATAAACGTAATCTTTCGAGTACTACAAATTATACAACTTGCACGTGTATAATTGAGTGTAGGTAGAAACGAATACGAAATTATTGCGAATTTGTTGGGAATAATTTACACGTACTTGGCCTGAAATTTATTACGTACGATCGAGCGTAAATTAAAAAGCTGTATTCGGTTTAATACGGAGACAGAGATAACACGGGGATGTAACGTAAAAGCTGAACAACCTTGATTTCGGGCCGAACGATCTAGACATTGATACCGATGTAACCGATCGAGACCTGCTTAATAACTTTTCACGGAAAACTCGCAAGCATCGAACAACGGTATATTTTAAGCGATTACGGATATCACGAGATGTTTTTCTACACAAGCGCTACGAAAGAGAGAAATTTTTAATTGTTCTTACGGTATCGCACCGCGAACAATTTACACTACGCACGATGCGTTTTATGAATTTAGGAAATGTTGCCTGCCTAGCCACGCAGAATGTTATAAATTACGTGTGCTTTCTTCTATACCTTACGGCTTATAAATCCACTTGCGAATGCTAGTGCGTTAACCGTAGCTGCAACAGATACGTAAAGTAACTTTCTTGAAACTTTCTAAGCAAGCAGACGCAAGATTTCGAACAAATTTCTTCAAATTCATCGTGGCGCAACGTTAAAGAAAAGTATCGTTAACACGATTGTCGCGTGTGACCATGTATAACCGTGTATGAAGTATTAACCTCTGAGGCACGTAATTATGGCACGTATATCTCGATCGAGCCAAAAAACCTTGTAAATATGTTTCAGAATTTTAAGTAATAGCCTTCCATAAAGAATCTGGATTCGTGGTTCGTGCAACGCTTTGGTCGTCCCCCGGAAGCCTCGGGCGCGGATCCGTCGTGTCCGCCGTTCGCTCGCGGTCGTCGAACCTCCGCGAAATTAATTAATATTCCATATCGTGTTGATAATCGTGACGATCGAAAGACTCGCAAAATCTAGTTGGCCCGTCGTATTTGATAGAATTTGAAGCGTCGTACGAGGGAATAGGTACTACGAGCGATGATTGTAGGGGGTCAGGGGGAAGGGGGCACCGAGCGAAGGTGGGGCAACACGGTTAGGTGGAGGACGGGGGGAGGGTGGCGAGGTGGTCGGAGGAAGTACCTACTTCCGTACCCATCCACTCGTCCTTGTGTCCCTGTTTAAAGGTCTCGCCAGTGCAGCCTGGTACCACTGCACCCCTCTCCCCCTAACGAGCCAGGCTCAGTCACCCCCTGCCAGCAGCGCGTTGCTGCCACTACCACTGCCGCGTCTCTCCAAGCCCCGAGTCAACCCCCGTGTCGCCCCACTACCCACGAAGAAGCGGTCCCAGTGGTTCTCAGACGGCTGGTTGCCGCGCATACACCTATATAGATGTACAGATATATACGCAGAGAGGGCTGGTGGGGCGGGTAGTGCCGAGCACGCGTCACGAGGCGCTAGAAAAGCGAAGGTGCCCACGGATGTATTTTTTAATTATTGATTTTAATGACGAGGGGAGCCGCTGCCAACGCCATCTTGGATGCTGGGCGGAGTAAGAAGCGTCTCTCCCCCTCCCCCCAACCACCCACCCACCTCCGCCCCGCTGCCCTCCCGCCCTCATCGTCCTCATCCTTCTCCGGTCTGGTACACTCTTTCCGTCTTTCTTCGCCGTTCGTCCAGCGCTTCCTACGTGGACTCTTTCCTCCTTCGTTCTTTTGCTCTGCACGCGTTCGCTCGCGCCCACCCACCCCTTCCTTCTGTCTTTTCATCCTTTCTCTTTCCTTGCCTCTCCCGCTCCCGCTCCCTTGCTTTTCTCTTTCTCTGCTTCCTTCTTTTGCCTCCTTCTGCCGTTTCCTCGCTCTTTGTACCCCGAACGCTCGGCCTTTCCTCCTGCCCTTTTCCCTTGCTTCTCCTTCTCTCTTTCTGTTCGGCGGATTCCTCGTAGGTTACCCCGCATCGTTGCCCATCTCCTCTTCTTCTCGACTAATGCCGAGAGATAGACAGATGATGATTAAGAAAGCGCCGCTACGTGTGAGGACAACGCCGCGACGCTCTACTCCTTCTCTCTGCGCCCCGCTTCGCCCCGCTTTGGCCCGCTTCGCCCCGCGCCAACTCGCGCCACGACACTCCGGACCCTCTCCCCCCTCCCCCCTCCCCCCTCCCTCCCTAGCCCACACTCCGTTTCTGTCGAGTTTTCTTCTTGATTTTCCTACGCTTCCTCCGTCCGTTTTTTTCCTCGTCGCTTGATTTCCCTTCTAGTCCCTTCTTTCCTTTTTCCTCTCGTGTTGCAGCATTTTCTCGCGGTTGCGTCCTTCTCCCGTTACGATTCCCGATGACGGTTTTAGGTTAACGTTGGTCTATCTACGCTCGTACGGGACACGCGAGATCGGCGACGGCCAGTCGTTATCCGCAATCCGTTCCGGTATACGTTGGTACGTTGTCGAAAATCCAATCAATTTTATACTTAACTTTCTGTTGGAATCGCTGTCGTTGGGTCACAGCTAACTCACGACAGTTTGGATTCAATTATTACATAATTTTAGAATCTTACAACCTGTCAAATATTAAGTATACAAGTTTGAGTGGAATATCGAAAAACTTGCCATTTATATTTATATATCGCGACTTAACGATATCGTTGACGAAAATACTCCCTTCTTGCCTATATTTGAGACGGAAATCTAACCGGAACAAAAATAACACAAAGTAAATGCATCTTTGTGCGATTAATACGTATTCCAGTTTTTCTTACAGTTATAAACTTGAAGTTATTAATTAAGATACAATCGTTCGTGATCTTTATTTATTTATATCGAGTTTGATCGTGCATTAATATTTCGAAGGTAAGCGTAAATCGTCGGAGACTAAGTTAAAAGAGTGGCAGTTTTGAAAAGATCTAAAGGTACGTTTTAAGAAGCTGCAGTTGAAACGCACCGAAACCAACGATAGGACTTTTAAGGCACGCTTCTGTAGCTCGCGTGGCTGCAGTAAGCGGCTAAGTGTACGAGTTTACTCTGTACGTATTACGTACATACGGTGCCTGAAAATTGAGCCTAGTACGCGGCGAACGTGAACTGCGCTATCGGTAAGCTTATGTGCAAGTTGTATCGTTTTCTTGCGTCACAAGCTTCTGTTCGCATCTACCTAGTCCATATGTCCTCCGTACGTCGTACGTCACTTCCTTTCTACCGCTACGAGTATAATCGTATAATAATAGTATAATATATGTAAAAAGTAAAAGAACGAAAGATAAAAAATGCCAACTTTTATATTGGAATTTATTCGTTGAAAGAACGGTTTAACGCAAGCTTTCTAAAAGAAATACTATATTAACTTATTACCGAATTAACTTATTTAACTTATTACTAAAGTCTGAAGTAAATGTCGATGTACCTGAAAGCGAAGAAGTATAAAACTTTTAAATACAATTCTTGTTTGTACGCTATTCTTTAGCTCGTAATTGGTACGGTAATATCCACGGGACCCCGTGGACATATCGAAATTTATAGATCACTGAAAAATCAGTAGGAGATTTTAGTATCGTGAATTATATTTGTCGTAAAAAATGATACCTCGCCGAAAAACTGCTCAAGTTATAGATATTGAGTGGTTAACAGATAGTGATATGTATAGTAGGTTCGCGATAGGTATTTTCTAAATCACTACAAAAGTAAAGACTTATTCGACTCTAGTGAGTCGCATTTACGGTCTAAGAGACATAATTTGTTTAGGTTATTCAAGCAGATGCTAACTCGTCACGAATGAAGCAAATAGGTTCGTACAAGATAGATAGTTATACATACGCAGAATCGTGGAACATTCCTTATTGTCGAGTATGGCGCGTATTTAGAAGATAAGCCAGTGCTAGGATTTTAACGGCACGAGAACATTAATCATAACCGATAAGTGTTTCGGAAAAGTTACCGCGATTATTTACTTTTTCAGGTTAACGTGATTTCGAACATTATTCTCCGTGCTTAGTCATTGTACATATAGAAGGGACGAACAGCGAATAGTCAAAGTTCAAGTATATGTACATATATGTTTTTGTAACTCCGTTACAAATCGCATTTTCTTATAGTTCAATGGTTATCGTATGATTCACAGACCCTAATAAAGGCGAAGCGTGTTCTCATTGCGGTACTTCTTCTCTGTTTACAGTCGGCGCAAGTATGTTTATCTGCGCGTGCACCTAACCACACGACGTCCTCGTGTGCAACATATAGTTGTTGCGAGTTTCTTGGAACATGGCCATTGAAGAGGTATTTCCGATCGGGTCGAACGCTTTTGCGGATCGTTAATTAGCCTTTCGGAAATTCTTGTCAGTTTTCCGGTGAACGTAATTACAGCGTGCGGATTATTTCAAGGACGAGAAGGACGGTGTTAGAGCAAAGAAAGCTGATGGTCAATGTCTAGCTCGGTCAATTTCTAATCTTATCGATCGTTTTCTTCGATCTGGTTACTTACGGTGAAGTTGCTACGGAGAAATTGAATTTCACACCTTCCGGTGGAAAGAACGCGTTTTACGATTGCACGCACAGTTCCTTATGTTTTTGCACGGTCGAACGCGGTACCGCAGATTTCTAAGGAAACGGTGAAACGTGTAAAGATACGTATTGCAGTGTATGGTAGAAACGGCTAACGTCCTTTGCTATTTAAATCAGACTTCTTATTATTATTATTCAGATTCCTTAATTTGCGTAGACAGCAGCGTTAAGTTAATATTAGTTTCGTTCACTTTATCACACGTTCGTGCGTTTCAAACGTGTTCCATCGATATACGTATCTAAAGTGTGACTATAATAACGCACCTTTTGAATCGTTAATTTCTTCGTGGAGCGATAAATATAGTAGACATATTTCTTGTTCTCGTGGTTATAACATCGTTACGCGTTTCGTTAAACAAGTAATCGCTACTATTCGCATTTTAATATCGTAAAATGTATCGCGAGCTAAACAAGCGCGGCAGGATAATATTCATTTACTTGGTTGTGCTAGATGGAAATATTAATTTGCAAAATATTAAGCTTACTAATCCAACGTCTTAACGCACAAAGCAGAGACTATAGAATTGCTGTGATATCCTAACGGAACATGTGACATTAACCGGCAACATGTATGCGACGATACACGCGATCGATAATGTTTAATTAGAGGAGAAAGTCTTAGAAGTTCAAGATCTTATTCTCGATTTATACCGATATGTTACGCGTAAACGTGAAAATATATCTTTTCCTTTGCGTTTTCTTCGGCAAAAACAGTAAATCAGAAATGATTACACCAACGTATCGAGAAATACCTGACTATTACCATCTCGGCTGTAAGAATAACCGATCGAATCTCATTAAAGCGTCCATGTCATCGATGAGCCGGCCAGTCCTACCGCCCTCCGTATCTGTAATTTCGGCGACCGAATTAAAAAACGCTGTTCTATCGTAATCTGCGTGAAATTTCGCAGAAAATTCACGGTAGCGGTCCTTCGATCCACTTGAAGCCTATTATGTGTACGAATTAGCTGAGCGAGGTATTTAAACATATGCAAGATCGATAGTAGCGCGAAGACGAAGATTCGTACGCTAGGTATGCGGAGAAACCATGAGAATACAAGCTTCCTACGAAGTGGTCGAATCACAGTACCCTATTGCCAATTAATTGATCAGAATCGTTGTAGGGGCAGGAGGCAAACATATTCTCCTCACTTTGCGATAACGTCGAGTCGCAGTTTTATCAATTTGTTTTTATAACGCGTTACCGGTTGTATGTGAACCGGATCCGGTAACTTCAACGCTGCACGTACAACAAACAACACACGTACTTTCCTTTTGTTTATAATATGGCAAAAATGACACGTGAAACGAAACGATTTCTGAGAAGAAATGAATTGGGACAGAGAAATAATCTTCTTTGCCGTTTTTCTTTTATACTTGTAATAAACGAGGAAGACGGAATGTTTTATTAATTTTGCTAGTGGACTTGAAGCTAGTGGATTCAAAGGATTGTCGTATTTTTAGTTAAAATTCCTCATTTTTGAAGAGTTTTAATTTGTATCGCTCAAAGAGACGACGAGAAATCATCGAAGACGTCGTAAATGAGAAGATCGAAAATAATATTAAAATGTCGTTTCGTAAATGATCTTTCGCGTGGATTTTATTTTAAATGTAGATGATTTTGCATCGACGTCTTTCCATCTTGAGGCGAACCGTTTGAATTTCAAACTCAAATTTAAAATCCGTTTGTTAAAAGAGAAACGGGTAAGGCGAAGAGGGGGGGGGGAGAGAAAGAGAGAGAGAGAGAGAGGCAGAGATTATCTCTGTTCGGAAAGTTTGAGAGTTTGATAGCAACTTAACAGGTGTCCAGCTCATAACGCATTAATGATTTGCGAAGTGTTAAACAGAAAATTTGAAGCGTTGTACAGGAAGTTTCTTCGGCACTGAATCGGCTTACAGATTAATCGTCAGAGGGCCAGCGTTTATCTAATCCGGTGTCATAGCTGCAACTTTTTTTTCTTATGAAATATTCGTAATGAGTCTTTAAAAATAAGCTTTAAACGAAGTAAAATCGTAGATATTGATCGTGCGCATTATTTCTATAAAGTGTTGTATCTATATTAATGTATCGCGACAGCAAATGAAAATGTCAGTTGGCGGGAATTTATTAAAAGTGGAAACTTGGTCGAAACTCGTTTAAGAAGCGTCGATCGGTGGTTTCTACTTTAAGCGATTTATTCGACAAAATATTCGAAAGATTATTTTGGCATAGGTTTCGTAACTTTATAAACAGCTCGTCGCAAATTACGACGAAAAGATGTTGCGACTTCCACGAATTTCTGTCCATCAGAAAATATTTTTCCGCATAGAAACGCTAAATTCTGACTTATCCGGCTGTATTTGTCGTATAAATTGAATAGACGATAGAATAGAAGCGATTAATTTTCAGGTTTTCTAAAATTATTCTATCCAATGAATTTCATCGTTCAATGTAGTATTCTTTCAGGTATAGAATTTTCATTTAGACGTGAATAAACTCAACGATCTATTATTCGGCTTTGTAATTTTAGAATCGCGTTTGCCTATTTTATAATTAAATCTTGCTCCACGTATATATATTGAGATTCAGCGTACAGCGGAATGATATATTTTTAATATGCTGAAATCATCGCGAAGACTTTTCTTTGAAAAATATCGATTTTTCGCGCCACTGAGATTTGTGAACCCGTCGTTCTCGGGACCAGAATCGGACAGTGGGAAATCAAAGAGTCTTTTCTTGATTCGTCCGGCTACACTTGCCAGCGAAACCTTTTATCTTCTCGCTCGTTCTCGACCGATACAAGATAGCGAGGGCTGATCGGCCGGAAGGAAGAAGCAGCCGTCGCGTGATGTGGTAAAGTAAATGGGAAGTATGTTTGCGGGTGGAGAAGGGATCGGGAACGAGGTAGAGATGGCGCAGGAAAAGATACAGGGGGATAAGAATGGGAAAGAGAAGAAACGCACGAAGAAATAAAATGAAACCAGATCGCAGTATCCGCCGTGGCTTACACGAAGGTCGTCGTGGGATTTCTTCCTGTCCGAGCGAATTTCTAAGCAGCGTCGAGAAACCGCGTGGACCCAGGCTAGTTTTCCGTCTCTCCCTCCTACCTGTATTTCAGACGCGTCCTAAACTTTCTGCAAATCATGCAGGATTTTACCGCTTTGCACAGCGGCATACGAAACAACGAAGCAACGAGGATGACAAGCGTTTAACACGCTTACTGTCGAACTAATTTCTGTGTTTTATCCTTAACGTATTGCCACTTATTTCACTACGATGTACAACGATCGGACTTGTAGATTTTTACGCGTTTATGCGACATTTACGCGACATTTATGCGACATTTAACGATGCAAAAGCTAGAAAAGAATATATGCAAAAGACGATGTGCACAATTCATCGAAGAAATGATTGGAACTACGTTATAGAAATAACGTTACGTACGACTGTAATATTTCAAATTCATAAATTTTACGAAAAATCTTTCGATATCTGTCTTAATAAACATTTGTTAAGGGAAATGTGCAAGTATTTAATACAGGTAGGAGGACGTGTTAATTATCAATTGAGTTATGCTGTTGGGTATAATGTTCTCTCGATCTACCTGCACCCTTCTCGTTTCTATTAGCACGGTACGTAGCTTGGCAAGTGTCCAGCAGGGAGACTCTCCTACTTCTAATGGAAGTCAGCGAGGGTTGCGAAGATATCGGTATGCGAGAAGATTATAAGTTACTTGTGCAGATACTTTTGTCCGTTATACTTCGATTTTTAAATCGCGTTGCGCGCTATGATGTATAACGAAGCTAGTTTATTGTGTTCTTTTATCAAAGATTAAGGATTTATATAATCATAATTATAATTTACCAATGATCAAAGAATTACAATATACGATTAATAAAACGTCGCAAATGTATACTTCTTGGTGATGGAATATCGCGAAGAGCATAAGAAAAGCTTAAGCATATTATTGTATAGATATGATATTGCATAGTCTGTTCGTGAGATGCAAATTGCATAACGGGGCTTGATTCGTTATTGTAAAATGTAAAATGATCAACAAGACGTTGTCGCGTTGCTTCGATCAATAGCTTTTCATCGCGTCCCGACGACACTTTCGAATCTATGGCTGTATCTTTACATCGGAAACGGACTATAAACAACACGTACGGGTACGCGAGTGAATCGGAGGCGAAGAAAACGAAAAATCTAAACAAGTGCGCGTTTAGAAGCGACCGACTCGAGAAGAGGAAAGTCGTTGGAAAACAACGCGGGTCGACTCGGCTGGATAATTGTAAATCGCTCTTGTGTCTGACTGTTGGTACCATGTGCTTTCACGAGAGCCGAGGTTAGACAAAGAGAATCCACGTTGACACGGATTACCGACTGGCAGACGCAAACACGTGAAAAGAGCATGGGGTTCGAAGAAAGGGGATGTAGGAACGCGTAAGACGGGATAAAGTAACCGGGTAAACGAGAAAGTGGAAAATGCTGAAAGATCGTGAACGGCGAACGTGTCGTCGAGGGATTTATCGAAGGCGAATATTTACAGTGTTTCGTTGTTCATTTTCTTTTCAAATATCGAAGATCTATGGGAAAACTGTGACACAGCTATGGGAATATAAACTATGCACGAACTACATATTTAATATGAAAATCGGTAGAAATTGCGAAAGGTTCGGTCTTAAGGAGCAAACTGAAAGTAGCGGAATTATTTCGCGGACGTTTGTTCGCGGAGAGGAAAAGTGTGGAAAAGAAAGAGGCAGCGCGCGCCTATATCGCGAGAGGCAAATCTGTCGCGGAAAGCGGCGACGTGCCAGGGAGGAGGAGAGCGGCAGGGGCGAGAATCAAAGCTTAGGATACAGGACCACAGACGGTCTTCGAGATGACGCGGAGGAAGGACAAGAAAGAACGGTGGAAGGAGCGTCAGATTTTCTTAAAACGCGTCCTGCGCTAGCTCCGGCGAAGACACCGTTGCGGCGAGAGTATAGCAGATCGCCGAATTCTCTTCGTCGCGCGTCGTACCCTTCGTATCCGGCTGCGTGCTCTCATAGGCGCCGAGCGTTGATGAGTCGAGGCAGGAAGACGCGGAGAGGAAACGAGGGCGTGTAGGATAAGAGAGGGCAAGGGGGAATGTAGAGGAGTCGAAACGAGGCTGAAGAGAATGAGCGGGACCGAGAGGGTGTACTAAGGACACCGGCCAGAAAAGGAACGAGCCAGAAGGGTGGAATGAGTGAGAGACGGAGGTGGCGGAGGTGGAATTAATGCACGCACCGGGCCACGCACCCAAACCCCTTACAGTCAGCCAGCCTACTTCGTTATACGACAAGTATAAGAGGAGAGCATAGAGACTTTTATTGATCGCCTGGCAAAAACTCAGGAACCCTCATTTCGTGCTCCGTACCCCCGACTCTTACCCAGCGAGCTTCCACCAACCATCTACCCCCTCATCCTCCTTCTTTCTCACACTCCTCCCACCCCCCCTTTCCAAAGCCGTTCCCCTTTTGAGGAAAAAGTGGGCTGCCGACGACGTCGTCGTCCTCCTCATCGTTGTCGTCGTTGCTGGTGCTGCCGCTGCTGCTGCCGCCGCCGCTGTTGCTGTTGCTGCTGTTGCTGCTTCTGCTGATACCGGTGCTCGGTGCTCCTCTGCCTTCCGATAATCTTTTACACTTAAGGCCTCTGTAACCCTTTCCCTTTCTAATAATCAGCGCCGCTTATATGCCGTTCCCCCCTATCCAACCCCGTTTTGTCATTCGTTGTCCTCTTCCTTTTCTTTTCCCTCGTCCTTGCTTCCACGCTTGTTGTCTCCCGCCGGCCTCGAGACCTCTTGCTTCTTTCGTCCTTCGTTTCTTGTCTCGCCTCTGTCGATGTTTCTTACTTGTGCCATTATCTGGCACCTGCGAGGGTCAAAGAGGGTCCCTACCTGACGAAGGTGTATGTATACATAGCAGAATTACCTTGAGCTTCTTCGGACAGGTTACGGGGCTATACGAAAAATTCTAGATTTCTTTTCTCGAATGTATGCAAAATTTCTCGCTTCGACCGTCGTCGTCTCATCTTCCCTTCGTATCGCTCCTGTTCTTTTTTTCCTTCTCTTTCATTTTCTAACGCGATCCTTGCAGCAGCTCTGTTTTGTTTCTACTCCGACATCGGGCAACTTACGGAACGACGAGGACGATGATACGCGAGGGGAGTGGAAAGTTTTTGGATGGTCGGGCGGAGTTTGAAGTTTTATCGTGACCGATTTACAGCCAAGCCCCGTAAAAGCGTCGATTATGCGTCCAAGTTACGAACAGATCGTAGTTCACCGAATTTTCGGATCGTCGGCTAATAAGAACGCGATTACGACCAGATTACAACGTAATTATCCTTTATCGACAACAAATTCCAATAGAATAATTAACAACTTGCGTTATAAAACATTCGAAGGCTCGTTCGAGAGACGTTATTCCTTAGGTGCGAGATCGCGACAATTATAAATCCACCATCCACCTCGAGATCCACCTCGGGCTTCTGTTCGTAATACCGATGGAGCGTTCCGATTGTGCCGATCCGTTCGAGGAGAAAGAAAATGAAAATCGTTTCGCTGGTCTCGGCGATTCGGTGTAACCTCGTTGCAAGCATCCCACTGAAAGAATATAACGTCGGATATGCTTTCGATTTCTGCTTCGTCGGGCGATAGATGTCGAGCGATATCGTTCGTGTTCGTGTCCATGCGGCATTTGCCGCATGCTACGCTATTTAAATTTCCAATCCACGTACTCGTGCCTTTTAGGACTCGATTATACGGAAATTTCTGTTGTGATTTTCAATAAACAACGTTAAAAATAACGCGAGACGCTTTTGTGGCTATCTGCCTACAGCAAAGCTGTATTAAAGATCCATCGTTAAGGAAGAATCGTCAATTACTTCTGTTCGCAAAAGTTAGTCGGTATTTATTATTTTTCCCCGCTAATACGATAATTGTTAATATCAATTTGTTGAATAACAAGTTTTAATTCGTGGATGTACCTTTCTGACGTTTTCCTGCAATCGTTAATATCTTTCGCGCGATCATGTTCCAAAGATCTTCGATTCGATCTTGTTCTCTCGTACGTTTACTTGTATTTTAAAATTGTTATCGACTGACACGAATTTGCAGACGCGAAGTACATATACGTACGTATACGTAGAAAGCGTATCGTTGAGAGAGCTCAAAGCGAACGATTATCGTTGAAGAATCACGCAACCGCAAATTTCACTGGTTTACGCATCTCTGGTTTAGATAGAAAAATTACGGCGAATCATTGCGAGTACGACTGCTGTCCACCCTATTGTTCCGAATTGTGTATAGGAGGCAGAGAGCGATAGAGCTTTTAAAGCTTGAAAACGTAAGTATGTGAAGTCCGGAGGAGAATGTAGCCCGGGACGATGGTTTGGCTTGTGCGCGAGGGGACATCGGCGAGGCGTAGCGTCGGCGGCGAAGGGGAGCGGGAGGGGGGAAGGGGAAGGATAAGAAACAGCGAGACGTGTTTGTTCCACACGAGCTATTGTCTGCCAAGACTACCTTTCCATTGTTTGTTACTGTCTCGCCCCTCTCTCTTTCAACAACACGTTCTCCCCTATCATTCGGTATCTTACATCACGGCAAGCTTTATACGCTACCCTTCGTGACAGATATTTCTAGAATTTTCTACGTCCAAAAAGTTGGCCAAAGTTTACCAGATCGAACTCCTATCGCGTCGTTTTTCGCTAATTACGTGGACTCGTATGATTACGTTTCGCGATACGATTAGTTTCGTAGAAATACGAAGGTGTTCGATATACGTGCATTGGTTTCACAGCGAGACACAGACTTGGCGCAACGAAAATGCATTCACGCGATATCATTTATCTATGACTGATTAATTATCGCGCTTACACCTATGTTCTACGATTTGAACGTTAACGTCCCTGTGATCAATGGAAGAAAACATACCGACGAGACTACGCAGGAACAGAGCGTCGAACGTTGAAAAGGAAAAGGCGAGCGAGCGTTCCCCAAGAGAAAGTGTCAAGAAGGAAAATTCAATTGAATCGGCGACAAAAACTTTCCCCAGCTTGTCTGCCTTCGTCTTTGTCCCTTTCGTTGCGATGGTTCGGCTCGAACGAAACGCGTGGAGTTTGTCGTATGACGTCACGGTAACCGAAGAGGCGACCGCATGATCGCGGCAAGAGCCCGCGAAACTTCGAAAAGCGCACCGCTCGCTTTCGACGGAAGCTTTGGCCCGCGAGACACTCACGCACCTTTACTCTTCGCGGCATATTATTCCGCGTCAAGCCGTACAGATTCTAAGCCGACTAATTACTCGATTTATTACGAGTTCAAAGCCCGATGTAACTCGAAAGCGAACCCGAAAGCGTATGTATGCTTTCCCGTGTAGCGATTCTAAGGGGCAAACGGCCACGAAAACGAACATAATACGGAAGGTAAGTAGCAAGGGGAAAGATGGAGCGCGAAAAGAAAAACGTAGAAAAGCACGAAAGATTGCAATCTGTGAGTCTTTTGTGGGAGCAAAGGATTTGCGTGCGCACACAGAGCCGCGTCGATTATCCGCGTATGCGAGCACGCGGCAGCGTATGCATCCACCGGCCGCAACTTGTACACCTGCCCGAGCAAAGCACCGTCGGTGCTCCTTATTGTCATACACTGGGCTCGTCGGGCCGCTATAACAATAATTAAAGTTCCGTGCACACAATCATAGTAATGGCCGCCAGTGGCAGCGGCGTCGACGAACGGCTAGACGCTTGAAACGAGAGGTACGAGCGCGAGTAACCCGACCGACGGCGCAGCCCAGTGCCGTCACACTTGAGTGCACGGACTTACCCCTGCCCTGCGCCGCGCCGCGCCGCGCCGCGCCGCGGACCAGACCAAGGAGAACGATGACGACGAAAGGCGCAAGCAAGTTGAACGCGCGTTGTCGACGGTAAAGAAAGAGGGAGAGGGAGTGGGAGAGAGAGAAAGACGAATGGACATCGACAGGAGGAAAGAAGGACCGGTAGAACGCGAAGCGAGTGGAGGAGGGTGTAGTCGAAGCAAGAAGGGGGAACACCTCCTGGAAATATTCTAATAAGCAAAATTTTCGCTTTTGTGTTTAAGAAAAGAGAAAGAAGTGGCGGCCAGAGCACCGTTGAAGAGCGGGAACAGGAAGGTACGTAGCATAGGACGAAAAGGTGAGAGCGAGAGGGAACGAAAGAAGGCTCCGAAGGAATTCTGGCTCGGCGTACTCTTCTGGTAGTCGCGATGCTGATGGTAGTGGGTGGCGATACCGGTCTTCAAGGGGTTAGGATGAGAGAGAGGGAGAGAGAGGGAGGGAGGGAGAGAGAGAGAGAGAGAGAGGGAGAGAGGGAGGGAGAGGGAGAGGCAATGAGACAGGACAAGGAAACGAGCGGTAGAGAAAAAGAGAGGGACGGATGTACGTGTAAGAGTTCGACGGATGAAGAAGAGGAAGAAGAAGGCGAAGAAGACGGACCGTGGCAGGGGGTGAGTTGGTCGTATTGTCTCAGCGGGGTGGTTGCTCGCGGGCTGCGCGGATCGAGGGGACATCGCGGAGAGAAGGCGAGCGCGGGGGGTTGGTCGGGTTGCCGTCGGTAGGATGAGATAGATGAGGAGGGGGCAGAAGGTTAGGCAGCCGAAGGAACGAAGTGGGCGGAAGAAGAAGCGAAGGCAGAAGAAAGAGAAAAGAAGAGGGCGACCGGGAGGAACGGTGCGGGGTCTCGGCGGCGAAGGGGGTAAGACGCTGCATGAAGGGTTGGAAATGTAGATAGAATTTCTTCATTTCGCGTCCTTCGCCCCACACTCTCCCCGCTCACCCTCGTCGACCGCCACCGCGATCTCCACCGTCCTCCCCCTTTCACCCTCTCTCTATCCTCCTCCTTCTCCTCCTCCTCTTGCTCCCATACCCCCCCGCCCCGCCGCCCTCTTCGTCTCCCTCCTTCTTCGTCTTTTCCTATGCTCCCTTTTCTCTTCTTTCCGCGCCATCCCTACCCACCAACACCCTCGCCACCCTCGACACCCTCGCCAACCCCCGACGCTCTCCTCTCATTTCACCCAACCCCGCCATTCTTTCTCTTAAGACTCCGCGGCAGAGGAATCGTTAAAATCTGGCCGTACCCTCGGTACCCACCCTACCTAGCCTACCCTCCACTGGCCTCTTCTCTCTCGCGCTTTTCCCTCGTCCCGATCTTTCTTCTTTTCTCTTACTGCCTACTGCCGCTGGAGCTACTGCCACCCCTCTCCCCTACCTCCCCCATAGTCACCAACCCTTGAATGCCGCTCACTCACTACTTACTTTCGCGGGTGGCTCAGAGGGGTTGTTCATGGGGGAGGTAGTAGCACCGGTGGGTCTCCCGAAGGATAGTGTTCCGGTATTAATCGGATGGAGAGGCTTGTATGGGAATTTTCGATGGGTTCAGTTATCGTTACTCCGAGGACCGGAACGATTCGATTAGTAATTACGGTTTATCGTCGTTAATAACGCAAAATTGATTTTTCCATGCTGATCTCGTCTCTTGTATGATTCCTTCGATTCTTCGTTTCACCGTTTCTAGTCTAGTTCTAATAAAGCGTGAAACAAAGATGTACGATCAATTCGGAACACTGATAACCGTTGAATCCTACAACATCGATTTAATATATTCGGTTTTGTGCGAGTACAAGTATCAAATACCTCGAATAAAACGCCGTTATTGGAAACAACGTTTTACTCTTGGCGAGAACAAGAGTTCGGCCAAGTAATAAAACTAAACGAAGATAGGATCGAGATACGTTTTCACGATTGTTAAATACCTTGGCGTAAATCTGTAATACGGAAAGCTAGCTGATCGATATTAGGTCAAACTCGTTGCACGATCGATTCGTTAGTTAAAAACGTATCGACGAACAATTATGCGGGGCAAAGTTGGTTCGAATCGTTCGACGAATGTTTTGAAAACTGGTAGCAGCGGTAAGCTTCGACAAACGATGCGATATCATAATTTTAATTAAGCTGTTTGCTGGTAAAGGCCGAGTTGAACGCGCTGGCTGCCGAAGTAGTAAATCAGTCTCTGAAGTTCACGAGGTAGCGCACGGATTTAGGGTCAAAGACGATCGCGACGTCGGCTCTTCTTCCTCTTTTGCTCCCTCGAAGCAAGCAGCGGCGAGGGGTAACCAGAGTGTTTTCGAGCGACGCTCAAGGGTTATTGTTTCGGGTACTGCGAATTTACATTATTTCCTCCGACCGGTCTCATTGTTCGTTCATTTTTGAACGTTACATTCTCAGTCACGAATTCGTCGTTGTTCTTGCATCTCGTGATACATTTGTACAAGCGTAATTACCGGTGCGATGGTGCACCACGTTTTTCATTATTAAAATCAGTCGTCTCTCTCCACTTCCCTTCTTGCTCTTTTCTGTTGGGACGCATTGTGAAGAGTGCAGCTACCTACGAGTACACCTTTATTATCATATTCGTTAAATTCTTTAGCTGGTATTCCGATCGATCGAACCCTACGGATGTTGATTTTCCTTAGATCTTTTACTCGGCGTCGTTGTTCGCGACTTTACATTTCAGAAATATTATTTCGCCTGTCGGCATCTAAATGTGGCGTATTTTATTGTTTTCATTTACGTATAACTGTAGCGCTGCTTGTGGCCAGTCTTTGACGGTATAACGAATTCTTCAGGAAAGTAATTTTTAAAACGAGTATTAAATAACCCGTGGTAGTGTTTTACCGACAAATACATACTACGTATAGTCTTTTCCAGATCTATATATTTATATAGATATATATATATTTTTATTTATATATATATTATATTATATATATTATATTATATTATATTATATATATTATATATATATATTTATTTTATATATATATATTTATATAGATCTATATATTCTAGATCTATATATATTTCAAGATCTATATCTTTCTATTGTATTATTTTGTACACTACTTTTTTAAAATTGGGATAAAGGGCTTGAGCTGTTCGTCTCCTTTTCTTTTTCTTCTGTCTTTCTTTCCTCCTTTTTTTTTTATAATTTCGAAGGATTAATTTACCAGATGACGCGCGAGGAAGATTTGAGAAAGTTGCAATTTTCAGAATCGCGAAGAAACAGGCAAAGATCGCTTTTTAAAACTTTTCTATCTGCCCCCGTAATGAAAACTTAAACAACACGTTTCGAAGATTTATATATATGCTGAATGTTTTGTCGAAGTCGGTTAGTACGGAAAGAAGCAACAGGCACCGAAAGACGTAAGAATCTTTGGATTCGTTAGAGTTATAGGCAGAAAGTGGTGAAAAATTGCGATTTTCATCATTTTTAACCGTTTTTAGCTCGTAACAACGATAATCGATTTTAATGAAATTTTCAGCACGTAATACACCTGTAGCTGACATAAATCCGCAAAACGTATTATTTGTAGTTTTGTTACAGATTCCGACCGATTGCGATTCTTTCAAAATTTGTCTCACATATCGTCCGGTAAACTGGTCCTATTAACTTCTCGAAACAAACTTCTTTAATTCCATTTTAAGAAAGTTATTCAGTTTTAAATGGCGTACGAATATCGACGTGATCGATCGTACGTGCACCAGGCACGTCACTGTTCGCTATTAGAACACAGACGATGTTGACTATTCTATAGAATTCTATAGAATCTATTATCGTTTTTGCAGGATGCGATCCATATTCATCGTCTAAAATTTCATTTCATTTTCACAGTTCCGAAGAAATTCGAGTGGTAATAGTTATTGTCTCGGTCTAATAGCGAAAAACGTTTGTCTATATCGATCATAATGAAATAGATTCGAGAACGTAAACTGATAACGTTAAAGCGGTAAACGATCACCGGCAATTACATTTCTGTTTAAGTAAAACGAAGTTTTACGGGTAGCAACGAACGTTTGGTAGAAAACAACAATTTAACCAATGTTCTACAATTTCCTTCTTAGAAACTAAGTTTTAAGTAAAATAAACGTATCGTCTTCGACAGGAAAAATCAGCCGTCTACAGTTTGTGATTGTTAGCGAACGTCGATAATTCCGTTATAAATGTATGCAAAGCGGATGATATTAATTAAAAGGGTGCGTGTCGATAACGTATTCAATGGTTAGCGACCTTTATATACGAGCACCTTACAAAGGTAAAGTTGACGTGACGTGAACCGCGGATGACAAGATCTTTCACGAGCGTTCCGTTCACGTTCTATTCGCGTGTGTTTCAGCGAGTAACGGTGGCCATTGTTTAAACTTTAACAAAGTCAATTCGCGAGTAAAAAGCCCCGGTGTCTGTAATTATTTGTGCGCACGTGTTATACGACGTCTGCTGCCGTATGAAAAGGAACGGAGGAGACCGTACGGAAACTTGTACGGGATCCAGGGAAAGCAACCCTCCAACTTGCGTGAAAAATATGTAAAGTATTGATTGCATTTTATAATTACTTGGGAGCCGGTCGTCTTAGCTACCCTATCCACTCTCGTTCCGTTCGTTCCCACCCTCTTCACGTTCTCGCACCCTCCACTACCAACCACTGCCAACGTTTCTTCTCTTTCTCTTCTTACCTCTCCTCTCCTCTCCTCTCCTCCTCCTCCTACCGCCCCACCTCCTCCTTTTAGCTGTCTCATTTTCTTCATCGTTCTCCCTTTCAGACGTTTGCTTCTCCTTCGGTCGGTAAGAAAACGCGGCCGCACCGCCTGCCGCGTGTATGTTTCTATTCTTATGCGTTTACACTCGAATAAGCGGAGAGATAGTCCCCACCGAGCCTCGCTGTTTC
Source organism: Bombus bifarius (assembly GCF_011952205.1). Taxonomy (NCBI): domain Eukaryota; kingdom Metazoa; phylum Arthropoda; class Insecta; order Hymenoptera; family Apidae; genus Bombus; species Bombus bifarius. The sequence goes on along the minus strand of NW_022884507.1, from coordinate 486,552 downwards.
CTTACATCCGCGTCGTTTCACGGTGCGTGCGTGTTCGGTAGAGATGGAATTAAAACGTCCCCCCGTGGGGTTGCGTGTTTAAAAATTGAAAGCGTCCGTCGATTAACGCTTCGGAGGCGCATTACATACGTTTAATTAAGTCGTCGAGCAACGAAATCCTGCGGAAGGATAAGAATATTTTTCGTTGAATGTTATTGGAACACGCGTCTGGACTTGAAATTGATTTGTCGCGATGGGTTCGCGAGAAATTCGATCGAGTACCATTCTGCGCGTGTTTTGTTTAAACCGAGGGACTTTTGTCCGCGCCGTTCGGGTAAAGCGCGATGGAGCGAGATGGGGAAGGACAGAGATATCAGCACCGAAGCAATTCGAAAGATACAATTAAGATTTATCTAACAGGGCAGAGCGGATTGATTAAAAGTTGAAATAGGGCTTTACAAACAATCTGTTAATAAGCTCGGTTTTAGGTAGATTAGCCAAGCGATTTGCGGTAATTCTTCAGGTATAACCGACGCGTCCGTAATTCATCGTTGTATTTACCATTGAGCTTGTAATATATTCCTATACAGGGTGGTTGGTAAGTGATGGTACAAGCGGAAAGGGGATGATTCTACGCGAAAAAAAGTCGAAAATATGGAATAAAAATTTTTCCATTTTTTTTTTTAAATTTTTCCATCGAGACAACATCATCTACAGTGAGATCCGTTATAACGTACCGCACGCGTACCGAGCGAAAATTCAAAGTCGACTTTCTCGAAAACAAAGCCTCAAACGAAAAATTGTTATTCTATATTTTCGACTTCTTTTTTCGCGTAGAATCACCCCCTTTCCGCTTGTACCACCAGTTACCAACCACCCTGTATATTATATACTACTTATGACCTATAATAATAAATATTTATCACCCTTAGTAGCGTTGCGAAGGTTTTAGCTGGCAGCTAGTTGTTTACTAAAACATTATTATCAAAAGTTTACTCGAGACTGGATAATTTTCCGCGCGCTATTTACGCTTAATACAGCGCAAATAACCAAGAGCGTTTGTTTAGGCGATTCGAATCTAACCCACACTCAATTCAGACCAAAATCAAGAAGCCTCTTCTCCGCCTTCCTCTTTATGTATCTTACTACGGTATCAATAAGCAAAACGTTTCATTTTCTTTCTTCACTCACATTCTCATTTACAGGACACGTATGTGTCATTATTTGGAAGAAAACGATCTAACCGTTTATCGAGATCAAATATTTTTGTCGATATAGATTCTGTCAGATAATGGTTAAATACGTAGGAATATCATCACGCGTAACACACACATGAACACCCGTATCTGGATCAGCGAAGTTTTCTGACCGATCCATCGTGCGATATCGATACACGTTTTTATCAATTCGTTCGTACGCTTTGTAGCAATCGTTATAGATTATTGCTCCAGGAGCAATCTTTTTTGAAATAAGAGGCAGTGAAGCTTCTGCTCCGCTCGATAGAATTATTCTATGTCATTGTCTTCGTCGAAAACTCATTGTCCGGTTATAAGTCGTTCACGATCATACGTTCAACGATAACTATATCTCAACCAATTTGAATTTCAAACATTGATACTGATATAAAGATTGATTTAAATCGCAACTGACAAAATTGTCTAAATTAATTAGTCGCCGGCAAACAGTTGATACGGTCAACTGCTGTACGCAGCGAAATGTTAAGTTCTTTTTCTGCGAATCAGTCAGCACGTTGATACCTAAATGACCTTTTGAAAATCAAATCACGCGGAGTGCACTGCTTTCAAAATAACGTATTAATCGCTCGTTTCCGTTTACGGTGATAACGACTAAGCAATGAAAACTCAACGGTTCCGAATTGCTCGAATTGAAAATATTTCCCGATCGCGGACATTTTACTGTTTCGCGAATAACAACTTCCGCGCAAAATTGTTCAACGACGTTCAAAATTTGATTCGGCGAAGGCAAAGAACCAGAGATCATCGAATTCGTGTCCATTTAACACATTCTGTTCTAGTTCTGCGAGACGATGTGGGACGTAAATTAAAAGTTCCGAAGTTTGAAAAAAACATTTTTACATTAATTTAGGTAAACCGACATACCTAAGGTTTTATACGATACGAAAATAAATTTTGTACGAGAACGATGTGTTAGCAAGGACGTTGGCACGCGATATACGTACGTATATACGTAAATGAAGTTTCTAATTCGGAGACGAGTCGATTAGTACAAGTAAAGTATTTTATGTTTTAGTAAGGCAGATGTGTAGTATAAATGTATACGTATATATATATTATCGTGTATTTTGTAGTGAAATAAGGAAAAGCATCGTATCGTTGTGGATTAGGGATGCGACGTCTATCCGATAATCCACGTGACAATAATCACGACGAATAAACGATCGGAGCGTCTTCTCGTACAGATATCCACCTTAATCTGCTGATTATTTCGTAAGGCGAAGCTGTACGTGCGGTTGTCCAACACGTTCAACGGACAATCCTCCAGTGGTCCATTCTGTCGGTTCAAGAGTTTAGGTATGACGCGCAGCAGGCACTAACCTAAAGCGTGCAATAATTCGTCTCTTTTCCTGGATTTAAGACGAACGAATCTTAGGTCTATGCGCGAGACTGTCAGGAATGGAATATCGGAAAGGTAAGGAAAAGGAGGAAATCGTAAGGATAGGAAAGCTAGAGAGAGAGAGAGAGAAAGAGAGAGTGCATGGTACGGGTGAGCCAAGGGAGTTGCTTGAGAGAAACGGAGTAGCGCGGCGGGGGGTAAATTCGAGGCGAGAGAGTAGCGGGCCAGGAGAGTGGCCGGGGGTGGCAACGGAGGAAAGGGAAGGTAAAGAGGGCCACTGTTTTTACCAAGCAGCCTGCGACTGCCGCGCACTCATTTACTCTCGGTAAACTAACACCGCCTCACTCGGCCGACGCACACCCTCGTCTATCCACTCACACGACTCCCTCGACGGCGTACGAGAGCAGGTTTCTGCTGTACGTATATGTATAGGCGATGGCTGAGCGCGGCTCTCGGACGGAGCAAACGTACGCACGCACACAACAGCGCGAACCAACGCGCGTTACATGTACATACGTATACACGTGCGAGGTATAAAATTGAAACGAACGAAACTAAAGAACGAAACAAAACGAAACGAAACGAAACGAAACGAAACGATAGGAAGCGACGAGCGAGGCAAAGGTAGGAAAGGCCGCGAAAGTAAGTTCCGCCGCGGTCATATCGTACGAACGGAACCACGGGTCAAAAACCAGCATACGTACGATGGCGAAGGATACGTTGCATAGCGTCTAGGTGTCTTGGTTAATGCGTGCGTGAAACTCGCGGAGCTCGCGAGGTGGTGATTAGGACGCGTAGAGGAGGATAGGCGCGGGTTTGCGAACGGGGCGCAACGTACACTTGCAGCGGCGAGTGGTATCACGGGGTGGTTGGGTGAGTGGTGGCGTTGGCAGTAGGAAGAAGGCAACGGGAACGCACGTAAGGGTTTTCTCGGTTTCTTACAGCGAAGGAGTGGGAGTTTGGCGGAGGTTGGAGCGCGTGGGGCCAACAGGCGGAGGGTGAGAAGGTGGCCAAGGGTGGGAGGGAGGGTGGCAGAGCAGCTCTGCCTAGAAGTTGCGCCCAGCATTTTAATCGATTTCATTTGCGCGCATGTGAGTGAGAGCGAGCGGCACGCGGGCTGTGAGACACAGAGAGAGAGTCGGGGGTGCTTTCGAGGGAGCGCGAGACGAGTAAGCGGAGTGGCGTGCAAGCGAGAAAGAATGAAAGAGGGACGGAACGAAAGAAAGAGAAAGGGGAAATAACGGAATGAGAGAGGAAGAGGAAACGAGCGAATCGAGAGAGCGAGTCGGTTGCTGTACCGAAAGGGAGACGGGGACGACGAGGACGACGACGACGAGGACGACGACGACCACGACGACGACGACGAGGACGACGAGGACGACGAGGACGACGACGACGACGACGACGACGACGTCGACGTCGACGACGCGAAGGAAAGAGCGAGAGGAAGAGAGCGCGCGCGCTTCTCCGGTGTATAAACCTTTCTTTGTTTTGCTTTGCTTGCGTCATTAGGGGTTGGGGATGGATGAGGCGAAGGCGGTGGTCGGGTGGCGGATGTATGGACGGGGGGAGGGGGAAGGCCTCCACAGGAGAGGGCGTGGTTCTTCTGCAATCTACATATAGGCATTCGTGCAGACGACTTTAGTACGTGTGTACGTATGTGTATATTTGTGGCGATGCACGTGTGTTTTCTGTAGATGCACACGGTACGCTTCGGAATTCCCTGTCCGTGAGAGTTGTCGCCGTCGTCGTCATCCTCCTTCTCGTTGTTGTCGTCGTCGTCGTCCTCGTCCTCGTCGTCGTCGTCGTCCTCGTCGTCTTCGTCCGCGTCGTCGTCGTCCGCGTCGTCGTCGTGTCTCTACTTATAATTCGCATGATGGGTCGACACACGCTCGAGTTAAAACTTTGTCGTGTATCTCGTGGCAAGGGTGCGCCAAGCCCCCTTTCCTATTCCTTCTAAAGGGCGGCAGCCATACGAGGGACCGCTTTATATTCGCATTTCGCGTCGAAAGAGACTGCGAAAATACGGCCGCGAATAATATCCCTGATGCCGGGACGTTGGCAATTTTACGTCAACTTTTAATATCCACTACCTGTGGTCTCCGCGTTCGAGTTTGTGATTTTTCACGCGATAGGGACGGTTCACGCGGGTTCGATGGATTTCGTTGGAACCGCGTTTGCAACAAGCTCGTAAACTGATTTACGGTAAACTAACGAAACGAAAATGTAGCTTGGACGTTGAGTTTATAACAGACACGACGGTCAACCATATTTAGTTCGCAAAGGTGGACGTTTCCGACAAGCAGATTGAAAATTTCGCTTGATTTTCAACGTTACCGGTGAAACGTTATCTCGTTGGCCTCGCATAAATAGATCGACACTCGGGGAAGAGTGATATTGCCGAGATCCAATTGCGCGGCAAGATTGTATATAAGTTGCGGCAACTTGTCCGTATTGGATGTCGAAGTCGATGGCCTTGGTAAATAGACTCTAAACATTAACCTTAATACCAGAGGATGATAGTCACGTCTCGTAATTTACGTACATGCGTGCCGCCGAGCAATTTAAAACCTCGGTAACTTCGAAATTACCCGTCTTCCGCAGTAAGACGCGATCCATCATCGGCTACTTATATAAATCGATATTTGGTATCGAGCTTGACAGATTATCCAATTAAAAATTCCACCTCGTGGATTATGTCGTTATCTTATTTTCATTTTCGTTAAATTATATACAAACGTATCGATTATTGCACGTTGATATCTGTTTGGCAAAGATTGTATCCTATCCCACGCAAAATATTTTTTAAATAGTCTGACACCCCATGCAACTCCCGTTTTTCTATAAATTTCAACTTTATCACCGGTAAAATCTGCCTAAAATCGATGAGATAGAATGCGAGGTTGCGTCGAAACTTTGCCGCGCTTTTTCTCCCGAGGAAAAGACTCGGACTTTTTCCGCCACTCTTCCCATACAGATTGACGCTAAACGCGTGTTTCGTTCGCAACACACACCTAGCTACATTCGCCGAACGATGGTAACGGAAGTATGTAAAGTAAAGACTTACTTTACCTCTCTGTAAATCCAATATCGAAGATCAACGGTACGAGACTCAAGGCGGAGGCAAAATACTTACGTAGGTGACACGTACCCCAATCTGATCGATAACGATTTCTGCACTCGAGAACGTGCAGGAAAGTCAACTGGTTTTGTTCGATCGAATATTGCAAGAATGTGACAAGATTTACGCGTGAACGATCCACGCACTAAAACCAACAAAATTATTGACTTTTCATAATCGCGGTGTTTCGTCGATTAAGATTCGTTATATCGTTGCATAAAAAAGTAACACGTTGATCGTAAAAATGTAATTTTTGTAAACGCGCACTTTTAATACGAGCGATAACGTGTTTTCCAGTTGATCATAAATGGACATTTAGACCGTTACATTTGACAAAATTAATTTTTCGATGCTATATTCCGTATTATACGCAGAAGCGATAATTATTCACCGAAGATGATTCTACAAGTAAATGAAATATTAATGTAGCGAAGTATTATGCCTGTTACGATAATACGACAAGTCATCCCCTTAACTCTCTCTCTCTCTCTCTCTCTCTGTTTCTCTTCAAATTTTATTTCATTCCCTTGTACTATTCTGCTCAACGTATCGCACGCCATTCGATCATTTATCACCAGAAAATCGTATATATTTCCATAAAAAGAGTTATCACGTCTCCACCTATGCGACGTTAAATTCTATCATCCCATTTCGATTCGAGATAATAAACAGTAGGAGAGGAGGAACGGAAGAAAGAAAAAGAAAGGAAAAAAAAATAGCAGGCGGAAGAAGAAGTCGGGCAAACAGGTAGATAACGGTCAGCTGATGGGGTAGCACGAGCAGCAGTCACGTGTCGTGTGGCCAGCCGGGTCGGTTCGGGTTGAGTTGGGTGGCCGATGCCGGCCAACTGGCCTGCCCACGTGGCGAGCAGCAAAAACAACGAAAAGGAAGAAAGGCTTTCCGACGAGCCGGGCGTGTGGTATCGTGGCGTGGCAGCGAGTTCAAGGGGGGTGGGAGCGAGGCGGGAGAGTAACGCAGAGATTTTATTGGCGTCGGTACGGGATGGTCCACTGCGTGGTCAGCTGGCGTCGGCGCGGCTTTACGCGCGCGAATCTCTTCTGACAGGGTAGAGAGCGGTAGGTGGCTGTGAGAGGGGCTTCTGGGGGTGGGTTGAGAGGGTGCGAGCAGTCGTCGGTAGGAAGGGTGGGGCTCGGTCACCACGTGGCTGAGCACGTGGTCTTTACCCTCCGACAAGTCCCATCCTTTCTCTTTCGCTCGTCGTGTCGCTTCCTTCTCTTTCTCTTACTTCCTCGTTGCAGCATCGTCGACGATGTTACTCTTTGATACTGTTTTCTTTGCCGCGTCCCTCGAATCATGAACACCGTGTGATACACCTGCTCGTCTGCCTATCTCGCACGATGGCACGCACATGCCCGCTCGATTGCTCCTTTGCGCGATCACTCGTTCTTTCGTCGTTGGTGACTGTTCGCGATCGAGAGTTTCCTCGCTTTTTTCACACTACGCTGTACGATGCGAATCTCGCGTACGATTCTACGAACAACGCAGCAAGCGGTGCAACGCGAATCGCTTTACGTTTTGAATATGATTATGTTGGAATTGAGGATGAGCCTTGAAAAAGCAGTAGAATTTCGGAGTACAATTGGTAGTAAACAGGTAAGACGTTCCCTTCTTACGTTTTCACGTAACAAGCGAAATCGGTTGCGTCGAATATTCAATGGGAAATGCGTGAAAGGTATCGTGTTTGAAATTATGCCTCGTAGGGTGACTGTGTTCGCGCGTTAAGAAACAGATAGACGAACAATCGATAAAACGTATAGAGGGTGGTGAGCCTTTGAGCGAAAGCGTGGTATGCGCGGAGTTTTTCCAACTCGTGGACGACCGATTCAAAGATAAAGCTTGCAAAGATAAACGCAGAAGCGTGAACTCGATCCGCGTATAAGTTGAAAAATGGAATTGCGTTCAACAGCGATAGTCTTCTTTTGATGGATAATACGGGAACGATGGCAGATGCCGTGGCACCACGGAAACCAAGCTCGTTCGTTCATTAACTATGAGGAAACCTGCGCGTCTGCCAAAATTTTCCCTAAAACCTGGCGAATCCCCGGTGTCGACTTTGCAGATACGCGCACACGAATGCCTCGTAAGAGTCAGGCGAATAAGCGTAGCGCGCGTCAGCTTATTAGGAGGGGGAGAAGATGGGGTGAATGCGCGAGTATTTTACGTGTATACGTATACATATATCTAGCCACACTCGCAGGTATGTGGCGCTTGAGCGCGAGTAAGAGAAGCTGAAAGAGGGTGAGAGGGCGAACGAGGAGGTGGGTACATGACATGTCATGCTGTGCCTGGCTCGCCTCCACCTTCTTCCAGCCACCTCGGCCCAGCGTTCACCAGCGTTCACCCATCCCCCCGGAGGCAGCCTCATCCCCTTGGCGCCGCATCCACTGCCACATCGATCCGCCTTAATGAGTGGAAAGAATAAGACAGCCTCCCCTACTGCGAAAACGGAGTTTCACCCTCCCCTACGACGGCGAACGACGCCGTGTATAGGAAAGAAGGGGTCGCGGGAATCGGAGACGAGCGAAGGAAACACGGGACTGGAGCCGAGCCGAGGAAGCAAGGCCGACGAGGAGGGAAAAACCGGAGAAAGAGGAGTCGGAAAGAGAGAGGGAAAAAGGGAAGGAAAAGAGGCTGGAGAAGAGCGAAGGAGACGGGCAAAGAGGGCTGAGTTTCAAGAGGTGAGGAGGTGATGGAGTTGGAGGCAGAGGGGTGGTAATGCTCCCGTTGTTTCGCGAGTGAGGGAGGCACGCACGCACCCCCAACTCTCATCCCCTTTTCGTCCGAACCCGACCCCTTCCTCCGTCGGCCCCCCTCACGGCTCCGAGGAATGTTAATTCCCGGCGCTTTAATTCTTACGAATATTTCCCCCGTGCCTGGGGACGATCGTGGCAGATCCAGAAAAGGCGGCAGACGAAGAAGAAGAACGAACCGACGAACGAACGAACCTCCGCTGTCGGAGGGAAAGAGACAAGGGATGAAGACACAGAGAGACAGAGGATTGCGCGAAGAAGAAGACGAAGAAACAGAACCCCTAAAGGCTCGTCGTTCCTCACCACCTTGGCGTCAGCTTCCTCTTTCCGTCTTATCGTCTTTCTTTCTTTCTTTCCTTCTTTCTCTCTTTGTTCGCATCTCCGTTTTCCTGTCGTTTCTTCTCCCTGTCCATACTCGGCAGTTCGTATACAACGCCTCGCGGATTTTAAGACCGACGGTAGTTTTCGGACGCGCCTCCTGCCATTCTAAGCTCGAACGTTTTTCAGAGAGAAATTGAACCTGCGACTCGAGAAACGCGAGTTTAATACGTTCCGCCAGGATAACATTCTTAATCGTATCTTCGTTCGTGTCGAACAACAGCGAATTTTACGTTCGATTACGCAATTCTGATCCAACGTTTGCTCGTTGTTGGAGCATCGTTGTTACAGCATCGTTGTTATAGTACTCTAATAATGCCTGAAAAACGATGAACTGCAAGCGCGAAGGTCTACGATAAAATAGAACGTAGATAAGTGGTTGTAGTAATAGGGTCCCCGACAGAATTATTAACTTCGACAGCCTCCTTCGTTTTCCCCTTTGTCTTATCTATAAACGAATCTTACAATGGCAATAATTATCGTAATTCCATCAGATTTTTATAAATTCAACGCGTTTAAGCTTTATATGTAGGCAAAAGCTAGATCGGGTTTCTATTTCAATCGTTGACGATGTTATTGTACTCCTCTTAAAATATAGGTAGACAGACCTTAAGCTTACCTATAATTAAGAGAAATCGCGTGACGGTAGATCGGTTCTGTTCCTCGTTCTTTATATTTTAAATCTAATTCAGGGAAAGAAAGAGTGTCATCTTTGTATTCTACCGATATACATATCACGTATTGACTTTAATTACCATTTAAATTACCGCGTATTTTCAAAGTATCGAGCACTATAAAATCGCGATATGAAGTAAAAACAGCATTATACCTGCTACGTTTTTATTTATTTTCAAACGTCAAAACTCAAATTCAATGGAAAGATATAGCGAAATAGAACGTACGCGTCGGCCGTTGGTCACTGAATGACATGGTTGTTCGATCGGTGGTTGGTTGTCCCGTGCCCGCTTTCGTCCTCGATTCGTTGCAAAACCCTTTTATTTTGTCTAATTTAATATAATTTTTACGCTGTTACGTTTGATCGTCTGATATTTCATTCTCACGCGAGTTTATACTTTCCGTTATGTAACGAACGAAGCTCGATTTCCGGGAATGCGGATCACGTGAGCAGGTGAATTCTTCTTCTTAGCATGTAAGAATGTGACGGATAAGAACGCGCAGGCGGCTACGTAACTTACGACGAATGCATGCAGTGCTTTTTCTCGGCCGTACGAAGAAACGATGAAAGATCGAACTGGATTAATGGGAGAGAGAAAGGATGTTGAGGGATCAAGGCAAAAACGGGCGGGCAAGAGAAGGGACATTCGCAAATTATCGAGTGTAACGGAGAAGGCTGCGACCGATGAACAAAGAGCCGAGGAAGAAGCAAATGGAGAGTCAAATAGAAAAGCGTAACTACTGCGGTTTTTGCGAGTCCGTCATATCCGGTCATCCGTCTATCGTAGCACTTATTCCTGTTCAGGTCATGGCTGAGAGCGTGTTTATTCGAATAAATCATCGATATACTTCGATGCTTCTATATTACCTCTAATGGTTTTTGAAGATTTCGTTGCATTCGCAACTTTAAAGGATGAAATAATTTTCAGGAAAATTATACACCGATCGGCACGCGTCTAAAACGTATGCGGTTAATGCATCGTAGAAAAAAATACTCGCCGCAGTGGAGTTACTAAGAATTAGAAGGAAATTTCTCAGCAATAATCAAGCGATATAAAATTTGCGTTACGAATAACTCGTAACTTTGGTTTGTTGTTACGCGGACGACATTAACTCGTGAAACTCGCCACATTTCCCTCGTTCTTCATAAATATTTCCTTACGTTTCTTCGCGAAAAATGATAAAGAATCTCACAAGATCTCACAAAGACGGTAGTAAAATTGTGATTAGACACGCAGTACTTTAATCGTAAAGAACGAATAGAGTTTGCCTGTGTAACGTGAAATTTCGGCTTGTAATTTCATATCACAGAGGCGAATAGAATACAGATACGTATAATAAACATTTGGATCTGTTGGAACGATGTGACGATCGATGCGGGAAAGGTTATCGGCTTCGTTTCGAGAATGCAAATCCATTAAACTAGGTTGGAACATTTCAGCAGGAATTTCTTCGTATTAACATGATTTCTAATGTGCCTTGTTTCTGCTCGGCTTCCCTTACGGCCGACATTCTCTCGTCCCCCTTTATCTCACTCAATTCCACGTCTCGATACATACTCTTACCAGACGAACCAGGCCCGCAGTTTTGTGCGATATTAAATTATCGGGGGAAAGCATCCCCGCCTGTTTCATCCTCCAAGCTTAAATCACATATTACGTAATCCTTACTTCGTAATTTCCGTGGAAAAGAATTTCGAATCAAAATTTATTGTCAGCCATTCCGCGATGCATCGCTGATTTAAATATTCCACGTTTTAATGTATAAATAGTAATCGTAGTAATTTCATTATCAAGTTGAAATCGATCGTCAGATATTTATTAATTATAACGTACAGTGGCATAAAACTCTGTATTATCGTATATATATACGTATATATGTACAAGTATTATTGACAATTTCTTTTTCTTTTTTATTTAAAATTTCACATTCACAATTTGTCCAATTTGGACATTTGGTCGAATTTTTTATCTGTTTGACTATCATGTGGGTGGCTACCCCCAATGGGGTACCATCTTCGTGTTTGTTAAGAATATCCTTTGTGAGATCTGCTGGGTGTTTCCTTTTTAGTCTTCTTTGTATGGTGGTGTTGACCGTTTCCGCTGCCAGCCAGGTCGGGTGCGTTGCTATTCTTCCTCTGTACCTTCTTGCGAATCTGTTAATCTCTTCCTTGACCATTGGTATTCCAAGGTCTTTCCTATGTCCTCGTTTCTAACGTACCATGGGGCGTTTACAGTTGATCTAAGAATTTTAGCTTGGATTGTCTCTATTTTGCTTATATGGCTCATTGTTGCTGTTCCCCAAATTCCGTACGTCCAAATTGGTTTTACGATCGTTTTGTATATTTTTAGTTTGTTTTCTATGCTTAGTTTGGATTTTCGACTTGTGAACCAAAACATTTGTCTCCTTGCTAATTGTATTTTGTCTATTATAGATTTAATATGCTGTTTCCATGTGAATCGTGTATCTAAGTGGAGCCCTAGGTATTTGACTTGCCTTGTTCGTATTAATGTGCGTGCCGTTCAGTATAATGTTTGGAGGTATCTGTTTTCGCAGTGTGAATGTAATGTGGTTGCATTTATCGGGGTTTGCTTTAATTTGTTTAACTTGAAGCCACTTTTCTATGTCGCTGTGTCGTCCGCGAATGTCAGTATCTTGCTATTAGTAGTTGTTGGTATGTTGGCCGCGTATAGTGTGTATAGAATTGGTCCTAAGACGCTTCCTTGCGGAACCCCTGCCTTGATGTCTTTAACTTCAGAGTATGTGTCTTTGATTTTTACTACGAAGGTTCTGCTGCTTAAGTAAGATTTAATTAAATGGTATATCTGCTCCGGGAATTGTTTTCTGATTGATTGAAGTAGACTTTCGTGGTTTATTTTGTCAAATGCTTTCTCCATGTCCATAAAGAGGATTATTGACAATGAGCGAATATTTCAAATACGTAGGAGAAATTTGAGAAACTTTCGTCGCAACGCGAATAAACATATAGATACGGTTTATAACGATGGAAAGAACAATAGTATTGGATGTATCTAGGACAGACTAATGTAACTGGTATCGAATAGATTTACTCCATACGATTCTTCCTCGTTTTAAGGTGATATTCTCTGAGTGGTGTAAATGTATCTACTTTAATGTAATATGTATCTACTTTGGACGTCAATTGTCGATAACATACGATGTCGGTTATCGCGACGAGATACATGTTATACCACCGGACTGAAGCGTGTTAAGATGTATTATGCGCGTGGATAAATAATATAAGACCGTATAAACAGTTGTATGGCAGCATGAGTGGATGAAACGTGACGAGAGTGTGAGCGTGCATCCCGCTGACAAATCGGCGTAAAATATCGGGCAGTGATTCGCGTCAGTGGTGAATAGCATCTTAATCTGCACGGTGCAATCTGTACCATAAACAACGTGGCTCGCGATGGCTGCACGTATACACGGTGAGCAGACACGTTGCACGTATCGAAGCACGCCGTGGCCTGATCTAAAGTCACTACGGACGATAAATTCAGTCGACGAATAAAATAGATCTCGACTAATTGCGAGAGATGCACGACTCGCTTACTTGCACGCTCGAACGCTTGTCCCATCTTTATTCGTCCCGTCGTGTTCGCGTATCGCTGTCCTCCAGTTGGAAGGATACTAGTTGGCGTCTCCCTTCGCTTTATTCTTCTCCTTTCTCTTTCTTTCACCTACACATCCTTGCCGGAGAGTGGCTTCGTCCGTTCGGAGCATGGTATGCGCTTCTTACACTCTGCACTGTCCTATGTGGGGGTGATAGTAAAGGAACGAGAGGGAAATAGGCGGAGGTAGGCTTCGATGCTTGGGTTAAACCTCTGGAAGATCGGGTTATGCACACCGCATGTTCGTCCGCCGATTTACCAAGCGATGGCTATGAGCGATGGATTGATGAACTGTTTTCCATACTCACGCGTAACGATTTCATCGAGATACAACGTGGTACGTTAGAGGCAAGCAACAACTACGAGCAGGTTGATTGAATTAATTGGCACTCTTTTTGTCGTACGTAACGGGACAATCGTGAACGAACAAAGTTAATCGCGATAATCAGTCAGGAGTACGTTGATTATACGTTATTTCCGACTGTCGCTATTTTTTCATTTAATCCTTGTACAATGTATTACAATCACGAGAATACATTACAAGTTACGAGTTACATTACGAGTTACATTCTCAAGATGTTCGTAAATATCGGTAGAACACTCGTTAGTTGTATGGGGTTCGCAGAACGCGCGGCAGATCGAAGAGAAGGTGGATGTCGAAGGAACTGACCATTCTCACTTCTCTTCGACGTGTTCCTCCCCTTGAAGCGCGACAGAATCCAGAGGAAGAAAGCAGTAGAGCGAGCGAGATACGAGTTTGGACGCTCAGTTCTGCGAATAGCTGTTGGAAGGTGGTGGAAATAACGATAGTAAACGTAGCAGCTTAGAAACCGGTATCGTAATACGTTGATATCAATAAAATTGTGATACATTTCGTAAGACGATCGATATTTATTCGATACTGCCTTTAGTTCCGTTTGCTTTCTTTAGGAGGTAGCAAGTAGTTGGCTAGTTTTGAATTTCGTGCTAGATCGTTGTCGTAAGTCGAGTAACGTTGTTCGATACTTTAGAAGTAACGTTTCACCGATATCGTAATCTTCGTATTTTTGAAAACCTTTGCTACTTTTAATCAGCTTTATTTACAAATCTCTCGAGCGAGCAACTTCATTTAGAAGCGCTGCGAGTTGAATTTTAATTCCAGTTGGAAGTATTTTCAGAACATTTCGACAGAAATGTTTCTTATAAACTATAAATAATTGATTCCAACTTCTCATCTATAAACATTTAAATAATACGTAGCGATTGTCTTTTCTTCGATTACCACCAGCTAGTAAACGAAAACATTCAACAGTAGCCGAACGTTGTTTGGCTAAAAGAACGTGGCGAAAGTAAAGTTGTTTCGGAACAAACTAGAAAGGAACGTGTATTTATCGTAATTCCGCGACCTTTGAATCTTTTCACGACCGTTAATATCTAAGTTGATAGGATTTGCCCTTCAAGAGTAGCAGTTTTTCCTTGTAGCTTAACGTTTAGTAAGAAATTTCGAAGGATGATCGGAACTCGGACAGCAACGTTGATATCGTTCTGGCGCAAATGAAAAGCGTCGGTAATGCAAGAACGTCGTGTATATGTGCGCTATCGTGTACGGTCCCGTTCATGGGTTAAAGAAGTCGGGACCCGACACGAAGAAACAAAACAGCCGGTCCCGTGGCCCGGCCAAGGCAAATAACCACGAACAAGACGTAATCGCGACGATGTTCGTAGCTCTCGGTAGGTCTCGTGAGGAACGAGAGATCGCACGAGCGCAAAGATCAAGCAGGATCGTGCGACCCGGACCCCTCGACCTGTATGCCTCGAACCAAGAGCAACGAAAGAACGAAAGAACGAACCGAACCGGCGGCCCCCTTTCGCCCTCTTCTGTCCCTCTCGTCTCCGCGGCAGTCGCGGCGTCTGCTTTTCTCTCGCTCTTTGCTCCTCGCGTTCGTCCACCCTTTCTTCCGCCCTTCGCCCCTCATCCACCCCGCACAACCGCAAGGATCCGCGCCAGCTCTTTGGCCACCTCCTCCTCCTCCTCCCCCACCTCCTCCTCCTCCTCCTCCTCCTCCTCCACCCCCGCCTCACGTGGCAGAGATGTGATCCACGCCTGTGATGCAACAACTTGGATTGTGTTACTCCACCGGTGCCGGAGTCGAATTATGTCGGATACGGTCGCGGCCTCGTATATACGTTTGTTGCGATCACGTGTCCGCCAGTGCCGAACGAGTCTCCGGTCCGGGATTGGCGGACGGATCGTGGGCACTGGGATCGTCGATAGCGAATCTCGTAAACGGCCTAACCGCGGTTCTACTTTATTGCACCGGCCCGTTTATTAATCATGCCTTGACATTTTTCACCCGATGTCGGAGAGGTGCGGGATATCGACGACCAGACTACACTGGCTTAGGTCAGCAGAGCATCGTCGATCCGATGTTTTAGGATCCGTATCTTTCTGTACTTTCGCGACCGTCTTTCTGCGAATGCACTACTTATTCGTGCTGTTCGCGGACCCCGGATCTCTCGGATAGATCGATCACGCGTCAAATATGTGACATCTTTTCGGTCGATCTTGTTTTTAAGCAAATTTTTCAAATTGCCTGCTTACACGGTCGATAAAGGATGCGACATCGTTGCATCCGGTACGTACTAGACCTGGTTGGTACAGTTTCGTACGGTCCAATTTTAGTAACCAGTTCATCGGCATCGTACAGTTACGCGTATATATATATATATATATATATATATTAGGTGTCAAGTTATTCGCGAGATCGATGGGTAATACGATATATCGTACAGATATAGTACAAGCAGACAGTGTCTATTTAGTGGTTATACGATTTCTTGTGCGAAGATATGGAATAAAATGTTGTCATTCAATGCGGTAAATGAACATTTCAGTAAATTACGATTTAATCAAGCTTAACTTAAGTTTAGTGAAGATGTTAGAACGACTGGAAACAAGAGTTTAGAGTTGCAACGAATAATAGATATACTCTATACCAATATATTCTGAATTATTTCCATCTGCATTTCCGTTGCTAACGAGTCGCTCTCTAAACTCTAAACTGTCGTAGGGTAACGTGCTCGTTTGTAACTTGCAATTCAATATAGTTTTGTAAAACAACGTTTAACTTACAAAATAGATAGGAAGTAAACTGTTTCGACCTATGGGCAATTAAATTCTTGTAGTTTTATCGAACTTTTATGTCGAGACAGCGCTTAATAATTTCGGAATATCGCGAACGAAACTTTTATCGTATCCTTTTTACGATAATTTTGTAAGATCGGTTTACAGTATGACTTTTTAAGCGATATTTCGCAAAGGATTGCGATAATATATTAAAAATCACGCATTTAAGGGTCAAACGTTCTCGCTGTTATTTGAATTATAAAACGCGAGGACAGCGAGGGAAGATAAAAATCGGTATTATCCACGTGTCTCTTATTTATCGCACTAGTCCATCCGACGGATGGGAAATTGGAAGTCAATGAAGATATAATGCGATTCATTTTCGTTCCGCCACGCTGGTGGAAAGTTAAAAACGGCGAGAGCGGCGAAGAAAAACAAAACGCGGTCGTGCAATCTTTGGCCGCGTCAGCGGTGTTTCAATTTTACGGCTGAAACCAGAGAGTCGTACAAGTCGTAGCCGGAGGCGTCGTCGCCTACGTAGCATCTCGCGAATGGCATTAATGCGCTGCAAATATAATCGCTTTTGCAATCTCGGAGGGTGGATGGAGGGAAAAAAGTGCGATTCGCGGCTCTCAACCCTCTCCCCTTCCGTTCGGAGCTGGACGCGCGCAGGTATACCAACGGCGGCAATCGACACGAACAGAACGACGAGGACGACGACGACTACGAGGACGACGACGACGACGAGGACGACGACGACATCGAGGACGACGACAACGACATCGAGGACGAGGACGAGGACGAGGACGAAGAAGAAGAAGAGGGGGTGGAATGCCGGTAGTAGCGGAAGCTAAGATGGCGTCGTGTTTACTTCGTTAAGGAGTTAATTACTCCTGGAGTCCCGGGTCCTGCCGCTACGGAGGACGATGGACGTGGGAGTGGCGGATGGTGGAATTTGATGTAGATGCAGAGAACGTAGGTAGAAGGAGAAAATCTTTCTCTCTTTCTCGGTCTATCTTCTTCTGGCGGCGTCGCGGAGAAGAGGGTCGCGACTTAAGTGCCCCGCCGCTCGGTAAATCCGATCGAGGCTTTTCCACGGAATCTATTTATCTATTTATCCCGGCCTAGAGGTAATAAGCTGATATTAAAATGAGTAGGTAGGCACTGGCGTTCGGGTTAACTTAGCTAGCCGACACCGCCACAGAACGATTTGCGGACGTACGGTGCCAATGAGATTTACCACCAGCCGCAGACCGGATTCGTGATCGATGCTCCAACGCTCGCCGAACGTATCGATTCTCGTCGAAGATCCATCGGTTTATGCTTGTTTTACGCGATTCAGCAAAGACTCTGGCGAACAGATGTTTTTACGCGTAAGGGAGACGAATTTCATCGTTGATATCGTTTCCTGTCGACGATCGTGGATAAAAGACGCGCTTAACGACGATGTTAACGATCTTGAAAAAAGGACCAGGCTCGTTTAGGAATGGTATTTAAATCGAAACGCATTTCGTTCTAACGAAATCTTTATAGATTAGCGAAAGCGATAGATCAGCGAACGGTTGCACGTTTCATCTTTGATATGGAAAGCCCGGTAACAAGTATACGACCGCGGTACTTGAAAGTATTTGAAACAAGGAGGCGAAATGCAGTACCTAGCTCGTTCACGGACGGCTGAATACGAAGGCAAGCAAGAGGGAGTCTGTAGTACGGTGGGGGTGTGGTGTAGCGCACTAGGCGCTTCTAGCTTCCATCAGCAAAGTAATTAATTTTTAATGTACTTTGCCTGCTTATTTCTTTCGTATCATGGGTTTTTTCCTCGTTTGTGCCTCCGGGGAGGGAGAAGGGGGCGACAGTGGTACGGAACGAGAGAGGCGACGGTTATGAATTTCTAATGAGATTCCGTGGGAGATCTGCGAAAGATTAGCGTAGCTGGAAGGTGGTGCGCTCGAGGTAAAAGTGTGTACCTTGCATGTCTAAGACCGCGGTAACGTTAAAGGACTGTTTCGCGAACGAAAACAAGATACCGATGATAACCCCGAAGACGAGTATCACGGGTAGTGGTAGTACCGTCAAATCGTAACGAGTCGCTATAAAATCGCTCGTCGATGAAGCGACGGTTCAACAGAGCGAAATTCAAAATGGCCGGGTACACCCGTTATACAAATACGTCGGATATCAAATAATAATGAATAAATCGTTAACGATATGCAGGAAACCAGGTAAAATATTGTCAGCCGAACGCGACGGCTAACGGAATTCCAGTTAACGTGAAATTCAAAACGAATTCACGATTCCGGATTATCGTTTATCGATGGTCACCTTTCGCACTCGGTTTGCGAGGGTGTCTTCTTACAGGACAATTCCGATGGCTGAAGTGGAACGCAACGCTTCCTCGAGCGAAGATAAAAGACAGTATTCTTTGACGGAGTTTTTACGAAAGTAAATTTGTACCCGGAATAGTTGAAGATACGAGGCATGTATCTTTTTGCAAAGGCAGGAACCAAGGTTTGAGTTGGATGGATTTTCTAAACAGAAATTAACAGCAGAATCTGGCGCTCGATAGGTTCGACGTAAATTTTTATTGTTCTATTACGGTTACATGACAAAAGCGACGAAATGTAGCAGATACATTTTCGTTGGATATTTCGATCAGAACGTAGGTATAAATAACTACGTCGACGTACGAGGCTCGAAACACGAAGCAACGCTCGATGGAACCACACGGCTACAAACTATGCACTTCGCAGGTTACTTTCATAAATTTCCTCATTCAGCCAGGTAGAACAGATCGCGGTGACCACTTGCTCTAAGAAAAACAGGTAGGTAGACGTGCGTTTACGGTACTCTGTCCCTTGAATAACGTACATAAGCACTTGCACAGCCATTTACGCACACTTACACACACTGGATAACAGAAAGAAGCGAAGACCTTGGTGCTGCGTATGTGAGTAACGATGCTTTAAGGATGACCACCGATGCGGTGGTCAAATGCTCGTGTGTGAGTCCAGGCACCCTGATGGGCGCTCTCGACCTCCCGACAGGATCCTCGTTGGACTTTTCCTTTCTACCTGCCACGATGTTGTTACTGCAGCATCGTTAGAATGACTTGTGTATTAGGAACTAATTTGTTCGTTCGGATGTTCGGTCGATTTCGCTTGGTTAACACGCCTACGAACATACATGTAAAAGAACGAGCGTTTCTTATAACATAACGGTAACGTAATATCGCGATCGTTTTGCCTTTTTAAAAAATTCATTCAAGCCGTGGAATATACGATACCGTGTACCGTATATTCCTACGATTTTACAAAGGAACTACGTCATTCTTTTCGCTTTAAGCGAATTTTTACATACACGTACGTATTTCTCTATGTTTCGATAGTATTCGGAAACTTTCTTAAAAGGAAATAATTAAAATCGATAGTAACGTAAAGTTCTACATCTGGTTCGCAGTAGCACGCGAAGTACGCTTTGCAGGCAGTAAAAATGTGACACAGCACAAGAGGGACGCAGCGCAAGAGGGACGTAGCAAGGAACGAAATTTTTCGGTTTAGCTTGTCAGCGTAGGTAAGCGGACGAACACCGATGGTCAGGTCGAAATCTCCATGTATTTCTTGTCTCGTATTGTACAGGTATATGTCTCTTAATAATAAATAAAATAAATCTGTTCGAAGGTTCCTCGAGACATCCTTTGTACGTGTATATATTATTTGAAGTCGCCCATTATCCCATATCCAGGGTTTTCTTTCTCGCAGTTGAACCTGTGCGTTAAACCATTTGTCATGTATGCGAGTGGCAGGATTTGTCTGCGCTGCTTCTGACCAGGTCGTGCCATTCGTTTGTTCGAGTACTTACCTAGATCGATGAAATCTCGACGACATACTAGCAAATATAGACATTGGCGAAACGCGAACTACATGGTAATGAGTAACGCCTGACGACGTGGGTGGTCGACGCGTGATATAGGAGAATCGTTATTGCGCGGTCCAACCAGCGTGCAGCAACGTATCGAAAGTTCCAACTATAACGCAGGTCAATTTGTTCGCTATACGACCACTATAATAAACGACTTGTGCGTCCAAAATGGCTGTTTCGATCACGGTACCTGTTCTTATCGTTATTACGCAAGTTTAAGGGCATTTATTTCGCACGAGTGACCCAATTGAAGTCGTAACGCGAGATATCGGTGCACGCTACGTATAAACGGAGTATGTGGAACGAACGAGATGAAAGCCGAGAAGAGAGGAGAAGGAAATGGATCGAAGCAGAGAAGTAATTAATAAACGGGCGAGAAGTACGAAAACGAGTTAAATATTTCCTCGACAGTTTGGCAATAGTTATCTAGTTTGCTTATGTAACCGAGAAAGTCTTTTCTTTTTTCGAAGGTTTTTGCCAATTTCGGATGCCATCTATCCGTCTAGACCATCTTCACCAACGATTAAATTACTCCGTGCGTATCCGTACGCAGAAACTAATTTATTCGACCGAATACGAAACGTTCCTTCTTTTGTCATTAGACACCCGTCGACGATAAACTTCCGCGTAATTGCAAGTTTCAGCACCGAAACAACGTAAAAGATTCTCCTACTAATATCCTGTTCGCTCTCGTCGATCAAATTTCAATACTTGCCATCGAAGCGGACGCGAGAATCATTTATTTCCTTCGTCGGGCAACGATCTGGCATTTCCAGTGTGCCACAATACGTCATTCAAATATTTACCAAATACTTGTATCCGTATTACGGATGCAATTATCGGCGATCTGGAAGAAAAGCGCGCATCATGATTCCGCCGGCGCGGCGTTCAGCTTCCCTCAGCCCGCAATCCTCCCTCTTGCTCGCTCGTCCACGAGTCGTTCTCCACGATTCAGCAGTTCCAATCTTACCACCGGCTTTACCGATCGGTCAGTTTTCGGAGAACACGTAAACCCTTTCTTTCCTCGGCATTATGTGTTTATCCTTTATCCACTTTCCTTTTGTTCTGCGCGCCTCGTTCTTCTCGTCGCCGCCTGACCGTCGAACGCGTTTCTTTCTTCGACGTTCCATCATCCGCAAGCAGGTAGTAAGTGCGGTTCCTAGGTACAGGTGCAGCTGCACCCACACGGACATTGTAGCCGCTCGGTTGCAATAGTGTAACCAGAGTTTCTTCGGATTTTTTTTTTTCACCAAGAACACGAATCGTCGCTGTTTTACGAGCAGACGATGTTCTGGCTTATAAACCGTATTTTACAAGGGTTTGCTGTCAAGTTTTTTTTTTTTATTTATTTATTAAAATTACAATCAATTCTCGCGTTGAGAATCGCCAATCGGCAAGCAACGAAATTTTCGTTGATCTCGTTTTGTGTCTCATTTTTCGCGAAGCTGTTTACAATCGGGTATTACCAACAAACGGGGAATAAATAGGAAATCTCTGATTTAGCTTGACTGTATAAGGGACGTATGTATGAATCTGTTTTATAGAGATATTCGTGAACTCTTATCGATACTAATCGGTCTTTTCGTTTTTAATTTTATCGTAACGTTTGAAAAATGCAGAGGGCTGAAAACCTTTTAGTTCGAAAAGAAAATTGAGATTTATACAGCTTGCGGAAAACTTTTACACCTGACACGTGCTATTTCGCCTATCTCTTCCGTGCGATATGAACATCGGGGCTAAGGAAGGAAGATCGTCCGTGTCAGCGTAGGATGTTGAACAAAGAACGAGACTTGCAAAGAGTATTTTCTTTCAAAGTTTCTACGTACGATCGAATAATTAAATATCGTCGCGCGTCATCGCGATTCGTCGAATCTTGATATTTGAACCAAAGAACGATTCGATCGATATCAAGTTTGCACGGTACGACGTGAAAGTTCGTTTAACCGGGTATCGTTGATCACGCGCGAGAAGAAGAGGAGGAGAAGCGAGCTACGCAGAGGGTTGAAACGAAGGTATAGGCAGCGTAAAATAAGTAGAGACGAGCAATAATTATGAGACATAAAGTGACGAGCGCAAGCAGATCGTTCAGGGAATAAGGCAGCTCGCGAGAACGGCGAAAAGATGGACGACGTACACGCAGAATTCTGGGAAAAGAGAAGGTCGGTCAGGACAATGTTGCGCTGCTTTGAAGGTCCAAGAGCCCGAACCATTAGCGCGAGTTCCATACCGGTGGCCGAATGCCAAGTGCCCTTCGTTTCACTAAGCTTCACGAGAGACACGTACCTAGCGACTAAAAGGTTGAAGGATGAAGAGAGGCGGAACGGAAGAAGCTGGCGGAAGACACGGGGTTCACTCGGGAGAGAGAGAAGACGAGAGCGAAAGAAAAGAGAAAGAGACGAAAAGAAGGGGGAACCTAAGGAGGGACGGAGAGGCCAAGTGCTTAAAGATGGCCCCAAGGCCTTTTGCCTTAACCTTACTCGCCGAGGCAATGCCTCGCTTCTTCTTTCTGTCCTCCTCTTCTCCTGTCTTCCTCTCCTTTCCCTTTCGAACGGGGACTTAAGTTCTGCGCGCAAGGCTTTGAACCCTTTCACGCACTGTTCCGCCACGGAAGTCGAGTGGACCGCTCCGATTCCCCAGAGTTTTTCGAATTCAGATCGTGGGTACTAAGTGGAGGAGAAGAAGTTAATTGTGTATTTAAGTATGCATAATTGGCGAGCTTGCGAATGAATGGAGATGGCTAATTACCACCGGAGGTGCCTTTTTACTCTTAAGAATTATATGCGTATTATATAACGGCTTTATAGGATGGCTGTGTATCCGTGTGCGAGATTACTCGATCACTTTTATTTGGATTCGACATCGTTCAGGCCTGTAAAATATTAGTGCCTAGTCCGTAAAATATAACGAACGTACCTGGGCGAGGAAAATGGTTGTCGCTTGTACTGATTTACCACGAATCGCTCTATGCGCTGCTATAATTTCCATCGTCGTGAAAGCAATTTTGAGCGTCAAGATTAATCTGTCATTTTACGAAAATCATTCAAAATCCGACTAATTCTCGAACGACGAACCGCGAATGGCGGTAACTGCACTATTTTTTACTCCTATGTACGCATATACGTGCGCTATGTACGTATGTGTAATAACACTGTAAGTATGTGGTTTCTTTTTGTGACATAAGCATATCGCGATGCGAATTGATTTCAAGATAAGAAGAAAAGTAATGAATTTCGAGAGAACAAGATAATAAGATAATAGTGTAGGCATAGGTATACACGGTGTAAGATGGATAGGATGTTCCTAGAATAAATTGTATAATAATCGTAAGATATTGATCTGAAATTGTGATTTGAAAATGATCGATCGAAAGTAGAAAGAAAATATTATATACTCGTTTTATATTATATACTCGTGCTACCTTAAGAATCTCCTTCAAATGTCTTACATTTGGTTGAATATGGTATAGTTAGCTATAGGGTAAAAAAGGAAAAGAAATATCGAAATATGTATATATATTAAGGATAATTGATACATATTAAAAATATATATTATATAAGAGAGAAAGAAGTTTTTAAAATGAATATTCTAAATAAATATTACGTGGAACATATAATGAAAAATGGTTGACAACTATGAGCGACAGTATCAATTTTAATGGTTATTATAGCTGGTTTAATAATCCGACGTAAAATCGATAGCATACTTTTGTTCCCGTAATTTTCAATTTCTTTGTTTCACTGCTATTCCTATTATAATCAAGTATTACAAAAGCTACGAAGGATGCGGAAGGTAACCGGTACAGTTACTATGAAATTACAAGATATATTTACAAAAATATGAGAACTATATGAGAAATATTGTTGAAATTACTCGGAGGAATACGATACCTAGCACGATTTCGGCTTGCAATTATTTCCGTATCTTCAAGGTACTTTTCGCAGCAGGTAACGCTGTAAACCGATGTACAGCTTCCTGGGTATCTGCTTGTCGCTGAAAAGAATTATTATCCTAGATATATGGCTGACACCTTGTGGAATATTCAGGGAAGCGAAAGTGAAAATTTTCTGCCCGGTAATATTCCTGACAATTCCAATGTTTACACAGCTATTTTGTCAGAGATACATCGTAAAGTAGCCCTAAGCTTCATTGTTTGCAGAAGAAACCTGCATTCATTCTTCCACGGAGAAATAGTCATTTACCATATTTTAACTTTTATTTGCCTCTCGCATTCTACTTATTCGCTGACCGATGTATGCTGGGTCACACTGCAGACACTCGAATAAAGCGTACCATATTTCAAAGGAAATGGTTTCAGTGGAATTAAGATCGAATGTTCGTAGATTTCAAACTAGTCTGTTAAAATATCACTCTCTAATTATTGATTCGATGAGGAAACTAGTCAACTTGGAAAATGAATTATCGATGTCACAGACGTCAAAAACCAACGGGTAGTTAGGGAAATAGATGTTTTATTTTTTAAAGAGTCTTTTAACGCAGCAGGAAACGCGCAGTTTCCTCGATTCAATTTTGTATGCCGTTGTATCGGGAAGCACAAAGGGCTGTCACAATGCGTCGAATGTTTCAACGAAACTGGGACAAACTTTATTCTGAAAATGACTTATACGTAGCTACGGGTAAAAATATATTCCAGATGATAGCTACTATATTTTATATCGTTTCGCCTTACTTTGCCTCGTTTCTTTTTTTCTTTTCTTTTAAGATACGTTTCGAAGGTACGTACAGGCCTGTATATCCTGCTCAATATGAAAGAAAACATACAAATTAACGTTGTCGTAAACGGTGCCACTCTCTCTCTCTCTTTTCTTATTGTTTATCGTCGCTGAAATATGTATACAAAGTGCCTAAACGGTTTGAGGAAAAACGTAGATAGATCATGAACGAACCTTGACACGACGTCGCGAACTCGACGCCGATCCTTGAATGAATCTAACTATTCCCACGCAGTGTTTCATGGAGAATTTCCGTAGCTAGCTCTATCTATGAATGAGCATAGGAATAGCCGTGACAAGAAGCGGTTCCATAATAAATACTTCGTCTACCGACTTCCCGTGCTAGATTTGCCCCTTCTCCGTTCAATTCCGCTCTTGTCTCCTTCCGAAATGAAAGGTCCTTAATAACGATAATGAGAACAACCGTTCCGTGTTTCTCGATCCGACTAACTCGATCGTCCAATTCCAGACAGGTCCTTCACCATCGCAATATTTCTGTATGCACATTGACGATATCGTCCGTTGCACGTCGTCTTGGAATAGAGTTCCCAGTTCCAAATATATCCGTTAACGGATGCTCGTATTTAAAATAGATTTCGCGACACGATCCTTCCCCAGGAAATACGCTTTTTAAATATTCACGAACCGCTGTCACTTTACGTACATGGACGTATTTAACGCGTGAACTATTTATTATTGATCTGCGCGAGCGATGAACTTTCGTTTCGTTCGATCGTCATTGATTCTTATCCGGCCTTTCCAACTTTACGGATGTCTAAGCCGGTTAATCAAATTCTACGTATACGTTGCAGGAAGTTGTGTCGTTTCCATCACCCGTTATGCTATTAAGCGAGACGTTTTTTCCGAGATCCTTGCAATTTCAATGGATCTGGCGATCGTTTCGATCCAAATCGTATCCAAGTGCACGAGTTTCGAACAACGTGGACGTTCGCACGATGTTTAAGAATTGCAACGAATACGTTGATCGAACGATGGTCGTTCGCAGTTTGTACGGCTCGATTCGAGTAAGCTTTCTGGCGGCTCGTCAGTGGACAGTAACACGGCAGTACGCTTGGAAGGTGTTCGATGACTCGAGTCAGCAGCCCGCCAGTTGCCGAGCGAATTTATCGTTCGCAGGACGCGGCGTTAGAAGGTCGACGGCGGGTGGGTTTCTGGGGTATAGTTCCATCGTTAAGGAGTCGGAGTGGCTGTGGGCTGGATAGGGAGATGGTTTAGGGTCCATACATAGAAGGAGCCGGCACCAGCACCAGCATGTATAAGGACGGAACGTGTGGGGTATTGACTAGCCGGCTGGTCCCGGCAAGGGTTGCGGCTAAGACGGAGCAGAAGAGGGACGAAGAGAAGGAGCACCTGAAGAGACGGAAGGAGGTGGATGGAAAGCAAGATAGAAATGGACGCGAAAGTGAGAAAGGTGCAGAAGGAGGAGAGGACGAGAGCAACGGAGCGAGAGAAGAGCTCGACAAGAGAGGGTATGTAGAGGGATGGGGTGGAAGAGGAAGCGAGAACGCGAACTCTCTCATTGCTAAAGGTGGTTGTAGGTTGGGAGGATGAGACGCGTAGGGTGGTTGGGTGGACTACCTAAGACTGATATGGATTGTAGATTATTCTGGACCTCGGGGTGCGGCTTGGCCAAGGGTTAGTATCTCAGAACCCTTGGCGTTCACCTCCACCTCCTCTCTTCTTCTGCCTCTGCCTCGTTCTCAACCAGCGTTACCAAACCTCTCGGCGGCCACCCATACTATCTCACCCTTCAGCATCCACCGATCTCTTCGTGCTTCCTGCCAGTCCTCCGCGCGTTGCCCACCACCCATCTCGCGGCTCCTTCTCGCAGAAGTTGGTCCGCTCCGACGTGGCTAGGCCTGCGGCCGATTACATGCCTTTCCGTAATCCGATGTTGCGCGAATCCCGCGTTTCAGATCGATTCCCTGTGTTCTCGGCCATTCAAAACCTACGAAATTTCCTTACCGATACTCTACCCATGGTATCGCTGATTTAACGCATCTTACGCTGCTTACGCATTTTCAAACGACCGTCGCGTTTAATCTTCGAAGCTTCGAGCGTTCGATATCGCGCGATACGAACGGACCGTATATTGTATATGATAAAATGACGAAAAGCGCGTATCGGCTCGAGGTCAATCGAGTCGATTTACCATGGCAAGTTTTTCAGTCTGACCTTAATTTTCTAAGCTTCCGAGCCTCGTGTCGCAGAAGTTTATCTACTTCGAGGAACATAAAGTGCAACCGTTTATGTGTTCTTCCCTTTAATCCGATGTTGCGAGTAGCTACTCTCTGTTTCAGGCTATTCCCTTCACGCTAAATACCTCTATCGCAATTTCCGCTTTCTATTTCTGATCGTACTTTGCTGTTTCACTTTTCAACCCCGCCAAACATTCGAGGTTCTGATCGTTTCCATCGAATTGGAAATAAAATTGTATCGATCTTAGCCCCAGATATAATTATATTATCCTTTACCTTACTTTCAGATACGCGAACAACTCAAACAATCATCCAGGCGATAATAATCATGCGGATTTCCCTCGCGTATCCCGCCCCCTTTTTTTATGGCAGGCTCGCGAAGTAGCGGTGCGTTGTTAATGACGGTTAATGACAGTTGTTACAGCTTAGTTGGCGACTATTAGTTTCTCGTGTACCTGGCACGCCGCGGCACACGCTCGGTAATTAGCTGTACGTTCGGTCGAGCACTGTACTGGAACGTAAGGTTACCACGCTGGAGGTACCGTCTTTGGAATAAGCTTATGTGTGTCAAACGAGATTTAAAAACCGTTTACGTAAGATTCGCATTTTTCCGTTAATCCGTGTACCGATCTCGCTTACGCAACATCGTTTGATTTCATTTTCTTGCTAGCCCCGTTGTTTTTGCCGTATCTCGCAACCGAATTACAGATCGAAACCTTGCACGTACAAATACTCGTAACGTTATCGAATCGATGGTTGGACGACGCTTGTCAAGCTCACTTTAATTTACATACGTTTACGCGCGAATAATTTTTACCAATACCATACGACGTACAGATGGTTCGTTGAAACGTCGATACGTGGCATAAGAAAGGGATAAAACGTTTCTAAAGTTTTCGTTCCGGTTATCCGCGATCGATCTACCGTTCTCAAGACCGCCGAATGAATTAGCGTAATCGCTGCATCACACGATCGTTGTTAGGTTGCAGCGTGTGCACCGTCGTGTATACCGAGTGTATATCGAGCGTTACATGGTAATCGGGCTGCAGCTGGCGCGCAGGCCTATCAATCGAAAGCAAATCTACGAAAGTCTTTATCGCTTATCGCGAAATCGTTTATCTCGAACGATCCGTTCCGCCGATAATTGCCCCATTTGCAACCACCGAATAACAATTAGTAGCGAATAACGATTAATGTGTAAATAGCTCGGATATTCCGTGTATACGCACTCGCTGAGAAGGAAGCGAGCACCCTGTTGTTCGTGTGCTTTCAGATATCTGGATTAATAACTGCCGCTGTTCTTTCAGGTAAAATTTTAAACGCACGACCGCGATACATTGCCGCTTTCGTTGGATAACGAACCTTTACGAATGCACCTAGAAACGCGGTACAAAACAGGATGGTCGCGCTATTGCGCGATATGAAATTCGACGAAATACCATATTTCCAATTCTTCGATCGCTGAATCGAGCGTGGTTCAGAGAAGGTGTCACGTATCTATAGTACCTACCTATTTTCGATGCCTGGTTCGAAACCAAACGATTTTATTTGTAATTTTTCAATGTAACGTACCTTTTAAGCGCCAAGTTAGACGAATCACGTTGGTACAAAGCGTCGAGCCCAACACGTAGTGAAACGTAACTTGTAAAAAATTATATCGCAAACGTGTATTATCAATTCTAAACGGAGGTGACGAATGTAGGTGGGACGTACGCGACGCAGGTTCGTCGCTTAAAAACGGTCGCGTGGAGCGCGGTTCTCGCTCCTACTACGGGGCAATCTTTCACATTCTACGCATACTTGCGCCCACCCAGGCCATTCTAGCAGATAGGTGGTATAACCGAGGCGAGCTGCGGAGCTCGAGTCGAGTTCGAGCTACGCCGTAGGAGCCTTGGCAGTTTCGCGGAAGCAACAAGCTGTTTATGGCTGTTCCTTGCGCTCCTCTCGTATCGCCTTGCCCCCTTTCCCTCTTGCTCTCTTCTACGCTCGAGCCAGGACGAGGTTGTTGCTGCTGCTGCTGTTGCCTCTCGCGCGTTACGTCTCCTTGGTATCGGTCCTCGCACACTCTCTCCTTCCTACGAAAGGGTAGGTTATGGAGAAAGAGAGCGAGCGAGAAAGTATAATAGCAAGGAAGACCATGGGGGAACCCTCCAGGGAGTAACGTTCGGCGCGAACAGCGTGCCAAGTGGCTGTTTACATCAATTTTATCACCGATTTCTGAAACCCGTTGTCGGGACAGATCTCGCGTCCCATCGCATCGAGTAAATCGTCGGCACATGCGTTTTGCAAGTAGCGGCGACGCGATGACGGTACCGAAGGTAAATCTCGAGCTGCGTTTCATACGCGTACATAGGAACAAACGAGAGACGTTGGTCGATTTCAATGTCGATTTTTTCGAAGAAATCGCGCTGGTCCGAGTGACGCGCGTTTGAGTGACACGGGTAGAACGATAATCTCTTCTTTCGATCGCTCCACGATAAAGAACTTTGCTTGTAAACGCAGTGCGTTTCGCTCGTGGTAACCGAAGCACAATGTAATAAATTCTTGTACAGCGTGCGAGTCGGTTCGGCGTAGCTCGACTGTATGAAGAACGCTCGAGGCTGGATAAAATAATTAAAATCTTGGTCGCGAAACTTTTCACCGACCCTTGACACGAACGGCATCTTCGAATCACGCTTCTCGACACGCTGCACAGGCCGATAGAAGGAAGAGTCTATTTGTCAAAGGAGGGAAACAGTCGGCGCGGAAGAAGGAAAAACGACCGACGGGATTATCGGTCTGTATCTCGCGAAGGAATTTATCCCCGTAAAGCCACGAGAGACGCGACGATCAAAATCCTTGCCTGAAACTTTATCGATCGCGCGCCTCGCGTGATTCATGTACTCGACATGCAATTCCTGATCACCCTACGGAGCGTCCAGATAACAGAGGAAGGACGCGTCCGCGGTGTACACCGAGAAGCATGCACCGATGACCAGGAAAGGCGATAAAGGGGGACGAAAGGACACGGTGGAGCGGAGCGAACGAGCGAGCGAGCGAGCGAGCGAGCGAACGAACGGACGAACGAAGGAAGGAACGAGCGAGCGAGAGCAGCGAGTTCGGTATACGTTCGCATCTCTCCGTAACCCGTTGCATCCCTCTGTCTAAAGCACGAGCCATCCTCCCCTGGTGCTTCGTCCTGCTGTACACACCAGCGTCGGATAGAGGGTTGCTCGGGAGCCGATCTGGGACGTGTGCTGGGCAGAGGCGAATACGAAGGTGGTCGTAGAGCGGGGTAAGTCGTAAGACGGCGAGCGAGAGCCAGCCACCGGGAGAAAGACGGAAAGATATACATGCGCGCGTATACATGTAATAGAGAGACGGAGAAACGGCGAGAGCGAGAGAATCGTAGGTGAGCGAACAGAGAGGGAATTCGAAAGACGGCTAGGGATCGGTGGTAAGAGAAGGGCAAGGAGGAATACAAGGCGGAAGGACGAGCGAGAGAGGGAGAAGAGAGAAGCAGTAGGTGGAGAAGCGGTGGAAGGAGGAGGTGGTGGTTCGGGTAAGAGAGCGGAGGGAGTACCGTTAATTCCCCGATACAATGCTCATATCACCTTCCCCTCTTCCTGACCACCCACCGCCGCCACCTTCGAATCGTCCCTCCCACCTTGCAGGTTCGCCTCGCGGACGTTCCTTGTCTTACTGGCAAACTTAATCGATATTTCACAGTTTCTTACCCCCTCCGATCCCCACCTTACCGTCCCTTTCTTTCTCTCGTCCTTAGACGTCCTCTCCTTCCAGCTCGAGCCGCTCTTCGTGTCCGGCCGCAGAAAGCGCAAGGAGGAGGGTGGTATCGTTGATCGAACAGAGAGCAGCAGAGGCATCTTCCTTCCCTCCAATCGCACTTCCGAGAGCAGCATGGGGCAGCGCCGGAGCGCGCCGCTGCTGCCTGCGGGAACTCTGTGTGCGAGTTGCAAATATCTATCTGCATATTGTATTACACGTCACGATAATGTACGCCCCCGGCTAAGACTTTCTCCCTGCCCTCCACCTTCTCTCCTTCTCTGTTCCTCTTACTTCAGCCTCCCCGTACCTCTCTCTGCCGCCAGCTCGTTTTTCTTCCCATGCAACTTTTCGCCCCCGAAATAGCGTCCTCGTCCACGGTCTACCGTACGTAACATATCCAACCACTGTTACGCGCATCCGTTTACGTACGTGTACGAGCGCACCGTGTCTCGCCTCTTTACTCGTCCGTCCGTTCGTCCGTTCGTCCGTTCGTCTGTTCGTCCGTTCGCGGATAATCCGCCGTTTGCCTCCTTCGCTTCTTATCGCATTTGTCGGTGGCAACGCGCGTAACGCGTAACATAGTCGTGTAAGAACGTCGAACCTCTTCCCTGGTTCGTTTCCTCCGATCAACTGAATTTTTCACGACGATAAATTTCCCTTCCTTCGGTGTCTTTCGCCGCTTCGTTTCAGTTTCTATACGTATTTGGGTATCGTAGCGAACGCGGTGCGCCGTTACATTGTTCATCCAGCCGTCCAGACGATCCGTTTCATTCTTTACGACGACCGTGTCTCATTATCGTAATTGGACGCAACGCGCTTCCATCGGTCGAGTCACGCCGGCAATCGCTGTACTAGCTGCTGATTGCAGCAACTGCTTCTTCACGGAGATGTACGTGTTGACCGTTAACGAAAAAAAAAAAAGAAAAAGAAAAAAAAGAAACGATCGTGAATGACCATCGTTCCGAAAGGTACCGTTCCTCCCGTTTGCGAGATATATTTGCAGAGTGGAGACGATACGATTACGAAAGAGCAGCTAGCTCGCATGTATATTATCGCGTGCTCCAATGATGATTTAAGAAAGCACGATGGTTTCGTTCCAGCTTTATTATCTTTGATATATCGTGCCCAATAACACGAACTTGCGAAACTGCAGTTTTCTTACTCCACAGACGCAACGTTCGTAGTTTCTACGTAAGGCATGTATTAAAGGAACAACTTCCGGAAAGATTATTCAAAAGAAAATCGAATTACACAAGTCGTGTCGCAATTTTTTCTTTACGATGAACATCGAACCACGATCATCTCCGGTAATACGTTTATATTCTTACGTCTGTCCTATCTTCGAATAATTAATTTCTTCCGGGAATATTTTATAGTCGATGAATTATTACTCTTTCTATTGAAATATGCCAAATTTGGGACGTGTATCGTGACAGGTTAGAAAGAAATCTATCGTTCTAAGAATACACGTGTTATCTGATTTGGCTGAATTATTAACGGGGACAGTTATTTGACACGTTGAAGATCGATAAAAGTATAATTTGGAAATAACCGTCCATAGACAAATGGAAAGTAGATATCGCTCGGTGGAGGAGAAGGCTCCGATTCAAAAGTACGAAAATGGGCTGACGACTGCGAGGGGTTGAACGGCCGATATTCGCATCACGCATTTAATGCGTCGTTCATGGCATTAGCGTAGCTGTCCCTCTTACGCGTATCGATGGTACTTTATTAAGCAGATATCCTACCGGGCCTTCCGAGTGTTCCGACTAAGCTTAAACGAAACTATACATTTGTCTCGATCGGTTAAATCTTCGTTTTTCTCACTTCTATTTGGAAATTCGACTAATTTCCATGTACATCTAGCGTGTATCCAAGAGAGGGCGATTCATTGGTTGGAATACTAGAGACGTCATCGCCGTTTATGTTCAAATATCATGCGCATAAAGATCAATAATATAAACTATCTGCGTTCACGATGGCGAAGGTAGGTAGGTCGCTGTACGGGAATATTTGTACGATTTTGTATCATGCGACGAATGTTAATCCATTTCGACAAGACTCGACGCTGCGACACAGAAAACTACGAGAGGTTAACGGTCTCTGAAAGTTTTATAAAATATATCAGGTCTCTTTGACTTTGAAACCAGATTTTGAAACTTTGATTAACGATTTAAACGTTGTTTATTGGTAAATTCGTAAATTCGTAAATTCGTGCGCTATGACAAACTCTAAAATACTTTTTAATAGCTAGAAATAATAATTTAGTGTTAAATTATTCGCAATTGACACTTAGCTGTTTAAACGTTAACAACGACGATACGAGTACTATATACACGAGAAAATGAAATTCTACGAAACGTCGTAATCGCGAATTATCGTGCGTCGTGCTCCGGATTGATTAAAGGTAGGCAGGATTCGGCCACGCGATTCACCTCGATCTCTCGTTTTAATCGATACGTTATCGGCCAGCGAGAAAGAGGTAAGTCGAAAGTTTTTGCAACGAGGTCCGACGTAAAAGTCAAAGTGTCGGCCGGTTCCCATTCCAAAGCGTTCGATCGGACGCTTAAACGTGCCATCTTAGCCGGACTTTTCAAACTCCGTGAGAGACAGCAACGGAAGGTACAAGCAGCTGGATGGTCGCGTTCGTCTAGGTATCTCGTAGGACGTAGAACGCAAGAGACGAAAGATGGTCGACGACGGAGAAGCGGAGAAGCGGAGAAGCAGAGAGGAAGAGAGAGCGACAAGGGGAGATCCGTTACTGTCAAACAGTGGCGGCCGTCGGTGCCGCTTCTACCCAAGCACCTTGTGCACGTGAATCAATAGCATTAACCCATTCCATCGTATCAAAAGGGGTGAGGTGGGTGGCCCGTTGGGCGAAGGAGGAGAGGGTGCAAAGGGGTGGCAATAGTAACAATCCTGAGGTATTTAGCCGCTCGCCCCCAGGACAGCGAGGCAGCCAAGATACCGCTAAGACCGTCCGCGTACTGTGTAGCATCCATCCCATCGCGCAGACCCCTTTCTCCTTCTCCGTTTCTCCGTTTCTCCGGCTCCCTCTTTATCCCTCTATCGGTATCTGCTTCTATCTGCTCGTTCCTCGTTTCACCCTCTTCCATCCCCGAATGTATCGTGGTGTACTCTCATACGGACTCGATCTCGCCGTGGTTCTTGAACCGTGTGTTAGATGCGCGCAAGTGTGTCCATACCGGGTGATCAGCCGGAAAGCCTCGCTTCGCAGCCAGGTCGACGCTTCCGAATTCACCAAACCGCCATCGGTATTATCAAAATCTTCGACAGGACTTACAACAGGCTTGTTTCGCCTAATTTTCTGCGCCACGCTCGCTACTATCGACCGATACGTTCCACCGATGAAAATCTGCCGGACGCTGACCAGGCTATGTTAAGAATGAAATATATGTATGCAAATGTATATATATATATATGTTATATACGAATAAGAACAAGAAACGTAGCGAATGCGACGTACAATGAGGAGGTGTATTACAACGTTGTTCGAACAAGATATCGTTTATTTTTCTCGGAAACAAATGTATTTATGCCACTGTAATCAAATCGTTGACTCGTTAGCGCTATATCGTTCGCCTTTGCTACCGATTACCTTGATAACAAGATTTTTACAGGCGATAGGTTGTTTCTAGAAATCGAATCGCGTCGTCCAATGAAACGACGATGAGACGAGCACAAAGACGATCGTTTAGTCAATGAACAGCATGCCTCATCCATAATCCTGAAAATCAAGGCGATCGTGCAGAATGTCGACAGCGACGACTGCTTCTGATCTTTTCATTAGTCGAGCACAGCGTCGCGTCGCGCTTTCGTTATCGTCCCGGCGGGCGATATTTACGTGTAATTTTTTGTATTACGGTTAGTTCGATTCGCGAGGGAAAAAATAAGGAGAACACGGGCACGGGGATGAGGGAAAAAGGAAGGGAGACGGGAAACAAAACGAAAACAGGAGAAAGAAAGGAAGCAAGGAAAAATGTGAACGAGGCTGGGAAGAATGGCATTAATGCAGCGATCTGTGCAGTCTGGTAGAGCGGCGTTTCTGACTGTTGGTGCCGCAATACGCTCGCTTTGGTGCGGCCAGTAGAAGCGTGCTAGTCGCTTTTGGATTTAACCAAGACCTTCCTTGTTCTAGCGAAGCGGAGCCCGGCAGAGCCCAGTAGAGCCCAGTAGAGCGCAGTAAAATTCGCCGAGCATTCGGCTCGAGTAAACCACTCGAGTATGACATGAATTTTTTTGCCTCTCCTCCTTCTCTCTTCATCCTCCTCGTCCTTCTCCACCTCCGCTACTATGCGTACACTTCCACCGAAAATATCGCACGGGGCACCGCTTTTTTCCCTCGTCGATGCTTCTCGCTATTTTCTCCGCCCAGCTAAACGCTGAAAATTAATTCACTCTGTTAATTTCTATTCTTCGCGTATAATCTCTCGTAGAAATTGATAGGTTGTATCCCCGTTACGTTGACACCGAAGCTACGTCATCTTGTGTCACTTACCGATATTCGTTAGTCTCGGGTTTTTCATCTACCTACTCTAGACTCTAGTATTTTGATGGATTTACGATAAGAGATTAACGGCGAACCAACGACCAGAAGCACTGCTACTTCACTATCGTTGTATCCGTAAATGTAAATTGTATGTCACGAAATTTAGAACCTTTTTATAATTAATGCTGTGTCAGTCCTTCTTTCGCAATGAACGCGTAGCACATACGCGTGAATTTTGATCTTATTAACTGCTTCGAACACTTTCGATATTTCATGACAAATCGATACAATTAAAGAATATCGCGATAAAGAAACTGGGACTGAAACGATGGCGCAGTTACGTTATAGCCGGGAAATCGAAACATCTTGACCGAAACGTCGTTTGAAAACTGTACGGATGATAATAATGGACGGATGATGGGAAGGCAGACGATCTGAATTTGCAGGAGACGGTCGATGATGCCGGATGTGGACTGCGGTCTGTGTCATGCATCAGCAATTCACATCTCTTTCGCAGTTTCGTTGTTTGTGTCAAGGCAATCCTGGAATCCCACGTCCACTAAATCCATTGGCATTACCAAGAGTGCTTCGACATTCGTCCTATTCCGGAAATGCCTTTTTACTATTTTGCACGTGAACGATCGTTTTTCATCGTTTCCCGTAACACTTTGTAGCCTTCGTCGCCTCTTCCGCTGCGCTGCGAGTTTTATCGTCCAGCGTTTTTGTTCTTCGTCTGTAACGAGCCGATCGAACGTTCTTCGAAGCGAACGAATCGAAATTCACGCACAACCGAAAGCAGTAACTCGTATTCGCTTTGCCTTTGGTGTTCGGCGTAGAATTTAACGATACGTAGCATTGAAATATACGTAATGTCGAGATGTAATATGATTATCCGAAGAGAACAAGATGAATAGCATGGAACGATTTTATCGGTTCTTTCACGCATACAAGCTTTTGGCGCTACAGAGTGTAACACAGAACTTAATATAGAATAATATCCTTCATCGTACGAGATATATGTAACAATTAATTCGCGTAACAATAATTAACGTAACATTCGCCATTTCATAGCGTACGATAATACTGGAGCGCGATTAACAATCGAACTAAGGTATTTCATAAGCGCGTGAAAATGAAAAATGCGATTTACATAAACGTAAATTACGTGGATGTCGATGACGGACGATGAAAGACGACCGGCGTGTAAGGAAATAACGACTCTCGTGTCCTGCGAATCAATTTCGCGTCGATAAGAAGGAATGTTATCTGCGGGTATTAATTAATTTGTTAGAATTTCATCTCGAAATTAAGATTAATAATCTGTGGAAGACACGATGTTTGTGTTGAAATAATATTATGTGATATTTATTAAACAAAAATTACAGGAAATATAAATGAGCGTTATGGAATGTTCACAGTTGGCTAGTTATTCTCAGACTAACCGACTTACTAACCCATGGCTCTTGAAAAGGTTTTGAAGCCCATTTTCTATGCAGTAAAGAGTGTGACCTGAGTAGATGTCTGTGTGACGTCACGTGCCACGGAACCTTCCAGCTGCTTCTCGATACAAAGCGCTATGCCGTGCCCAATGTTCCATCCGTATCCTTAAGCTTCTTCCGTCGAATTCTCGGAAGAGCGTGCACGCGCCAGCCGCCACGGTACATCTCACGAACTCACGCTAGTGGGGATATGGCTGGACAACGAAGGGAAGAATCCGTTCGATCAATCATCTCATCTGTATGCGATTAATATCGTTGTATTCCAACATAATTCTCGGTATTTTAATAATTATGTTCTACTGTCCGGACGTGAAAGGAGAAAAAGGGAAGAGAGAAAGGAAGAAAGAAGGAAAGAAAAGAAACGGTTCCGTGAAACACGAACGTCTCTATCGAATTATTCTCGGCAGATCGCAGATCGGTGATGCGAGCTTGTACGTTTGTAAGTGTAACGAAATCTGGCCGGTTAAACGAGTCGAGCAGTGAAATCGAAGTCGAGGAGGAGGTCGAGAAGGTTAATGGTGTACGCATACGTTAAATGTGTAATGGTTAGCACGTAAGCCCGTAGGGCTGCCAGTGCGGAGTCCACACCGGGGGTGAAATTACACGCGAGGCGTCGAGCCAGGCACGCGAGGAAACGTTCGCGTGCGTTCGTTCTTCGCACATGTACGAATTAAAAAATCCGGGCCGTGCTTTAATCTCTTCTTACACCCCTGGTCCTCTTAGCCAGCTACCTCGATAATTCGGCGGATTTCCATCGACCAAGTGCCGCGTACGATTATTACACGTGGTCGTCGGTCGAGTATATTCCGAGATTTACTTCGCGGAAATATGTTACGTGGACGATCCGAATGCGTGCGGAGGACAGGTAAGACTCGTTACGAGCTACGGCGAGAAGGTTACCTAAGAGGTATTTCTGTTCCACGTATAAAGTAGATGGAACAAAATCTCAATTATCTCGCGTAACAAAATGTTGCGTTTTCCAACATCCTCGGTTGTAACGTTCCGAGGGATTTTAAGAGCGCTTCAACGAGTCCGTGTAATTTTGTAATTTCCTTAAACGTTTCGTTATTTATATTGCCTATTTATAATTCTTTCGTTTAACGTATCTACTTGATTCGCGGCAACTCTTACGGTTAAACGCTTATATCTAACAAATTTCCACGTGTACCGCAAGCACAGTAAAAAGTAGCTCGAAACGAATATATGGCGTTTCTCTAATACGAGTGTACGGAAGAATTACAAACGATACCGTTGAAACAGCCGTTTGTCGAACGCACGCTCGTTACACGTTTCACGCGTCAAAGTCATTTGCTAAATGCTGTCTATTGTTGGCCGAAAGAAGAATGGCAACGTATGTACGTAGAGAGCCACTCGACGGCTGAGTTTGCCGTCCAAATTCAGGAGAGCGTTTCGCGCCCGTACTATGAAAAGTCCTAACGTTATCCGAGACCGGTCGCTTTTACGTTTCGCGAAATACACGCGTCGACGAAATCGAATCGTGTCGATGAAATAAAGACGGCACGAAAGCCTGACGCATTTTCTATCCGACGTTTTAACGCAATACTCGCGTGTAAGCTGGCGTAAGTGTTCGTAACGACCGTTCTACTCGGCTCAATATTGCGATTGCAAGGAAAGGTAATGGCAGAGAGAACAAACCTGCACGTGATGCGTCGCACACTCATGAAATAACTCGCTACTTTTGTCACCCCTAACCTCGGCCCGCTTTCGCCCCTCCGTGCCGCGTTCGAAGAAACGCGAAGGGTGAACGAGCTCACGTGCACGCGTGTACGTGTGCCGGTATCTACGTATGCGTGCGTGAGTTTCACCGGGAGTTGAAGAGGCGCCGCGGAGAAGAGGGCAAGGGGTGGAATCGGCGGGGGCGGAGGAGAACCGGTAGGAGGACTAGAGAGGAGGCAGGCTGCTTGGCATGAGAAGCGTTCATCAGCCCCGAGGTTTTAAATACGAAGCGAGGAAGGGAACTAAGGAAGAAACCACCCCGTCTCTCTACCCTACCAGTGACGGATTGATTAAAAATCTAAGGGGCGAAAATAACATTGGGCGCCTCTCCGTTACGCCACGCTCTGTTTCCTTCTTACCGATCTTGGGACGCGAACATCGTGTCCCTGTGCCAAGTGTTTCTCTTTTCCTCTTTTCCTCTTGTTCTCTTTTTCTTTTTTCTTAGCACGTTTCGATTCGCGTCGCGGGCACATCAATCGAACGGGCTCCCGTTCGTCTTTCATCGTCGAAACGTCCCACGATCATCGGTCGTCCTACAAGGGGAAGAAAAGCAGTTACGGTATTACTAATAATTTCGCACGATAGATCGAAAAAGTAAAAATATAATATTAGCCGTAATAACGATCTTAAAATATACGCTGTGTCAAAATGTCGCTATTTAAACACAAGTTATCGAGCTCGGTAATCGAAATTTTTAATTTCGATTATCAAATTTTGCTAAAATCTGATACTGTATTTCCGGATCGGAAGTGAGGTCGTAGTCCGTTTTCCTTAACGACCGATACCGTGTCCGATATAGATTTTATCAGCTTCGTCCAAGACGAACGCGTTCGATCGTTCGCGCGATTCCTATCGTTCGAAGGACGACGATCGTACACCACTCGGCTATGAATTAGAACGCATTAGCGACGCTCCTTATGACGGCAATATGAC
Organism: Bombus bifarius; assembly: GCF_011952205.1. Taxonomy (NCBI): domain Eukaryota; kingdom Metazoa; phylum Arthropoda; class Insecta; order Hymenoptera; family Apidae; genus Bombus; species Bombus bifarius. The sequence goes on along the minus strand of NW_022884507.1, from coordinate 446,981 downwards.
CGACTCGTGGTGGAAGCGGATCGAGTTAGATTTGCATACGATACGTGGGAGTGGCGGCTAACACCGGGTCGAGCAGGCTTGCCTAAGTAAAGCCGAAAAGTAAAAATCGGCTGTGGCACGTTGGGTAGCTCATTGGCTTACGTAGCGGCTACGTGCAGTTTTAAATAGTCCGCGAAGGGTGGGTGGACCGACTACGGTAAGACGAGTACACCCCACGCTTTCTAGGAATAGGGGTTGATGTGGGTAAGTTGGATGAGGTGGGCGAAGACTAGCAAAGGAACGGGTCTGGCGCACGAGGGAAATAGGGAGAAAAAGGGCGAAAGAGATAGAGGCCGAGAAGAGTAGACGACGAGGGCTGTCGGAGATAAGACGCAAACGAACCCCCTTTCGCGTGTCTCGATCGATAGCTCCACGCGGAAAATTCGAAAGTAAGATGCAATTAAACAGCGAGCGAGGGTAAGCAAGAAAAGGGGTGAGTTTTCCAGCCCCGTAGGCCCTGTGCTCCCCACCCCTTCAGCCCAACCAACCACCCACCCATCCTCCTTCCTACCTTCCTCCGGTTCTACCTCTCTCTGGCAGCCCTCCGACTCCGTTGCCATCCCCGCGGTACACCCTTAACACACCCCCCCCGCCCCCACCCCCGCCCGCCAATCCACCACCTATCCTGCGAGGCTTTCCATCCTTCTTACCTTTCTTCTTCCACGATGTACACCGTCCCTCTCTGTTGGATGGTCCTTGCTCCGCTGTCTTTCTTTCACGCTCTTCTTGAGCGTACACGCTTCGGCCGGCGTCGTCGGCCCGAAGGGAAGCAACCCTTTTTCTCAACCCCCTCTAGTATTTATATTGAGCGTCTTAAAGCATCTCCCTGTCCTCCCCCTTTCTCTTTCGCCAGTTTACTCTTTCTCTCTTTCCTGTTGCCCGAACAACCCCTTCCCCCTCGACTCTCCTCCGCCTCTTCTTCTTCTTCCTCCTCCTCCTCCTCCTCCTCCTCTTCTTCCTCTTCTTCCTCTTCTTCCTCACCTCCCCCGCCCCGCACCGCGTGACGTCACTTTAAATACTCTTTTCGAGGGTGGTGGGTTGGTGGCTGGTGGGTATAAGGGAATTGGTAGTCGTTGCCTCTCCGGAGTAGAGGGAAAATCGTTCTATCTCGTTTCTCTTTCCCGTGTTTTCCTCTGTCCGCTCTTTCTCTCTACAGATGTCTTACCGCGATTCTTTCTCGTTTTGCGTACACCACTGCCTTTCTCCTTCTTTCCCGTGCGCTATCTCTACACCATTGTCCTGCCTCTTTCTCGTCTTCCTCCGTTTCCTTGCCTTTTTCTTCCGCTTCTGCCGTTTTCTGGACCTACCGTTGGCCATCTCTTTCCTAGTCCGCTCGACGTCCTACGACAACCGACTCTTCTTCTCCTCCGCTCTCCTTCCAACGTTATCTCGCTACGCAACGGGAATTAGTAAATATTCTCGAGGTCGGTGGCAGTGCAACGCAGACGGTACGTGGTGCATCCCTTTTACCAACAGAATCTCGTCTTTCCTTCCTCGTCGGAGTGCATGTCGTTAGAAGCACACGGCTTCATTTAGGTGCTTGGTCCTACCGCGAGTTCCTCTCACGCTGAATTGCGGCGAATTATGGACAGTAGAGCGTTCAACTTGATGTGACCAGTTCCGGACGTGGTTTGCACGCTGCTGTCTTATCGATTCGTCCCTTCGTTGTACGCCGTGACTCTGCTGAAATTGAAACCAAGTTGCTTTTGTTTATTTTGTAATAACGGTCGTTTAATGGTATTTTACTTTACGGAAATTAACGAAGATTTAGAATAACGAATAGACACGTGTACATTAAGATTTGAACGCAACAGAAATTATCGGTATATTTGTCGTTGCATTGTTTCGAAGACAAACCAAACTTATATGAAATACAATCCATGATTTTCATTTCAATTTTAACGCAGTCCTTATGCTATCCTTATGCTATGAAGTTACTGAATTTCATTGATAAATTGTATTTATAATTGGAATAATTTCTTCCGTAAGAGTTTTCTTTCGTAACGCAACTTGGATACATAATTCGATGTTTGATATGAAATTAACTTCAACTTTACCAACGGTAAGTAGTAGGTGTAATGTAAGACACGAAATTCCAACATGGTATACTCCTAACACCTTCGTGTTCTGGAATTTGCAACAGCAGCGTTTGTTTCTTCCAAATTGCAAAATGTTCCACCCTCTTGCTATTTCCCGTTCCAAATTGATACTTTTGAGATTGGGTCCACAAAAGACGCCACATATTTTTTCTACAACTGAAAGGCTGCAGGTTTGCCGCGTAACGTTGTTAAACGCATATCGTTAAACACAGCTTTGTTTTGGTCCCTGGTAATCTCCGATGTTTCGTTCCTTTAAAGTTAAACTTCCAATAATATCTTGCTTCGAAAATGATAATGTTCAGGTTATCTCGATGTTCCCGCTCGGTTCTCGATAATTCTTCGTAAACACGGAACCGAGGAATAATTTTTGGACGAATGTAACTTCGTTGTTATTGCGATTTCAAGATGAATAGATTCTCGATAAACGTATGTGAAAGTTGGATGATGTAACGCTATAGCATCAACGGCTATAAAGTTCGCGTCTTGCAGCGTTCGAGCCAGAAATTTATGGCCGTAATAAAATGATTACGAAAGAAATATGTATAAAGAAAATATTCTTATCGTTAGAAACTGGCTACTGTGACATAGACTGCGCGCGGTATACCTACTTCTGTTACAAGGGGAAGTCTAGGAGACTTTACTCGGTGAACTCCGTGTCGTTAAAGACACACGGTTTCATTCAAATACATACCAAACTCTATTCAGTCTTGATTTCTCCTCTTTAAACTGCCACGTAAAAGCATGCTCCTTTCTTCGCGAGTGCAAACTTATATACACACACGCGCGCGTCATCGTTTATTTAAAGGAGAGTTTTAGTGTTTGATATATATCAAATTTTTTAAAGTCCATTCTTTACGTAAAACCACGTCGTCAAATGTCGTCCATCCTTCGGAAAGCAATAGCCTCTTTATTTGTCGTTTAGTTAAAAACACGTATGAAAGTTTAATAGATTCGAGTATTCCACAAACGATAATCATCTGGCTACGGATTTTTATGTAAATTCGTATCTTTGAAGACACAAAGAAAGAGAAGCAATAGAGCTTGGATGGAAAATTGTTTTACGCGCGTAATATTAGAAAAAAACGCTGTACCTGTTTCCCCATAAGTGAATAAAAATCCGCAGCTTAATCATTCGGTCACTATACTAATGACACGGATATAGAAATATTTCTATTTGATAGCGCGTCGTTTTAGTCGGTAGGTTGCAAACTAATTGCAAAATAGGCTGTTTTAGGAAATAAGATTATAGATTGGATAATTTACATTTCATTGTTGATATCCAAGAATAAGATATTTCACTGAAATCAATACGCAAGGTTTCGATACTTATAAATTTGATAAGATGCGAATACCTTATGATTTATTCATCGTTGGAGAACAACGCGACAAACAAAACGTGATAAGATTTCTATGGCTGCGTTCGCTTCATAAAGTTTGATATAGAAAAGCATAGATCGGTGGTTGTTCGTTTAGCGTTGCCATTCGTAAAACTTCTCACGTAAGAACGTAGATGTTCGGGCATGTTACGAAAGTTTTCGATGCCACGGATACAAAGATACGGCGGGCTTCTGGGTCGGCAATCCACGATGTTTGCTCCACTTTGGGCTCGATAACGTTTGGTATGTGCTCGCGAGATCGAAACTAAGCATCGATACGTAAGAAGCGAACTACGGCGATGAATCATCGCGGCTAGAGAACATTGATTATCCGAATATTCGTTGTTCTTTTATCGTTGTCTTACATTTGTCGTTTTGCCATGTTTCGCCGCTGCAACGTACTCGTTTGTCTCGTTCAGCATTTTTAACTGCTAAATACCGAATTTCGATATTGCCAAAGGAAACGAATTGTCCGTTTTTAAAGTAACGTCCAACGTAGGCAAGTCGGACGAGAAGCAAAAAGAAAGCGATCGAAGGAAGAAAGCGACAAGATAAATAGGTAATTGGAAATTTTCAAAGTTAATTATCGTTGAGAATGAACGTCAAGCAACTGTACAGCGTAACACTCACGGAGTCGCTCATGGAAACGCTTTCTAGAGATTGGCGATCGTCCAACTTCGTGGAAGAACGCGAAAATATCAACTCAATTGAGACAATACGATGGATCGTTCGGCGAAGAATCGACAGGTTCTCCTTGATCCGTGAAAGTGAACCGTGTGCCCGAACACAAAAGGCAGACTGTAAAGGTTTGAGTACACGTATGATTGATGCAGGAAGTAAAGGAACAGCGGAATTTTACGACCTGCCATCGGGATTTTTGATTGACCGTGCGGCACGAACGAGGCCAGAACGAATTCTTCGTTACACGTGCTACAAGCGAGGAATTCCTCTTCCATAGCGGACCATCGGGCATGTTTCCATACGTATGCTCCGGTAAAATGACTAGGAATGCTCTCCTCTTTCCGGGAGGCACGAGGTATGCGCGAACGTGGTAGCTGCGTTACCTGGTACTCGTGATTTATTCATTCCACATACATAATCGTTCACCCATAAACCAAACGGCAGATACCTCTTGCTCGGTTGCCTACATCCCAGCGAATAACTATCTTCGGTAAATCTCTATTTTCCCGGCCGTTTAAGTTTACTATATAGGAAACGGTTTTCTGACTTTTAATACGGCTCGTTTTTTACCAACGAGATATTGCTTTTCTTCGCGCGGCGTAACATCCCTTTGGTTGATATACACTTCACCGATACTCAGCCTTTTAGTAACACGTATAGAGATATTTCGTGCGAAATTAACGATAAAACATCAGCCGCTACGTTACTACGTGGTTTCGTGTATATCGTTGATCGTACGCAAAGAAGAAAGTAAGCACGCGGGAGAGAGGAAAAATATTGCCAGACTAGAATGCAAAACACGCTGCCACATCGTCGGGCTTACCGAAAACAAAGAAAGAAAGAAAGACGTGGAACGTGGCCATGGATGAATTATTTCATCCATCGGACTCGGAGACTCGATCCAGGGACTTGGGCATTAGGCAGTTCGGGAGCGTTCGGGTCCGTGGCCGGACGAGACACGCTCCCCGACGAATCGGCACAAGAAACGAAACGAAACGAAATGGATCGCCGTAGACCGCTCCCACATCAATCATCTTTCGCAGTTTCGTGGTAGAAAGGATCGGTTGCGGAGCAAATCGTTCCATCGGGGGTCAGCCCCAGTTGCGCAACGAGTCAACTTCGGGCCGTGCTGTGAGACGGGATCCGTGGTACCGAGACGAGGAATACACCTCGAACGTATAACTGGTCTTGTTGACTTAACGGATCAATTTGATGCAAATCACTCGTTTGCGATATACACGCCGGGTTACAGTGCCCTCGGATTTCTCTATTCGACGTAATGCCACGTAGGGTGAGCGGCTCTCTCGGCACTGTCTTCGTCGCTTACCTATCGTTCGTCGTTGTCGACGTTCTACAGCCCTACCAGTTGTCGTATCCGCGACGGGGCATTTGGAAATTAGCGAACGGGCCAATTATCGGACCGACCAGCTACGTTAGTGGGGAGGGCCCGATTGCGCGACTCGGCCGATCCACTCGAGCTACGCGACAGCACCGCGGGTCATGGGGTGACTGTGGGAATCCTCACGACGCGTCACGATCGTTTAACGGACCTGTGTGCTCCATCGATGTCCAATCTTTTCGTCGAATCGGCAGAACGAACCGACTTGCTTCGATCTCGCAGCCACGTATTTTTCCAGTTTGCATCGTTTCTTACTTTAAACTCGATGTCACTACGCTTAAAACGTAAGTTCCTTTTAACGTGAAACGCCTATGTATAAATAATATATCGAATATCTTGATAGTATGTATCGTTACGTTTCAGATAATAACTGAACCGATATACTCTTACCAATTTATCGGTTCTTTGCTTTTCCTCTCTCTCTCTCTCTCTCTCTCTCTCTCTCTCTCTCTATGTAAAGGTACTCTTTACGATCAACATCATACATACACATTTTCAACCGTGTTTTTAACGATCATTCTCTAGTTGCTAAATAGATAACGTCGATTGCGATTTAATTTAATCGTCCGAGTAAAGGTACAGACCATTTTACGAGGAAATTAGACACGTTAGATATGTCGCGGTGACATATCGATATTTAAATATCGGAATGTTAAAAATGTAAATCTAGCATCGGCGGCAGATTATTTCAATGTTAGAATAAGTCGATATGTCAGCGAAACGAAGAGAAATTGCGATCATTTAATCGAATATTAACTAAGAGAAAGTTCTATTCGTAAATCGCTAATAACGGTTTGACAAATATTATCGAGAACGATCGATGATAGACAGCAAGAAAAATAGCGCTTTCAACTTATTCATCGAATTCGATAAGAAAAGTAACGAAAATGCACGTATGATTTCTGTATAAACGATGTAAGTTAAATGGAATATAGTTTCTTCGACTTAGTTACTTCAAAGAGGAGAACAGAGATAATGATATAACTATGCGGTGTGTCGAACAGTCGTCTGTAAGATTTATACATTGTCATTTCCCTCGAACCTGAGATTATAGTTACACGAGCAATGCAATGTTAATAACGATCGATGTAACCGTATGAAACGAATAAGGAAACAATCCGTGTTGCTGAACGAATTGAACAAAATGAAAATATGAAATTTTGCAACATCGATTACGTTTCCCCGAGTTGCTACTAATTTTTAGCGAACGAATAATTTTCGAGTAACAAGCTGTAAAAACCGCGTTCAAAGAAACGTTTAATTCCGGGTCTAGGGTCGTGCATTTGGTAAATCTGTTGAAATATACATCTTCCTAATACTATGAAACCAGGTTCGTTCGTGTGCATCGTAAAGAAGAATCGAGCATATTACCGCAAGTGCGTTACACGATGTAACGTTATTCTACTAGGTGTCTCGTTCAAAGTGTTGTAAATCGTTCGCTGTTAAAGATACAGGCAAAGCTTTTTGCGTATATCGAAGCTCGCTTGATTTGTAAAATATCGTGTTTGATGTTCAAAGTAACGGAACAGAGGTCGCTTCTTTTTTAACTCGATTACATCGTACGTGTAAAAGTAACATTTTCCGTTGGAAAATATTCCATATTCGACGATAAGGTCCTCGATACTACGCCTCGTTAAATCGTGGAAGAGAAATCGTCGACGACACGGCATGAAACACGTTGAGCAGGTCGCATTGATCTTTGATCCCTTTCATGTTTATTAATTAATCGTTTCCCCAACAGGTTACTTAACCACAGCGCGCAATGCGCCTAAACTGCTCTCCAATCGCAATCCTTTCCCTTAGCGCTTAAAAATCTGAAAAATCACGACCGTAAGTTGCGTGTAATCTCTGTAGTCGAAGATCCCATAGTCGTGCCACCGAGTTACTACTTCGTACTAGCGGAAAAGTCGATGTCGCGGAAACGAATGCGTCGAAGGGTCAACGGTGACGCGATGAACAAGCAAGAGAAGCAACGAGTATAAAGATGGTCGAAAAGTCGGTCGCGTGTGATGATGCGAATTCAAAGATGGTCTGCAACCGAGGAGTACGGAGTCGATCTTGAGTGGCCGTGGCGCGGAACAGCGTTCGATGGAGCGGAACTACTAGTCACCTGCTCGCTTCCGGCACGTCGCTGTGGTCGTCCTCCCTCTCTTCTGCCTCGTCCGCTATCGCGCGAACCCTCGGACAGTTCTCTGAACGTCTCAGCTATTTCCGTCTCCGTTAGCCTCGCCTCCTCCCTCTACCATCTTCTTAATTTCGTCTCGAGATAATACGCGACCGGTCTATCAAAACGACACGCTTCTCGTTACGTATGTGTTCTCAGCACCTTAGTAAGTACGCTACGGTTAAGTAACTGAACCGAGAATCGCAGCATGAAAAACGAAGCGAGCCGTTGCCTTAAAACGAATTGGCAGCCTAATTGCAATCGCAAGTGGTTTGCGAGAGGTTCGGAACGTATATTTGTCAGGCATGTTTCGTGTAATAAAATCGAAATAATGTCGATGATATGTCGTTATTACGGCACCGTTCATTCTCCAACAGCGTAAAATTATTACAGACTTCGCACCTCGCTTCAAGATTAGCGAAACCTAGTAAAAGAGAGAGGGAGCTGTCGGATACAAAAAAAAAGGGAAACTGCCATTAAAATCATTTCATCCTGATTTACGGTAAAATTTTGCACCTGCAGCATACTGCACGTGCTTTGAGTATAGGTCACTACTTTTCTGTCGCAATGATATCGAATTTAAAAAGTGTGTTTGCACGCGGCGCTATTAAAATTACAAGAGAAACGGTCAATCACAAATTTGACGTATAAATTCCTTTGTAGTCCTTTGCGGTCATACATAAGTTGTTACGTGACTACGAAGCTTTGCGGGTATGTAGGTACCTGGATATTTATATACCTACATATATACGATGTATCTATATAGAAGTCTCGGCCACACCGCTTGAAGCGTTCCACGCCTGGGAACGTCGAGCATGACTAAGCGTTCCGGTTGCTTCGGATCTGGACTGGACAAGCAGATCGAACCATCGACCGATGGTCTCTCGTTTAATCGGGGCACATTCAAACTCGGAACATGGAACTTGTAGTAGGCGACGAATACCAGGATTTCGGACGGTCGGTTTATTGTATTCGTTGGTCTCTCCCAAGATGCTCTACGTTCTCGGATACTCATTAAGTTACTTAATTAAACTTTTGCACAGCCAGTATCTTAGAGTATAGGATACTCTGAGAAACGACGTTTACGAAAGTGCGGAAAAGGTTTTAAACGAAGTTATGCAGAGATAAATATGAAATCCAACCTTCTGACTCTATTATTACGGAAGAATCTTTTATCGTATCTAAATAAGTATTGGTCGAGCGGTACGATTGATTCGATCGATTTCACGAAATGTAAGCAAATATAACGAAATAGCCAATTGTTTATTTTTATTTCTATTATGGAAATTTTAAGTATGAGTGATAAGTGACACGTAAGAGACATATAATGAAATATACTACACTAATTCATTAATGGTGTTAAAGACGTACGAAAATATGCATATCGGTTGTCGTATTTTAATTTCGGAAATTACAAATTTATACTTTCAGCGGGAAACGTCCGAATATAAATACGATCGTAGAACGTACCCGAATAAACGGAACCTACAGTCGCTGAATGTCCTTTCCCTGCGTCGTTCGTCCCTACTTGTGTCAAATTATCATGGTAGGTACGGTAAGAATCCACGCTGTTTCGGTCGGTCTTCAATTAGCGCATTTAAATCGAGGATTTAAAAGGATTTAAGCTAAGAAACGGTCTCGTTTAAAGTTTCGGTCTTGCCGACGCTAATCTTCGACCAAGGCTTAACCACTAACCTCCGACTTCCTTTTGCCATCCACTTACGATTATGCGTATAAGCAGACGGAAATATCGGTCGCCGAGGACACCATTCTCTATTATTCTATTAGGAAAGTACCGCGGCAACGGAATCGAGCGACGTCGGACGATGATAGCCAAAGTTCTCGATCGCGTCACCGGAAATCGTAGTCGATGATCGACGCTCGGCGATTGATTCGCGCGAAACGATCGCACGTGCGCTCTTTCGTCGAAACTGGCTAATAAGATCGAACTTTCGAACCTACTGTTCTTGCTATTACCGCGGAATGCTTCGAGCTCTTAAGATCGAATTTATTATTCGAGGAAACGTTTCTCTGATCTAGCGAACATGCGCTTTCTCGCCAGGCTCTTCTACGGGTATACGGTACGAGACTCGTAGCTATACGCGGGACTGCTGACTTACTCTTTTGCACGACACGAATTCGTCTAACTTTATATATGTACACGTTATAAAACTGTATGACTATCGTATTTGTACATGATTTATTTTATATGGGTGTAGAGAGGAGATCCAACGAAGTAAACGTATCGTGCTATTGCCGAGAGGAAGCTTGAAATTCCTTTGAAGCAATAAACGTTACGATACCATCGTACCTATTAAAACGAGAACAATGTAAACTTCGTTCTCGATTAATGTGGTGCAAGTATGATTCGTGAACAGGTGAAAGTTTAACGATATTGCGTAAAACGGGAGTTAGATAAAATCGATATACCGATACCGTAACGAAAATCAGACGCTCGACAACGGCGATTCGAGATGGTCGTAGTTTTGGCGAGTGCAACAAGACGCGTGTGTAGAAACGGAGAAAACGGCAGAGGTGAGCGAGGATATCGGGACCTCGGTTCGTATTGCTGTGCGAAGCCCCGGGTAGAGAGGCTAAGGGGCCCATTACGCGGCCATAAAACCGTAGGCTAGGCCTCATGCACTGTTATACGCATCCCGTGGAACCTCCGCAAAAAAATACCACATTGTTCTACCCACGACACTCGCGTATACCTGGAACACGAGGCGGCCAGGCTATTCGGCAGGGGATATTAAGTAAAAAAAGGCTATTACAGGCAGCCATCCGCGAGAGAGCCGCCTCGAGCGTGCTTGATAACTTGGAGGATTCTGGAAATCGTGAATCGCGTAGGTACGCTTTGTATCCGTTCGCGTGCTCCGGAAGAATTATTTCGGATGTAAAAAGTACGAAGCGTTCGCGACGAACGGAGAAGTCCGTGAAAGAGCAAATTGCCGCGGATATTGCTTCTGAAGTATTTACTGTTTTGTAAACGTAGAAATATTAAACGAAACGAGGAGAAACAAGGAACGTTTGGTGAATTTTTTGGAAAGTTATTACACAGACGTAGTCCCGTGTTTTATCGTGCCTATTGTAAGCGTCGCTGCCTCGTCTGCGATTTCGCCGGTGGTGCAACGACGATGACGAGCGGCCGAGCGAGTAGTCCTTGGATCTCGGGTTCTGCACCTGTCATCGCGAGCTATCAAACGGTCCAAGGGGGAGAAATCGAAATGCGAACACTATGTGTGCGGCAAGCGTGAAGCACAAGTTGGCTACAATGCTGCGTTTCGTTGCCAATGTGCTGTACGACCTTCGATGCCAAATACGACGCGCGGCTGCATAAAGTTGTTTCCGCATCGTGTTTGCGAAATCATCGAAACGCAAAATTTAGCCAACCCGAGGTTCGTCCGCGGCGAATGTCGCCCTATACATCACCTATACGCCCTCGACTATACGAGTATAAATGTAGTAGTGGAATTTGTTTACTTGAAGATCAAGTGAATCGTTGTGCGTCGTCGATGCGATAAACACAACGATAAAGTAAAACGTTCGTTACGCACGACTGTTAAAACTTGTACCGACACGATACCAACAAATGGCTTAAATAGATGAAACGAACAAAGTCTAAGCTTCGATCGTTGCTCGTAAAATTGTTAAAGTAAAAACGTTGAAAGGAAATGGCCGTTGAGAAGATGTTGCATCTTAATGCAGCTTCGGTATCATACGACGCCGGAACTGTACCATAAATGTGCAACTATAAGAAGCACTCGAATCAAAGACACATGCTCGATAACTCGCTGGTATAATCGAGGCTGATTGTAATATCAAAGTTATATATAGAACGCTGAAGAAAGGAAAAGTAGATATAATGGTCGCGTGACAAGAAGGATATCTTATATCAGTTACATAAATTATCAGGGATATATGATATTTGCAGAAATATACAGTATAACAGGAATTGTACGGCACAAGGTATAATCCTATATAATCGTATATAATCGCTCGCAGACAAAAATAAGGTAAGATATTGTAATAAGGTATAATAATACTCGAATGGTTAGAGTACCACTTAATTTTTAATACAGAGTTCGGTCGACGTTTGCACGCGAATGTAAAAACGCGATATCGGCAACGAGCGTAACGAATCTTCGCAACGAGCCACGAGTACGTCAAGTGTCGTCGCCGAGTTCTTCTCTGTTATAATAATCCAGTGTGAACAATGCGTAGAGCTGACAATCACGACGGTGGCTTGAAAAATATTTTTATTCTCCGCGACATGAGGTTGGCTGAGTTGCTTGAAAAATTATGCACCGCTCTTGAAAAACAAAAGGAAATACCGTAACATCCAAAACCTACGACGTTATGCCACGTTAACTCGGGCTATCTCGAATAAAATGATTCCGTCCGCGACGAGAAAAGAATGGAGGGAAAGGGGTTGGGAGATGAGCTGGGATGGCATGGAGGTTAGGATAAGGGAAGTGGCGGGAAGCGGGCCGTCATCGGTAGGGTGCAGGCGCGAGAAAATCGCGGTGCCAGGTATCGCGTTACTAATTCAGCAACCCCTGAAATACACCCATTCATCGGCGCACACCAGGTACGCGGATGTATACAGGAGAAACCGAGGCCTCCTACTCGGATCTCTATTCTATCTCATCGTCGTCAGCCATGGGGTTCTGGAAACAGAACGACCCAGTGTGCAACCGAGATTCACGAGAAAAAAAAAGAAACAAAAAAGAAAGAAAAGGAAAGAGGGTTCGCCGTAACGTCGATCGGCGAGACGAAGTCGGACGTAACTGCGAACCGACGAAAAGAGTGCGACGCGAGATGTTGAGAGAAAGAAAAGCGGGAAAGGACCAAGAGGGAAAGGAATGAGGGAAAGCCTGGAGTGTGGAATGAGAAGGAAAAACGGGTCTATGTCTCTCTATGTATATGTATACGTATATACACGTATATACATATATATATATATATATACACACACACGTATAAAGCGGGAGAACGAATCGTGTAACTGTGTAGATAGAGACGAAAGGATGAATAGAAGAGCGGAGCGAGAAGCACGCGAGCCAAGGAGAAAGACAGAGCCGCCCGCAAACTAGAAAGAAGAGAGTGGAACGAGGAACGGGAATCGTCAGAGATAACAATGCGAGCAACAGAGAACCGAACCGGAAGCAGAGTCAATGACTGGAGCTGCGCGAGTCAATCCTTTCGAGGTGACAAGAAAACATACGCGTAGATTAGACGCTTCTGGATCACCGTGATGCCGTACAAGTTTGATCCGATCAGTCGTGAGAATGGAACGGAGATTACTTGAAGCTTGGAAATTTCGGATAAAACACAGATGGTTTCAACTGCAGCCGCAATTGCTGCTCATACGATACTCGGAGGAAAATTGCAAGAGAAAATCTTGCAGTTATAAAATTCTAGCTTTGCAACACTTAATCTATGAAATTTTTCGATCTGTTAATTCGTAAAATAAATTGTGTAATTAAAAACATAGGTGACTACTATTAAAAATGTTTCTCTTATTGATATAACGGAATATAATTGAAAGGTCGAATCGTATTACGCGATCCAGCGACAAAACGAAAGTTCTGTTTTCTTTATTTTGCTCCGTAAGATGGAAAAACGAGCAACGATAACATTAAGTACGTATAAGGAGTAAAAAATTAAGCAAGAGACAGCGAGGTAGTAACTTAAGGTTTGATAAAAATGGAGAAAGTTTCGGTAAAAGTAGAATTAAGTTGATTTCGAAAGGAATTTCGCGCGTAGCTCGGCGTATTGGTAAAACCTTCCGTCATGAATGAAATCGTGGACAGGAGGTCGTATCGAGACGCGAATCAATTTTCTTCTTCAGCGAGAAAATCCACGATCGAGCGTGCGACCGTTCTTATCGAGGGAAAAAATGCCGCGCGAATTATGCAGCGAGCGGATGCGAGCGCAAAAAGGATATACCGTGCTGTGAAAACGAGAAGACCATCGAGTGATCTATGCGATTTTAACGATATCGCGATTCTTTAATAATCGATGACTTTATGCGTAAACGGTAAACGAGGGAAGAGAACGCGTTCTCTGTTCGATGAAATATTTTATTCTTGCTCGAAACGAATGAAAATGAAAATAAGTACACGGCATCGTTATTTGCACCGTTCAGAGTAACCTTCGGTAACATCAAAGCTCGTATTTCACCGATAATATCACCGGCAAGCGATCTTTGGACGATCCGTTTCGTGTACAACAACGAAACGCCTCTACACGTGCGTTGCGATGACTATCGTTTTATTACGCGTCAGTTTTTCAGCGAGTACGCGTTTTTTTCTGGATCGATGGCCGTCGATCGAACAGAAGCTAGCGCGGCTGTATCCCGAGTACTCTGCTTCCCACACTTGACTCGCACGACCCCACATTAACTTCATTCGTAACTCGCTCGAAGCCGAGATGCGAGACTGATGCATGTCCGACAAATACAGAAGAAGAGGAGGACGCTGGAGCTAACCATGCCGGAGTGTATTACGAGAATCGATCGGCTTCCTTCTTGTTCTTGTTCTTCTCCTTCGTCCCCATCCTGTTCTTCGACCGAGCGCGGTGGTAGTTACTTCTTCTAACCGACGCGACGTCTCCTGAATGAATGCTGCTTCTCCTCGTCGGAACTTTTTGTCCCGTTTGTTTTCTCTTAGTCGTCGATGCTTTGTGCAAATTTTTCCTTCGATCGCAGAGTGTACCATCCAATTCTGCAAGAGGAATCGCGAAGAACTGCGGTTAATTAATTCCATGGGTCATATTCGTTGCTCGAATACCCATTTCGATTTCACGCCCATGTCTTCGCTTTAACGTTTCGTACAGCATTCGCTCATGGTCGTGATAGAAGCAAGGAACTCTTATCGAGATTTTCGATTTCCTATTTACTAACGCGTTCGTATTTATTAAAAACTTTTGTAAGAGCGAAGTGGCCGCCGTTTTTCTGCGGCTTCGATCGTTCCGTCCCTCTGAAGATTTGCTAACGCGAACGTTCTTCTCGCTTTGGTAGAACTTTGGAAACGTCAGTTCTTTCCACGACTTGTGAACGGCACGAGACTCGAATTTTCTGAGCCTTTAACCCCGTAATGTGAAAAGCTCTGGTTTCCTTATTCCTTTGATCTTCAGCCAGCAACTTACCTAACCCGTGGATCCAGCTCGAACATTTACATCAATAACCTCTGGCGACCGATAGTTTCGACTCCGAATTCAATTTATAAAAGAGATCTCGTCGAAGGATGCCGGGTATCGCGACGACCGATGGAAGAAACAGTTAAGGAAATCCGAGGGAAACCTATTCCTTTGTACTATTTCTATTTAAATTTCAGTGAAAAATTAGGAAATCCCGTAAAAACTTGTACTATTTTCGTAGATTAGACTCTGACGAGATAGCCAATAATTAACGTTCCTCGTTATAATTATGACTATTATTCAAGTTTAATGATATTCTTTGTACGATTGACTTGATCATTACGTTATGTTAAATTATGGATCTCATGGAATTATAATTTTTTGAAATTGACGAGATACACTTTAAACGAGTATCGAAATCTTTAAAAACGTATCTTTTTCCGAACTACTCCAGACCTGCGTCTTTTTATTAAATAAATTAGATAACAGATTAATCGTGTTAAGCACGTCAAACTCGGGGAGAGGCGGAGCACTTCTAATTCTATCTCACTCTAGTTGTGTTCTTTTCAATCAAAATTTACAGCGACTCTACTCCTGTCTGCTGCAAAGCTTCGTCGTTCGAGCTTCGTCTTTGAAATATCCTCGATTACGTCTGTGACAACGTGTATATGATATAAAATTCCGTTTATCTAATGCCTAAATATACAAAGGAAGAACACAGGAAATACCGTAGCAAAGACACGATTTACTTGGTCCGCGTTCGATACGTAGGTAATTGGTTCTGTCGATAGAATTCGGAAGGAATCTGCTGGATATAACAAAACTACTCTGTCTTTGTGTTCGCGGTTCGTATCCGTCGAGAGTTCACATATCCACAGGTGTGAAATTACCTGCTTTCGACGCGCTCCTCCTTTTTTCTCCGACTGCGATTTCACAGTTGGGCTGTGGGTATGGGCGTTTGTGCGTGTCCTGCACGGTTGTACGTAATCATGACGGATAAAATCCACGGATTCGGCTCACCGTTGCTGCCTGTTAACTCGTGAGAATGTACCGAAGAATAAAAACTGGCAGGATACAGATGTAGACGAGAGACGCGCGGAGAACCAAGTTGTTTCTTGTCTTTCGTTCGACGAATCCGCCTACGTTTCATTGGCCACGCAGCTGGCCCGCACGTCCCTGTTTAAAGTTCTGCGCACATACCGGAACAAACCGCATCGTTTCATGTTACACGAAATATACGAGTTAATTACATACGTTGGATATTTCATCGTAATGAATTTCCCGGTGGTACGTTGTAATTATTCTCTCGTCTCGATAACATTCTTGGAACTAATGAAAAATAAGTACGGCGTTCACCCTTATACGAATATCGATTTTGAACTTTCATAACAAGATGTAGCTAATCTGAGAATCATCGATCGAATTTTAATTTCCAATCCGACAAATCCTACAAATTTTCAAGTCTCATTCTGATTTTGAAAGCTGCATTGATTTGTAGAAAAGAGAATTAGGCAGGCTGCAATAATGACTTCCTTTTCGGTAATCGCGATATTTTCTCAAAATTCTCCAACGTTCTGTTCGACTGAGTTTAAATTGCGTCTTGCGACGCAAGTCCTAAAATTTTTTGGCCAGCTGGGTGCCTTCTAGATTTTGTGCCGGCAATTTTTTCACGGTTGATCGATCGGTTTCTCGCTGTCAATTGTTTTGTATAAACGGTACGTGGTACTCGTCGACACAATAAATCATCGGTTAAAGATTGTTTTACGTAAAAAGCAAAGAGAGTGGCCTACTGCAAATTTGAAATACTTGGAACAAAGTGACTTACGTTCTTCGAATCGACATTTATACAGAATACTAGAAAACTTTTTTAAAGCTTATAGCTTTTACCAAACGGAGTAAAAAGTTCTTAACCAACGCAGATTCTAAAATCGATACCTTTGTCGTGCCGTTATTTCCGATTTTTCAAATTTCATACTAATCATTCTCAGAGAAAATAACGCGATTCTATTATTAAATTTCTTTCATAAGATCAACAATTTGTACCGCTCGCAGTGAGCGCTATAAGCCTTTCAAATTGCAGATCCTTACTTTTCTACGCCGTATAAATTACAAAGAATCCAAGGGACCAATAATATCGAAATTATTCGACGATTCGTCGTTCTTCGTTATTTTTAGTCATTCGTTATCTTCGAACCCGACAAACTCTCATCTTACGAAGTGCTTCCAATGGTTTCACCGTTTGTCTAACAAATTCGCTTCCTCGCCGAGCAGAGCTACGCTGTTGGCAGAGAAACGCGATTACAAAGAAGCGATCGGCTCGCTACGATGCATTTACGCTGCGTTCCGTCATTGAAAGAAACCACAAAAATGAAAAGTTCGTAGCTAGCAAGCAAAGCCGTCCGGCACAAGATTCCCTGACATCGCAGTAAGGCGTAAGGAGAGAATGGAAGCACTGCGGAGGAAGAAGCAGGGCGAGCCGTACGGTTAAATTGTTATGACATAATTAGGGGAGATCCGAGTAGCGTCGGCGGTGGTGGTGGTGGTGGTGGTGGTATTGGACGACGACGGAGTCGAAGACGAGGGAAGCGAAAGAAAGATCGCTAAAAGTCGAACTCGGAATCGAATGAACCTGCCGGCGCAACCATTCATTCTTCGTTCGGCCGTGGTACCATTTGACCAGTTCATTCAGGGATTTAAGACTTTTCTCAGAGCTCGGCCCCCTGGCTTTGTTTCGTTGCCCGTTTCTTTTTCATCTGTGGATCACCACCACTCTTGTTCTCGTCTCGTTCTCTCTTTCGCCACGTTCTGTTCAAGATGCAGTTACGCTATCCGGCGTCACGTGAGCGCAATTTTCTGCGCCGATGACGGGTCGTGCAGATCGAGCTACGAACGCTTCGAACTTATCCGCATCGCGTTTTACAATCTAGCTGCGAGTTCTCGGAACGTGGTCCGTCTCTTGTCCACTGTAAATCCATCTGGAAGCCCGGCGTTCATATTTTATTTCCAGTTGTCCTCCGCTAACCCTCCGCCGGGGTTAAACGAGGTGAACGTGTCGCCGTGCCACCGCGTAATGGAAATTGAGAGCAAGAGTTAATGACCGTTAACGCGAAGCAAAATGGAGGTTGTATCGACGTTTTCTTTTTTTTTTTTTTTTTCGCCACGAAGCGTAACCTCGAGTCGAAAGCGTTGGATATCTATCTGAATCGATAGAAAGCGTAAGACTTTGCGATTATTTATGGTGTTTTCACATAGATGTTTGATATTGCCTTCTCCAGGCTAAATGCTGACGACCTTACGATACGTAATGGTACAGGTCTGATAAAGAGCTTGCTATAAGAGAAGAGAGTATAATTTACCTATATGTGAAACATCAAATTTTGCGAATTTTTAAATTATTAAAATAAGACTTGATCGAATATCACACGGTAATTCTTTCTCTGATATAGATATGTGCTTTACAGAGTTAAAACGCGAATGTTTTCGTTCTTCGGAATGTGAAAGGTAAGTGATTTTAATTTTTTACGAAAGTGAAAACTTTCCGTGCAAGGAACTTTCTGCAGATAAAAAGCTAAAATGAATTTCATATAAAAAGGAATTATAAGCAGGCGTACGCTGCGGACAGAAAGTTTAGAGGTAATACGACGCTTAAAAGGATGGACCGCAAAAGATACGCATAGTACTTCTGCTTTCAATAGTAAATTGCAATTTATCGATCGTTCTACGTGCCATGCAATTAAATTAGCAGAATGTAGGGAAATTGTTTCTTCGGGTATTAAAATTGTAGAAATGAAAAATCATCGAGAATACGTTAGGATATATTACGAATATTCCTTTTGTGTATGAGATTCAGTTTACCGAAGTAGTATCGAATATCATAAAGATACTAGAATATATATTATTCAGTGGATGTTGAATTAAAGATTGTATTAATAACATAGTAATGTTAAATGTATCGACCAATTTTGATACCAGAACGGTACCTGCCTTTAAGCAGTTCATTTAGTTCAGAATCCTTGAAAGTTGTAGAAATTTTAAACTGACCACTTGCCGGATTTAAACCTCATCAAATATTCGTGAAGTGAATTAGAGCATCGAGCGCGGAGACTCGATGTATTCAAATAAGGGCCAATTATTTCCATTTATTTTAAAAAAATAAATATAATCGTATTCCAAATGACCTGATTAATCGATCGATCGAGTCTGTATATTTCATACTATATTACTATTCTTTATACAAGGAGCATAGTATCTCGGGTAAGATGCCGACGCGGTTGTAAATTAATCGAATACACCGATAGGACTGTAAATGAATACGTTAAAATAACGTACAGGATTCAAAAGTGCTGGAAAGAAATTCGACAAGGTGATATATCGAACAGTAACAGAGATTCCATACAGTATTCTTCGACGCGATATTCGATGAAAGAAGCGACTCGCGTAACGGTTACTAAATCCCTCGATGACTCGTAATATGTTCAACGATGCTGTCACTGTACTTATACGACTGGTAACGCGAACTTCTTTCTCTCTTTTCTCTATTATCTCTTTGTCTCTATTACCTGGTACGTAAATAAATACGAATTCGATATAAAAATGAACGTGAAAACGAGTTTCCATCCGTCGACTAGCAATGAAACCTAACTGAAACGATAGTACTCGACATAATGGGACTTAAACAATTTTCTCGCTAGTCACGGTCGAAAAGGTCTTGCCATTTACTCCTCGTGAAATTAAACACACGTTCTCACACGAGTACGACGAATTAAGATCCATACGTGATAATCGTTCGTTCGGTCTTTTGCCCCGTCACTGATTTCATCTCGGGAAGAGCCTTGCATCGCTCGCGAAATAGCTCGCGTGATACACAATCTAAAAGTCTCTTGCTTTCTTTTCTGCTCAGTTTCAGAATGTTGCTAACGAGTCGTATTCCTGCGAGGATAGAATCGATGCACCGTACAAACTCTGGAAACGTTTTAAACGATAGTTTAGAGATGTTTCGTTACGCGTTAACGAAAACTGAAGAAAAATCTAAAGTCCAAAAACCTCTGACAAACAAACAATGTTGAATGACTCGATATTAAGAGTAGAAATATTCTATGATACGGGCCGTGTAGATATCGTAAATCGTAAATACGAGAAGAAATAGGAAATTTCGGTTCGCATGTCAGAGTTTTACGACCCGAAAGAAATGTTAAATGTTAAAAGCAACAACGTATCGCGTTACACGTTCAAGCACTACTTGAGCGATTTTATTGGAGTTGAATCGTATTCGCGGTTTAATTTGAAGGCAATCTTCCGGGAATAGCCAATTATGTATTCCGTTAATTACCGAAAGTTTCGGCTTAACAATCGATTCAGTTTTTCCTCGATTTAGCTCGTATCCAACGGCGCTTGAAAGTTCAGCGGACTTTTTCACTTCGTTCCCTATAGCATACGCTGCCTCTACCCTTCGCAAATGGGAATCAACACCATACGAAAGTCAGTTTCGAGGGTAGAACGCCTAACCGGGAAAGTCAGCGTTTTCAGCGTCGACGGAAGAGCCCGCCAACAGCGCGGTACTTTGTTAACTTACACGCTGCCTAAGCTCTGCCATCGCTCAGCTATCTGTAGGGACCTTTGGCATGTAATCACATCGTGAACAGCATTGTACGACAAATCGAATCAGATCCAAGAAGGGAGAGGAAGAGCGAAAGAGAGAGAGAATACTTCTTGGCCGGAGAGGGTTGCTCGATGAATGGATAGAAGAGGAGGAATGAGAGTGGGATGAAAAAGACGCACCGATAGAACAGAGAGAGATATTCGGAACAGACAGAGTCAGCTCTGCTTGTTGTATCTATACCGATAGATCAAGCTTTCTGAATGAAAAATGTAATAAAATGGATCACGGTTACGGACTAATTATAGTACCTGGATGCATAGATATAAAATGTCCTCCTTTTTTGTTTGTTTCTCTTTAAGTGAAATTTTTATACATGTAAATTCTATATCAGAAAAACGATAAAACGATGTCGTGAAGAATATGACGAGGGGATCGTGGGTAAATGGGTAAATGTGTGTGGCAAATGCAATGGTGGAACGTTCGAGTGATTATTAAGTTTTCGAGAAAGAATATCTCATATTCTTTATTTATAGAATGGCCCGAGGAATCGATTCATGCGAAAGAACTCGTACAATTCCCTTTAAAAAGGAAATTTAATTGCACTTGTGAAAAAGGGTCGCTTCACAAATTGACAAAGTTCGTTAATGTATATTCGTAATACAGCTCGCATACATATGTGTCATACGGGCTGCGAATCGCGATACCAGCGAAGTGAGGAAAATTTTCTAGCACGAGATAAATTAAAATGTCAGAATAACTTTCGCGATATTTGTTTCTCAAAAAACGAGCATTTGAAAGTTGATCTAATTCGCGCGTACTTTGCTTGATGGGGATATTTCCGTGATGCATATGGCTATAAACCGCCACTATGTCAGTTTCTGTACACAATGCAATGTTACAGGGTGTTTACTATCAGGATTGTCGCACGTATTACTGGCATTAACTATCAGTTTCTACCGAACCAGCGAAATAACACGTTATAGCAACGAAGAGTACCTACACAGATATGCATCTTACATTGGAAACGTGTAGTGAAAATGCATCTGCTGCAACGAGTTATTATCTTATCGTGAACAATATCCTAATCCCTTCCATCCTAAGAGAAGGCTCTCAATGGATACGATTCTTTTCAGTTGCTGCACGAAAGTCGTTACACGAATCAAGGAATTCGTGATTCGACATTTTCTGCGTAATATTAGAACTATACCGCGGGCAGCACAATCTCGCAGAACCTAAAAGTTTCTGATTTTTATCTTTTCCATCGATACCAATCAAATACGATTCATTTACGTACAGTTTATTGTCACCCGTTACGTTTATTATTTTAACTCTGACATCTTGAGAACCAGTCGATAGATATGTATCGACAGTGAACAAACTTTGATACTACGTTATGTCTAGGAACAGTCACGATAATAAAATTTGCTTTGTAATCAAATTTATTACATCGGGTATCGATCAGAAGGACACGCGAACTCGATCGGCTTTGAAATATCTTTTTTGAAAAACGAAGCTGCGCAATATAGAATGTCATTCTGCCGTTTCAACTTATTTTCAGCCGTAGAATCTCTCTCGTTCCATTGTGGTTCACGATTCGCTTCTCGGTCTGAAAGCTCCGAAAATATTCATCTAATTGTTTATCAAATACAAATTATTAATCAAATACCAAAATTATTTATCAAATAAATCTATAAATTACAAGTAAGAAAATATTCAAGATAACTTCTCATAAAGAATGCAGCACGTTTCTATTAGAGGTAAGAATAAGATCTATAATAAGCGAGCCTAACGCAAACCCATTAATAGAAAATAAGAAAATGGCAAATAAGTAGAATCACTGTCTATTTCTGAGATGGCGAAGAATACGTTCATTCGTTTTTATCGGAACACAACGTTGCTATACAACGTATGTATGTATGTGGAACCGTTACGAAAAGTCGAGATATATAGTAAGAGTTTATTTTATGGTTCCTTCTAACAGAAACCTAAAATACCTTCAAATATTAGAAGCGTTATTTCCCAAGCATATTCAGATTCTTATATATATCGCTTCGATCTTAATGTTCTACGCACTTACGCGCTATCGCTCAAGGGTATATTACGGATATTTGTTTATCGCACAATTTACGAAAATTCACCTTTGCTAAGAATTCACCAAAATATCCAAATACGTAGGTGCGATAGTGTATGTACACGTCCTGATATACATCCAGAGACTGTGGAATCGGAATACGTGCATACATTGAAACACCTCCGTGGGGGTCTTTATCGCTGTAATTCGTTTAAAAGGAACTACACGGGCGGGCCGTGAATGCCCTCTTAAGTCATGCTACGCGAGCGAATGTGGTTACCTGTGCGCGTCTGTACGATACTCACACGCCGCCGAGTATAATTGTACGTCTCACGAGCGTTTCGTGACGCGGTTAAATACATTTTTCGGGCCGGATGATCGATGAAGCCCGATAAGCGTGTTCAATTAGCGTAGCGCCTTTGTACACGAGGGCGACTCACCGAATTTATTTATCACGATGATGCACCGTCGATCGGAACAGTTACACGAATGTTTGATATGTCTGTTTAGCGATTATCCACCGCATTGTCCCTTATTCTTTTCTTCTTCCCTTTCCCATCCTCAATCGTCTCATTGTTCCTTCGTGGACCGACGAAACCGAACGCACTAACGATCGAGCAACTACCACGATTAAATTTACACACGTGACGTTACACGCGTGATGCGTCGCCGATCAGCCTTCAAAGTCGTAAATTCGATTCGGTGGACGTGTAACTTACAGTTGGACGATTTTTATTTGACTCGTCCGCCGCTGGATTTCATTTGCTCTCTTTCTAGTCAACGGATCGCAACGGAAGTTGCCGCGGTCGACGAAGGAAAACTTTCCTCGAATTTTCCCCTCGAAAATAAATATTCGGCTGCCCGACTGATTTATTCCGTTGCAGAATGCGTACGGACTTGCAACGAAAACAGGCCGGCGTTAACCCACTTTCCCGAGTTTCTGGCCAGCTCTATCCAAGTAAAACGAAAATTCCCTGTCTCCTGTGTAACGCTCGTTATCTATGAAAAAAGAAATTTGACGAGATTCGCGTAAACACCTTACGGATTTGATCGATCGGTTACCTGTGTACAAGGTTTTTGAATATTTCCCACTTATTATATCGTTGTATATTATATTCAGCGGATAATTTTTGACCATAGACAGTTATACTTTTGAATCGTAACGCGATGTTTCGATACATCTACGCGTATAAATAGCCAGATTTAATTGGATAAAACGATGTTCGTTTAAGGAGAACTGTATCGACATCGCTCCGTCTGCTCCATCTGAACATATATATAGCCTTAAATCGTTTGTCAAGCATTTTAAACGTTTCCTCATAGATGTTGGAATCGCCGCGGCCGTTAGAACGTTGTTCAACGACAGTTACGAGACTTTTTTTCGAAAACCCGGATTGAATTGTCTTGGGCCATCGAGCCGCAAATAGCGCCTGATCAGTCGTTAATCGCTATAGACAGCGGGTATTATTAACCGTGATCGGTAATCGGTGCGTTGGCGCGACCTGTATCGCGAAGGCAACGGCTCGTGAAGTTAGACATGCTTCGGTAGCAGGTAAACGCATATACCGCCAATGTTCCCTCGATTCTCGTCGTTGTTTCTTCGTGTTCGGGAGATATTTATGTATATCTATCCGGGATGGACGAAGACGGAGGATTGGAAGCTCGATTTCCGTTGCTGATGCGTTAAATTACAGTTTAAACTGCGAAACAGCTGATGGCGAGGCTGCCGATATCCGAGGCTTCGAGATGAAATTCGTGACCTCCCTTTCTCCCCATTCAGCGCACATAGTTTTTCAGTCGATTCGTTTGACGAAGCGCGGGCAACAGTGGCAGATGCTCGGAAGTATTTCACGTTTAACTCGATTCATTTTTCTTCCCTCTCTTCCAGCGAAACTTGCGCCGCGAAACGTTTATTTTAATTATTGTTCCAAACGAAGGAACTTTTCGAATTATTGTTCTGGAATTGTTGCTCCTCCCTGCCATTCGCTTTTTTACGGCCAAACTGGACATCGAGTAAATCGTTTCTGTTCCAAGCGTTGCTCTTCTAGGTTTACCTAGCAGATTTCACCGCGCTCGAACGGTCACGAATTTTTTTTTCCACCGTACCTACACGCCGTGTCATACCTTTTGATACGGTGAAACGAGAATCGTGAATTAAGAGAGTTTCTCGCCGCACGAAGTTTTGCTCGTTTGCGGACAGATACCTATCTCGATTTAATATCGCGTGTTTACATCTGAATATTCATGTTTCGCGCGAGATTAAATTTCAACGAATTGAAACGTATAATTTTGTCGATTTTCAGATCGTCGGTTAGTAAGCGCGAAACGTACACGTACATAGTTTTTATAGAAGAATCTGTGGATATTTTTAGAAACAACGCAGAGGTGTCTCGTTTAAACGAAAAGTATTAAAACCGGCAGGATCGTACAACTACAAACAAACATCTTTGCCGGTAACCGCAGAGAAGCATTGCTTCCGTATTAATCCGCTACTTTGATCATAAAATTTACATTCACGTACCTCGAGCTCCTTCCGTATGCGCCACGCCATCGTGAAATTTCCCTTCCTCTTCGTCCTGGCTGGCCCCGAATCCACCAGATCCGACACATCTTACAACCCTTTTCCTTACTTAAATCCAAATAAAGGTTGAGATTCTTGAGTCTTCTCTTCCCTGTCCTCCCCTCGCGATCCAACGTAGGCGGCGCGGCGTTTTACGAACCCCTCCGGATCAGAACTACATTCCTGTCTCTGTTCGTCGCATTTGCTTTATAGCCCTTTTCTTCTTCCTTCTCTGTTCTTCCTTGCTCTTCCTCACTCTCGCTCGCTCTCTCTCTCTCTCTCGCTTTATCCCTCTCCTCGTCTTACACCACTGCCCACCTTCTTCCGCCGTTCCAACTTCTCTCCCTTTCTCACTTATCCACTTTCTCTCTTTCTTTCTTTACGCTAACCTTCTCCCGGTCTATCCATCTTTCTTCGACTTTCGACCGGCTTTCATCCTTTTCCGTCTTTCTCCATCTTTCCATCCCTGTCCCGCTACCGCTTGCTCGCTCTCCGGTAACGAGAGGAGAAACACCCTCGCTACTTTTAATCGACCCGCGCTTTCTTCTGCTTATACATACCTAGCCAACCCAGCCCCCACCCCATACTCATCTCCATTCTCCTCGTTCCACCTTCGAGCACTCCCAACCCCCTCGCTTCTTACGTCTCATCTTTACCACCAACATCGTATATAAGTACCTAAGGGCGTTGTCTTTGGTCTTTCGCGTATTTTGCGCTCCGCTCACTACGAAATACGCGAGGGTAGTTCCAGGATTAAATGCGAAATGAAGGCCGCCGGGAAAGACGTTGAGACGTTTTCGAAGGACGGGTGCTCGACTTTACCGTCCTCGTTCTTGTCCATAGAGTCCACTCTTTTTCCCCGAGCTTCTGCATAATTTGTATAGGAGAAAAAATAAACGACGAAGCAGGACATCGATGATCGTAAATTTTCGTCGATACTTTAATAGATAGACGTCTGACTATGGTACAGAGTATCGAAATTAGAGACAGCAACCGATAACGTCGATATTCTTTTGCAAGCAAGTAGTACGAATTATCCGGTCTGAACGTCATTCCTTCCGAGTCACGCGATTTTCTATCCAGCAACGTATAGCTTTCGAACAGAACAGTCAGAACTTGCAGCCGGCACAGAACGAGTAAAATTACAGTAGCGATCGAAGCAATGAAAATTTCTAACCAGCGAGTCCGCCGAACGACTTTCAATCCCGACGATCCGCCTCGATCCGTATACGCGAACCTAACGCGGAGGACAATGAAACGCTTTGTTCCCTGACTGTGCAGACGAAGAGGCGCAAACTCCTTTCTTACGTTCCGCTTCTGCCGGTATCCAAGAAAACACGACGATTCCAATAAACAAAGATCGAGTGCAGGTGCAGGATGGCAGATGCAAGCATCTCGACGCGTATGTAGAGATAGTTTCGCGGTTTATGGCCGATTACCATGGCGGTCGTAACGTCTCGTATGTACATAGATACGTATGCGCGTAAACTACATACACATCTATATGTATATATACACACATATATATACACATGTAAGACGAATGTACGATGCATACTGGAATAGAACCGCGGATCTCCGTGTATCCGTACATCGTGCAACTCGCGACTTGCGTGCGTGTGCGTCCGTTTCTCGTGCGGCCCTCCTGTACGAGAGTCGGTAGAGATACATCACCTTGCACACAGGCCGTACACTTCAAATACACTGCGAGTCAGTCAGTTAACTCCGAGTCAGACCTTTCACTTCGTGGTCCAGAGAGCACGGCATGGTGCACGATGGTTCCCACAAGTGGGAGCCTTCGCTGTCCGATGCTACAGTTTGTTCCTTGTTTCCAAGGAGCATGGGGAGATGGGAATCGGCCAGGAGTCCATGGACATCCATGGTCCCTGATCGGTGGACTTACGGTTCTTTCTTTCTTTTCTTTTCCCTTTCTTTCTTTTTCTTCACATAGACATTCGCACGACCGCTCAATCGTGAATCACAGCGAGACAGTTTAAAGTGATATTTTCTTATTAACAACGGAAAATTTCTCATCGTTTAAGCAACGTTTCAAATGACCCGACACAGGGTGTTCTAAAAAATTGCTCCCTTCAAATCGTATTTTAATTGTAAGCGTGTTAGTTGCGGTTAAAATTCGACGTATTCACGTGCGATTAGCGCTTAACCGTAGCGAATTTTTCTGCTAGCTTCCTTATTTTCTCCTTTCCAAGAAGCAGACTCGACGTTACGTTTCTGCTAACTGGAATGTCGATAGTCGAACACGTTATATGGGTCGAGATACGTTCCTAGTATCGACGTACATCGATTTCTTATGCACACGCTGTTATTTATCGATACGTAACGAGCTTGTGGAATGTAACTTCCAAAATGCTATTTGCACGAATAAAAATCGTACGACGATTGGCTGTATGAAACGAACGAAAGAAGCGCATTCCGATCGATTATTAGTTTCGTAATTCAGTCCATGAGTAAAATACGATTGCCTTTCGTTGCGTACTGCGCGGGCGAATATTTTAATGGAATTTAATATTTCGATTGTTCGTCGGTGTTCCCGATGTAATTATCGAATAAACGGAATAAAGGCGTTTCTTCTACTTTGTTTTTATATCCAATCAGGCAGGAGTACGCCAATGCATGTTTATACCGAAGATAAATTTTATTGTTGCGTTTGTGGTTATTTCGATATTCCTTCCACTAGTGGTTACGTGTAATAAACGATAATTAAAAAAAAAAAAAGAATCGTTTGAAGTTATTACCTTTGATGAAAAATTCCAGCGTCGATTATACGATGGAATGTATTAGACATAGTAAGGAAGAATAATTATTGCCCTGTTCTTCGATGAACTCGCCCACTCACAACAAACATTTTCGCCGACTAATTAGTAAAATTAAATCACCTTGTCAATTTTTAATCTAGGAAGCTGGCAATAAAACGCGATATTTATCTTTCAGACACGAAAGTCCGTATTTCCTTGGTTGATTTACTAAAACCAATATCTTGACGTAAAATACGTTTCCATTTACATTGTAACGTATTACGTAATGTTTCGTAGGAAATCGACTTAATAGACTTTCGAAAGAAAACGAAAATCGTGTGCTTTCTTACATCGTTCTTTACGAGCTGCACGGATATCCCAATGAAAGTATCTGTTTCTATGGACTTTGGCGAGGCACTTTTTCTCTGACGGCAAACGAAGGCGTGAAAATTCTGATCAAAATCCGACGAACGTCCGTGTCAAAGAAGAATCAAGAATGGAGGACGACGACCGCGTCATCGGTCCGGTAAAGAACAAACATCCACCGATACTTTATACTTACACGACTTTATGAGCAATCAGCTGGTGCTGCCCAGCGTAAATTGTTTGTTCCTCAAACCCATTTAGCTCCATTCCGTGAAATTCTACTCGAATAATCACAGCTTCAGTGCCTACCAATTACGTTTTTGCGAGCAACGCCGTATACGCGTTGTTGCTCGTTTCAAAGAAGCCTATGCTCCGGATGTGAATACAATACTGTTCGTGCTCCAATTCGTCGAAGCTCGCTGCCTAACGTTCCGTGGCTGTACGTATGGTATCTTAGACGTTCGCTCCTCTCCGAATGACTCGGCGTTATCTCGTCGGTATGTTATTGGTACACCGCGTATCGTTGTAGTTTCATCATCTACCGAAGAAGCATGTACTAAGAAATCGTTCTTTCGGACAGTCAGAATGTCTTTTGCACACAATCATCGATGCGGACTCTATATCAACCGGAGATAAATTATAATGCTACGGAACGATCCAGTGTGTTGCACGTTTCAAGTTTGAAAAGTAATTTTCGGTTAGCAGTTTTAAGGCTTATCTCGTACCTATTATGATTGTATCGCGTCTTAATTTAAACGCTGTTTCGACACTGAACAATACCAGACTACAGAGCAAAGTAACAAATATAACAATTGTGCATGTATCTACTGTATTTCATTACTCGGATTGATACTGATATTATCAAGTATCAAAGATATCGGTAAATTTGATTTCTGAAAAATATGAAAAAATTGAATGTACGGCAGGTAGAATAAGCGAATAACGACGAAATACAAGAGCAAAGTATAATAGATCGATAAATGCGATTCGGATAAAAATATATCGAGTTAGCTTTCTAGAAGGGAGAAGTCGTTTTATGAATGTAACCTTGCGAGAACAAATTCAGTGCAAAAAAGATTCAGAATTACAGGGCTTCGAACATTTTTGCTCTAATGTTCCCACCATGTAGCTAATAACAACGTCGATAATCACCGACAATAATAATCACGCTCTCGGCACTTTCGTACACGCGCTTCAGTAAATCATTATATCATCGAATCGCAACGCACTTATCACACACACACGACGTACATGCGAAAGGAAAAGCGGCGGTAGAAAAATACCTGTTGGCCAGAGAAATACGTGGCCGAGGAAAAGGGGAAGGTACAAGCTTGGCGAAAGAGTAGGCAGAAGGCAGATGGTGGGGAGGAGGAATGGGGAAGCGAAGAGGTGCCAGAGAGGAGAGAGAGGAGAGTCGAGAAAAGAGGAGCTGTCGCGCATTGAAGTCTCCGAAACGGCAGGGTGCTCTCGCCAAGAGTAACACGAACGAACGAAGTAGAGTTGAAACAGCGTATGTGGGGAGGAGACGATGCCTCTCACGGCGGAGGAGGCACAAGGGGGAAAGAAAAGAGGTGGTACGAAGCAGAGCGGAGCGAAGCAGATCGGAGCAAAGTCGAGGCATCGAGCCATTGACCCGTGGAATGAGGGGGTAAGCTCTGGGTACACCAAGAGTCCGTGTAGGATATAGAACGCTAACACGTACATGATCTGTACGTAAGTGTCCATATAAGATGCATAAATACGTATGTAATGGACGTATACCGGTGTCGAAATTACGGTACGGATAGATCGAGAACGATTAAGAAATACGTGACGGGCGTTGTGTTTGTTCGCTCTCGTAACGCCTGTGTCTGCACCGCCGAACCGTGTATGCTGTTTGATTTAGTTACATTCGCTATGTTGCCTTTGACTCGAGCTCCGATCGGTAAACTGGCACTATTCGACGCGCTCTCGAGAATACGCACCGTCCCACGTGTTACCCATGGCTACGGGCTATTCGCCAAGCTACGCGAAACAATCGAGTTCTTACACAATCCGTGTGAAATTATTCCCAGACTATCGATATTCGCCTTTAAGTAGCCATCGTATGTCGAAATTGAGACGAGATTAATTGCATTTTTACGTATATCTTTTAAACAATTCGAACGGTGATCCGCGTTAAACGTATTTCTAATATACATATATCCTTTATAGTATTGTAGGACAAACTCTTAAAGAATAAGTAGCAGCCTTGTTGTCTACGACCGAAGCTAAATTTCATGTCGATCGTTCGACAATACTGTCAACTACGATAACACGTATTTCAACAATAGCCGTTTGTCTGAACAAGGATGAAGCTGTGAACATAAATGAAGCATAAATAATGAAATTTGTACAGGAGGTCGTTCAATCGGGAACTAATTAAAATTACGTTCCAATAAATGAAGTTGTAATCGTAAAAATGGCTATATTGCGATAACAAAAATGTCACCAGTGATATACAGTCTTAACGAATAGAGATGCGTATTAAATTTTCCGTAGAATTACGAGATGGTGTGAAAATTAACGCCGTTTCGACGAAAAAAGGTACGCAAGAATGAACTGACAAGAAAGTCGTCGAAATTAAGTTCTCGGTATAGGTATCCTTCCTTGTGTCAGGAAACGAGTAGATCGAGAGCGATTAAGAAAGCCGTGACGGTGCATTGTGTTTTCTTGCTCTCACGAGACCGCGTGTGCTCGGTTTATGCTGTTCGAGCCTACATCGTTCTTGCGGATCGGTGGTTGAGGAAGGCGCACGTGTGCGTTGCACGTGTGTAGACGTACGAACGTGGATGGTGGCGGCGAGGCTGCTGTGGTACCGATCTTCGTGGCCGCCCAGGGTCATGCCCTACCCTCTCGCGCTACACAATAATCTTCTTCCTCGTCGTGTGTGCTCTGGTATCTCTACAGCGCAGACGACTCCATAGTCGCTTCGTTTTTCTCCCCGCGAGCCTCTGCCCTTTCGCAAAGGTCCCGTGATCGGCGTTGCGGCCGTACGCTTGTCCTTCTATCGTTTCTCTTCTTCTCTGCCCTGTCCTTATCTTCCCCACCTGCTCTTTTCCCGCTCGTCTGTCCAATATGTGCAACTCTTTCTGTTTTCTTTTTCTTTTCCCTTTTCTTTTTTTTTTCCCCTTTCGGTTACACTCGTTCTCCTTTCTCGAGGGAATGAAACGAATTTATACAAGGAGATGTAATGTTCGCTACCTGAGACGACAAGCTGGTAACGTTCCAATAATTTTTTCACATGCAAATTAGATCGTGTTTGGACAATTTTATTTCTGTTTCATAGGTAAGAAGCTTTACGTAGCAACTTTATGATTCCGGTGATAATGCATGCCAAGATTTGCAACACGGCTTTATAAATAACTTGGCGCATGTTGCGGTCTCTCCTTTTGCAAATCTCGTTCGATCGACATTGCGGCGGCGCACTGGCCCTCTTTTCATCCTTTCCATTTGCTTCGTTTCTTTCTTTTCTCGTCCTTCTTGTTTTACAGCCTTGTCTGCATTTTTTGTCCGCGCGGGCAATTTTGTTCGGCAATTCGAACTGTACGTGAGGACGCAATCAGTGGTAAGACGAGTGGCTCGATTCTCCCAGTACTACATATATCAATGTGTTAATTTTACTTTCGTTCTTTTCTTCCGTTTGTGTTTCGTGTATGTTGATCTAACAGCAGCGGTATGTTTCCCTTCGTATCCTGAATATAGACTATAACGTATCTGATTTTACTTATCAGTAACGACCATAGTTGCGTGAGCGTCATCTCGAGCTACGACTTTATGTAAATATATGAACGCCGTGTATACGGCGAACAATAATTGCAATAAATTCTGATCAAATTGATCTTCAATTCTTAATTTACTTTTATTTCAAATGTTATGCCATATTAGGATAATATCTTAATTTGCTTTTGCCTTCTATAAACAAATCGTTTATTTATTATATTTGTAATAGGACGTACTCGACCGTATTTCCGTTAAGAGCGAAATTTCTAATTCTTACTGTAACATCTCACTGGGTTCCTTGAACTATCAAAGTGAATAAACATAAAGTCATTCTTTCACAATGCAGAGTACGCGTGTGTCTGCATATCCGATCGAATGGAACGAGAAAGACGCATTCTTCTACTTCTTGTCGAGTTCTCGTTACAGCGGAGATTCTTTGTTATAATAAGAAGCACGGCTGCTTGTACATAGTACGTCTTTGCTTCATAAATTTTCTTCGTACGATTTTGTTTTGTCCCCCTATAGGAATAGAAATACTTAACAGACGAAACGTTTGAAAACCGTCTACTTACAAATTTTTCTTTACTTTAATAAGTTTGCGACAAGCAAGATACAGCAACAACTACATCTTTCGACATTTTCGTTTTGTATTGTTACAAATATCTTACAACTTTTGTTTATGATATTGCAATACTTAAAAAAATTCGTTGATCTTTATACTCGTGTTAATTTTTCTCCTTTATGTATATTCTATTTTCTGCTCTTCGCTTCTTTCTTCGCGCTTTATCCTCGTCTCGTACTTTACTTACAATGAAATAGCTTGCAGACAGTAACAGTCGGTATTATGACTTACGCTTTCTTCAGCAAGGCACCCCCATTGATCAAGTAGTTCATTAGCAGAATAGTACCGCCTATAACTTACACATTGAAGCTATATCTTTACGTTAAATCTTAACCTTTCGGTATACCTGCGAGTCTATATTACACCAGGATAAATCAACAGGATGAACGAAGAAGGTACGACGAGCATCGTGTAAAAATATGGCTACACTTTATACAGCAACAAGCCTCATTATGCGGCAATCCCGAATTTCAAATCATACGTACAACGACGCCAAAGTTGGCGAGAAAGTAAGTTAAAAGAAATACGGACGTAGGGACGATCGTTTCACCGGTCGCGTGAAATGGAACGGCGCGCGCGGCTTCCCGAGCAGCAAAAGGGAAGATAGAAAGCCGAGACACCCGTAGGAGCTCGCCGATTAACTCTGAGGTCTCAAACGAAAAGCAGTTAGGTCGTCACGCGTTGCGGTTTTGCAGATTCGCCGGCGTTGTCGCGGAAATTGAGCGGATTCAAGCTTGAACCCATGATGGAACGGAGTTGACAGAGCAAAGGATAGAGTAGAGGATATCGCCGTGACGGAAAAGAAGGGGAAAGGAGAGGTGAAGAGAAAGGAGAGGAGAAAGAAGGAAAAATAAGTAAACGGAAAGACAGATAGCTACGATGAAACAGGGATGGAAGGGAGAGAAAAGAGAGTCGAGGGTGGTAAATGGAGGAGAAAGGAGCAACTCGATGGAGCAAAGGAAGAAAGAAGAGGC
Source organism: Bombus bifarius (assembly GCF_011952205.1). Taxonomy (NCBI): domain Eukaryota; kingdom Metazoa; phylum Arthropoda; class Insecta; order Hymenoptera; family Apidae; genus Bombus; species Bombus bifarius. The sequence continues at coordinate 413,391 of NW_022884507.1, read as the reverse complement.
AGCAAACGGCAGAAGCTTCAACAACCGTCGGTGAAGCGAAAGGAGACACGACGGGCGCCAGCCCAAGAGACACACAGGTGGGCGTGGCGCCTATCCCTACGCGGCGCACCGGGTCGCCACGATATGAAATTATATACGTTGGCTAAGGGTATATTCGTCTTTGTTCCTTTCCCTTTTCTTTTCCCGCCGTCTCGTTTCGTCGTTCGCCCCGGCAGCTCCCTGCGTCCGCATTTGCTTGCAGTCGTATCCCGGTTGCAGTCGCAAAGCCAAGCAAGAGTGCGGCCGCGAGCACAATACGAATAAATAAGAAAAACCTTGTGCGCGCTTGTTCCGTCACGAGCTGTGGTCGACAGGACGGACGCCGCCGTCTCATCTCGCGGCGGCCAATCAGCCTCGTAATCACTGAGCTCTCTGAACGTTCGTTGTTGCCGGTGACTTAGACTCTACCTACTGGCTTAACGCGCCGCGCCGCGGCGACGACGACGACGACGGTGGCGGCTCGATGGTCTCTTCTTCCTTTAACTCCTCTGCCATCCTCTCCTCTCCTCTCCACTCTTCTTTCGTCGTTTATCCTGCACAACTTTACTCCGATCTCCGATCTACCGGGGTTAGCCTGCGTACCTATCTAGTACCTAACTCAGCCTCTTACGTACTCACGTGCCCGTTCGTTACTACTACGTTCGCCGCTGCTACTCACAACCGAGCTTCACCCTCTTTCCCTGTCCAACGAGTAGGGAACGAAAGGAATACTTTATACTTCTCCGCTGTAGCTTCTTCGGCAGACACGGATCGACACAAGGACCACGAGTTTATAACGATTTCTTTCAACGACTTTATGTTTGAAATTTTAACGGTTTCAATCGAGTATGCGTGCCTTTTAAAAAAATCGAATATCAGTATGGTTCTCCAAACTACACTCGTATCCGGTAGAATGAGATAAAAATGTTTGTTCAATACGGATGTACATTTCTTTTATCCAAACTCCATTTACTCGAACAGAGTAGAATCAAATTAAAATTAGAGGAGCAAACTGTTCCACGGTTCGTAAAATTCAATTTTTTAATTGTAGTTCCTGATATAAGAGGAAAGACGAATTCGATATCAATGGTATAATTCTAGTGTGTAAACTGGCGTTGATGTAACCCGACAAAAGAGAGGACAACTCGGGCAATAAGTCGGCAACTTGTATGTCACGGTTGTCCTTCTCAAAAATCCAGTGTTCGAAGGGAGGACCGAGAATCGAGTCAGCAAAAATTGCAGATAATCGAACGATGGAGCTTTTGCGATTTTTCAGTAGATCGTAGATTCGATGGAATAAAAGTTTAACCTCCTCTGAAAGACGAACGGTTTGTACGTTTAAGAATTACGAAATGTTTCGTCGCATTGTTTATATTTGGTATTTGAAATATTTCAGCATTTTTCGCCATTAAAAAGAACTTCATTTATACAGAAACGAATTCCGTAAGAAGCTTCTTGCGTATGTAGATTGTTGATTATTGCGAAAGCTTGCCGTAGAAAGTATTAATTATATAGCCAGCATCGTCACGGTAGACGTAACCATTTCACATCCTTAGTAGCGAGTTTTCATACGAGCAAGCATTGCTTCATGCTTGGTATGCCATACAATCTCGAAGAGGAAGGTGACAATTAAGGCACTGCGCCTTCTGTCTGTCTGTTTCTCTGCTACAAATGTTCAGCGCGTCCCCAATTAGCGGTGTTACCTTTTGAAAGGTGCACCTATTGTACCGTATGCATGTGACACAGGAAGAATACGAGTGTGCACGCTGATAGCAGTGGGTGGGTACGAAGGAACAGGAAAAAAACAATAGACGAAGACGTTCGTTCCAGGTGTAATCTGTATGTGGAGGTAGCCCAACCCTTGCTTTACGAACCGAAGCACACCTGCTAAACAGTTTGAAACACAATCTCGATGCTCGACCGTGTGCGCAAATTTGCAGCTGCATTCAACCGGGTTGCATCTATCTTTTGCTTAGGGAGTCGATAGATGCAAAAAATGTCCTTTCTATCGACCACTTCCATTTGTTTCCGTGTTCGTCTCCTCGGATGACAGATGACATTTTCTATTATCGACTTACGATCGAGTTTCTCATGGAATAGATAATTTATTCTGTTTGCGAAAATACAATAGCGAGATATAGTTCATATTCGACGAATCCAGTGTTACGGAGATTGGTGTCTGCGTAGAACCGCAGATGGACTGATATTGAAATGGAATCACGCCCTCGACAGATCGGACTACGTTCCATCTCCAGGATCTTACACGCTTCAAGATAGCGTACGTATTTCGTGTTACAGCCACCACGATTCTCCTATCCGCTATCGTATATTTCCATCGATCTGTCTTCGCGTTCTCTACGTTTTTTCTACGTGTCACGATGTACGCACGCGTTTTATCGCAATTTTACGCAATTCGTATAGGCTAACTGTATGCGATACAAAACACTCGACTTTGTAGAGTTACTAAAAGTAGCCGAATACTTTTCTTTCAATGACCAACGTCGGAAGACGAAGGAAATCAATATTCATATTTAATAGTTTAATTAAGTGGCGATTTAGATTCATTCGTTACTATAACAGATAATTGATAATTCGATGATGATGCAGCATTTCGAATAAAAGTTTGTTGCTTCCGAAGGATAAATGGATCGTCACAGCTGATACCCGGTTCAAAAATTCTGTCTTTGCCGTAGAAGAATGGAATAACGTCGTGTCTTTGAGATAGAACCGTATATTTTGTTTCTTCTTTCTTCTTTTACGCGCTTTTATAATTCGTTTGTCAGTTGCGCGATGCCCATGAATATGTTGTTCGTAAATGGACGTTAATGACGTTCATCGGGCACGTACGTACGCGTCCAGTATTTAAGAAGTAAAACTTTTGAAATTTTCGCGAACACAGATGACGTTTGTAATTAAAATAAATGTAAATAAATGAAACGTTCGTAGGCACTTTCATTCGCCTAATTCCACTTTTCCGATATTTGATAAACTTCTTCTATTTAACGGGTCGATAACTGTTTGCAGAGATTCAACTTTAAGCTTTCATAGTTATTTACATAGACGTATAGCGCGATACTACTTTGGGCGAGCGACTTGTAAATTGCAGGAAGCCTGGCAGTTCCGAGTAATTTAAATCAGAGGATACGTGTATTACCATCGATACCGCGAGATATGCATTCATTTGCGGTGGAAGCTCGTGGTCGCAGCAAATCCTCGTTCAATTTGCGATGTTACAGATGAAGATCTTCTGTTACCCCTCCCTCCGTTGCTACCTTGCCATCCCGCCTATTATCTACAACCTTTCCAATCCTTTGCCTCGCTTCATTCTCCCGACCGCGTGAGAAAACGCATCGAAGGTAATACGTGACGCGTGGTTTCGAATCAGCTCTAGCGCCAAGAATGCAATTCGATCAAGAGTTACAAGGGGGGAGCATTGTCATGGTCGAAGATACAATTTCGAGACTTTTAACTTATTACGTGCCGATCTTTCGTATATCGTAAAAGAAGCTACATCGTATATCTTTATTAAATCGCACGACCAGCGTCACTTACCATCGCATATCTTATTAAACGTCGAGAAACGTACGGAGTTGTCGATGTAAATGAGATAGGTCAGAGTAACAAGTTCGTTCGTATTTTATCCTGAACGGTATTAAACGTTGCTTTTGACCAAATTGCATTCTGTTAAATTATTTTTCTGGTAATCCATTCAAGCATTAACAGTTACAATCGCGTTGTAATCAAACCTATCGATATTAATCACGAGACGTGTAATTTCTCATGGTAACGCTTCTCCGCCTATCACGGTTGATAATTTGCGAAACGATACAGGTATCGCACTGATCGTACCAACGAAGCGATAACTTTTTTTCGTCTCTCGTGTACACTTGCTGAACAAGGGGAAAGACGACGATCGAGCCCGATAATAATTTTTATCGTCACCGGCCCGGCTAAATTTGTTTGCTCGGCTGGTTGGTGGATGATGATCGCTGGTAGTGTGATCATCGGGGTAACCGAATGCCGCGTGGAAAGTCCGTGGCAGCTTCGGCGAGAGATGTATGTATAACGTGAGCGTGTATGTCACGGGCAGTCACGACCGCAGACACGGCCTCGTCTTTCTCTCGGCTCTCGGTGCCTCTCTTTCCTTCTCTCGTTCACCGATGCACCAACGTTCGAATGTATCTGCCGAGATGGCCAGCTCTGCTCGGGCCTCGCCGGCGCGTCCGTGCGGTTGCATCCGCACGGTCGCGTTCAAACGTGTTACGAATCCCTTATACGCGTATATACGAACAGTTTAAGGTGTTAAGTTACACGTGCCGGGCCCCTTGATAACCTTTATGGCGGGTGAAAGAGTTTTGCAGATGATGCTGCTCCTTCTTGCAGCCAACGTGTACCCATGGTCGAGCTTTGCTTGACTTTTTAACCCTCGGCCTCGCCTCGAACTGATACATCAGCCTTTTTTAAAGCGATCATTAGGAGCGTGGCTTCCTCGAACAAGCAAAAAACATAGCTTTCTCGAAGGCGACCGAAAGAAATTGCCGAATCTTATCGTTATCTGTGTTTGCTTAATTTTTTAAATAAAATCGTTCGATTAGCAAATTCAAGTTGGAAATAGACAATTTTTTAAACATTCTAAAACTTAAGGATAATTACCACGTAACAATTCTATATACACGTATATGTTATAAACGTTACAGCGAAATGTTGCATTAATTTGTCTTTTACGTTTGGAACGTTTAATTTTCACTCAAATCCATGAGAGACATTTAGGGTGTATACGCAGGCAACAGTAATGTGAAACTGGTAGGTAAGCGTATAGTTCATTGTATGTATAATGTGTTGTTATAATCCAGACGTACGATCATTCGTACGAACATATATGAATTTAAGGTGTTACGTTACACGTGCCAGAGTCCGTTTATCGTAGATAAACCGTTTTGGCGTTGCTGCTGTTTGTCGTGATGAATGCTCCCGGTGCTGCTACTCATTATTTACACATGTGATATCTATACCCACGTAACAACTCTGAATTAATTCCTCCAAAACAATACAGAAATTCGTTTCATACGCCCTTTGTTGTAAATACAAAAACACACCGTTTTACAGAAAATAATTCTCCAACTTGTCTTACTTATTTATTAGACTATCTCTTCGCTCTGTAGAGAATTTTGTTACAGCAATCGTAGTACAGAGTTCTTCGGTTTGAGTAAACATTCAGTGACGCGATATTCGATGATTTTTTGGTGAAGCCCTTTAACCATTGCGCGTATTAAATAAAAAATCAGTCTGTCGTAATTTTGTATTTTGCTATACGTTTACCAATTTACTTCCGCGTCTTTCTTCTCACATGCCACTGTTCCGCAACGTTCCGCAAAAATTCCGTGCGTATACAGCACATATAATAAAACCCAATCATCGACGAATGTGTTAAAATGTATATGAATGGAAAAATTTCGATTCAGATAGGTGCATAAAAATTCACTCGAGTGTAAGAGTAAAATGTACAATAGACGTTCGAACGATGCATCGGTATCGAGTGTCTACGCAAAAACGTAACTGCGAGTATGTACTTAAGAGGCGCGCACGCACCCATCTTCAGGTGTTAAGTTACCCCTGTTGGGTCCGGTTCGGTTGCTATCGCAGATAAAAGGTCGGTTTTACCGTGGCTGCCGCGGCGCGATGCTCGACGCGTAAACGTGCGTAACGGCCCGATGAGATACGCCGACCGTTAAACGCGCACACGATATCCAAATAAAATCAAAGAAGAGCCTATGCGAAATAAATATTAGGTAGACGATCGTTTGGGATAAGAGAGGCACGAAGGAGGGGCGGTCCGGGTGTAAGAGGCCTTCAGGTCGTGGCCGCGGGAGATACAAATGATATCGGCTCGAAAACCTGCTCGGAGCCACCTTGCCTCCTGGATAGATATACGCGATTCGTGCCTCCTTTGGATTCGTCGGCCGCGACTACGCGTGCAAACAGCCAAGAGTACTTTCAATCTTTCCGAAAAAGCTCGATAGGACGGGAAAGTTGTCGGTGATTGATCTCGCGCGGTTTAACCTTTGTATCCTGATATAGTACAGAGAAAAGCAGCGTGATTCGGGGAACGATCATTGAAATCTGTACAGATTACTAAATTCCAGGCCATTGTAACAACGCCCCGAGTTAATCTTCTCGTTGATCTTGCTGTTTGCGAGATAAACGAGTAACGTTGCATCTGTTTAGGAAATAAAGGTTCGCTCGAAGAAACTTTAAATTCCGACTATTCGACTTTGACTATGTGAGAGTTGTTTAAAAAGGATCTTATCGGATCGTTGATTTGGAATTGCTAGAACTTAGGTGTAACTTCAGCTGGTTATGAGTGTTAAAACGCGCGATAAAACATAACCGATATTACGATTCTTTTTCCTTTTTTTTATAAAAACTCTGATCTTACAATGAAATACTTTGAAACGGAGATATATGTAAATGTTCCGTCTAAATATCTTGTATGTAAAATAGTCGAAGCACGATACGTTTTTAATTCATCTAATTTCCATCGCGTTTAATTCAAAGTACGTCACAAACGTTACATTACGGATACATACCTATAATTAGTTCTAATGTTCCGATCATATCATATCCTGCCCGACCGCTATTACGTAGCAAAGATGTAATTGAAGTAATTTAAACATCGTCAGGCGCTATTAAAGTAGCACGTATCGTCGGTAGGATCATCGACGACTGTCGTTAGGACACCTAAATGTTCAATTAGCACGTAAAACGTTAATTATGCGAATGGTGAAACAGCCAAAACATTCGTGCGATGAGCGATTTTAACGACTCTAATTAATAAATCCGCAACACCGGTGCGCGGATTGTTTATTCGTACGAGCGCTCGGTTAAATCTAAAGTGTCCGAGTTCTTGAAGCGTGCATAAGTCCGGACCCCACGCTGGCCTGGCCTCAACATTTTTTACCCCGTCCGGAGGAATAGGTGCACCGTACGGAGGAGCTCCAGTAACGATGGATTCGAACGAGCGTTCATTCCGCGCGATCAAACCGTTCATATTGATCGCAATCTAGCGGTAAATTAATCCCTGATATTCACGAAGATCAAGGAAAAATATAAATCCTACGTTATCACCTCGTCGTGTCCCGTTCGAACTAATTTGTTAATGTAGCGCGAACGATAATGGTTTTTCATCGAATCTGATCTCAGGCTCGAGAGCGTTAAAACCAAAGTTTATCGATCTCGTTCCGTTGAAAAAGCAGTGCTTACGTGTGCCAGGTGCACGGTAATATACAATACTTTCGGCGTGATCGTGCGACGGTACGTGCACATAGCGAACTACGCCAGAGATCGATGTAACAGAAGGGCATGTATACCTACGGTAAGTAGATACGTATATACCTGCAGCCTCCAAATACACTTTATGAAATTCCATTTTATGGTATCTTGTCGGAGTCGGGGCCTTCGATTTGGTGCTAAGAACTGAAGCAACAGGTGCGACGCTCCAGCCTTTACGCCGTTACCCTCAGAAGCTCAGGTAGTACGTACGTTGTCGAGGCAAATCATTTTAAGAAATCTTTTATTCACCTTGTTCCTTCCGTTGTATAGCCGCGTGTATCTATTGTATTCCTCTATATACGATATATCTTATATAGTAATTTTATATATGACTGTCCTTACGTGCATAAAATTTCAAAAGTATCTCCAATTTATATATATAATAACTTTCTTCGGTGATTTAAAATCGACACAAAGATTCGACAAGTATATTGTAAAGTACCAGTAGTTCAACGATAGCCAATGAGAAACGAATTTGTTTATTTGATAAGTAGAGCTGATCTTTATTTGATCGTATTGTTTGGACGAGCTTGCGCGATGTCGTGGAGCCATCGCTATGGCTATGCTTCGGATCTTTTAAGCGGCAAGCAAACCACTCACGCAGCGCAGCGGACCGCGAAATCGACGCTCACATATGAACTTGGAACGAGAGAGTTTCCTTTTCTTCTCTTTTGCTTCTCTATCTTGACGTGGAAACGAAAGAACAACGAAAGAGCAACGAAAGAACGGATCGTGCACGATCTTTACCGCCAATTTTCCACATCCATTCGTACGCCTTTTCACCATTCTCTCTATCTCTTACAATTATTTCTTAACGCAGACCGTTTCCTTGTATATCCTCCGTATACGTTAACAAAAATTATCCTCTTTTCTCAAAAATTTCCTCTTTGAAATATTATCGTCTAGAATATCATTGTACGATACTTTCCCGTATCGTTGATCATTGTTGGGCCGTCGACGATCCGTAAGACTTTAGATCGAGTTAATTTTAAAATACTTGCTAATTTATACTTTTGTTTTACGCGGCAAAAACACAAGTGACAATTATTACGCAAGATATAGGGATATAGATTAAAATTAAATATTCTAAAATTCAATTCAAAAGCTGGTATCGTCTCTTATGTTCCAACGATACCAATCGAGGGTTTCGGTTAATATCGTTGCGTATATGTCTGTGATCGTTTTCTTTTATCTTTTATATTTTAAAGAAACAGCTTTAATTAAAAATCTGCAGAAATAGTTGCCGATTAGGAATACACAGAGTGTTTGTAATTACGTATGACAGCACGGGGAACATCCGTGCTTCAGGAGGTGAAAAATTCATTGGGGGAGAAATTTTATCTGATCGAAACACGCCACAGTACTCGTGACACCCTTCTGGGGTTGCTCCGAACAAATTGCTTTCCCTCGGACCAATATGATTAATTAACATGGAAAACTAAATCGATATAATGGCGCGTATGCCAAGTACGAGCCGAGGAGGAATGTCAAAATGTTACTTTGGTCTAATTTTCTCATGCGAAGGTTATATAGAAAAACACCGCTATTTCCAAGTTGATTGAACGCGTTTAATTTCCCAGCAATTTTTAATAAGTCGCTTTAATAACTTGCGAAAAGTATCTATCAAAATTGATGTCATTCGGCATACGATTGCATGTATTAATTTATATCAACTATATCTAAATTGTATCTCATTTGATAAATTAATCGATAGAATAATATTGATATGACAAAAAAAAAAAAAAAAAATAGTTGCTACGGTATGAAGACTGGCAGAGGTCGTGATCGAAGAGGAGCAGGCTCGTTCGAAAGACACGTATGCGAACGTTTCGTTCGAAAGAGGGAAGGGAAGGGAAGGGAAGATAGATTTATGCTGGATCGCCAGGCACCGCCGTGTTCGTGTCACCCCTGCAGGGAAGGGTGACTAAGAAGAAGGAGTGGAAAGCAAAGCAGGGTAGGGGGGCAAAGAGGGAGTTTTAATGTATGCCTACCGAGAGAGGCTATAAAAATCAATACCTCAAATTACCAGGCAGTACTTAATTTTCTTGGAGCAACCAGCCCCGGCACGCTGCCTCTCTGTAACTCCCCCTTTACCACCACCTCCCTCCTCTTTTCGCGAAACTCTGTTCCGTCGGCGGTGGATCGACCAACGAGACGGATTTCCCTGCATTCACGTGCATTTTACTTCCAGCAGGTCCTGCAATTACGCGACGCGGAAGTATTTTTAAATTTTAAAGGGAAGAATGCGGTATTAAAAATGCAGCAACGACGACAAGAGCCACTCTCTTTATCCTTCTCTCTTTACTCGTTTCGTTTTTCTTTCCTGTGCCCTCCCCCCCCCCTCCTCCACGCTCGTCTTAATCATTAAACCATGGAGAAGGGCGGGCCAGCAGCGGATCTGAATTACTTACAAATAAGTGCCGATCTCGGATGTTCTTAAACTCGTATTGAAAGCCAGAATTATCGGAGATACGAGTCGAGAGTGCTCTTGTGGCTTATTGAATTACAGAAATTAAAGTTCATTTGCGCCAGTGGAAAGATAACTTTTGATATTGGTTGGAAAATTACTCGTGTATAAACCGCTGAAAGGTTGTGCGTTTCCGTTCTCGTAATTCTTCGCGGCTCCTCTGAATATCGTGCTTTTTATAACGTACCGTCGTTGTTCCACGCGATCGATAAAATCTTCGTATCGATTTTAATAGAGCTATTACGTGCATGATTAAAGAAAAGAAAATAAATTAAATTACAAAAGCTCACGTATTTCGATCGATCGCTATTTATCATGTTTACTTTCGCACGGATCGGATATTCAACACGCAACACGTACGTCGCGTGATTTAACAGAGTGACGCTAATTAATTACCCTGGCGGAAAAGAAAATGGTATCTCGTAGGCCTCGACCCTTGAGTGGCAAGCAAGATTACGACTCAACTCTAGCGGAAGGGTTGAAGCCCTGCCGCTTGATTTTATTGTCCGCCTTCTCTCTCTCCTTTAACCACCCTCGATTCTAGCCACCGTCGCGTCGCGTCGTCCTGCTTTCCTTCCTGCCCGACCCGTCGTAGTCTTTCGTTTCTTTCCCTTGCTTTCCCTTTCGTCGAGCATACCGGTGGTTACCGATGGTAGAAAAATTTCTTCCGCGTACTCGGTTATGCCTTTTCGTGTACGATCGTGCGGTGATGTTAGCGTGCCAGTGTCTGCGATCGACTGACCCGCGCAAGGCTGACCAGAAGAAAGTGTTTTTGTACCAGAGGTCGATACGCGAGACGTTATTTTCCCTTCTATCGAACTTTTGCGTTCAACGCACGGGTTCTTAATCGAAGCTTATACAAGATGCTAATGCCTGATGTTACGCGAGTAGATAATTTCTTCTGCAAAAGTAGATGAAAAAAGCGTACCTGCAGTAAAATTTTTCCGTTTGATGTTCAATTTTTATGCAAAAACACGCGCACTTACAACCGCGTTATATCTAAAATTCGATTTATCGGGCAGTACCGTATTTTATATTTCTTGATCTCCTGTACAATGTTTACAAAGTTATCTCAGAAAATACTGAGAATCTCGATCAATTAATGCAAAGAGTTAATTACGCGTTTAAAAACATACGATCTTTGATCCCAGAGGGGAGCCGTATTAGCGAAAGTGTGTATATACGTATACGTAATTAATCTATAATTATACAAACCGTATAATTAATTTAGTACGTACGAATCGGATTTTTAGGCGAAGTCAGTGCTAAATCGTAGATCGCGTCGCGTCGTTCCAAGTAACGAAATACGAAACAGATCACGAAGGTACGATAATTTTTATCTTTAAAAAATTGAAAACCAAGTTCTCTTGCCTTCCTTCAGGCATTCGTAACGTTCCCCGATGAGTCGTAAAAGCGAAAATCATGCACGTCCTTGCTCGTCTATCCTTTTTCACGATCAGAATCACTCAACGTAAACGGTTCTCCTCGGTGCTCGACGAGTCAAAGAGCAAACGGACTGGTTGCGACGAGTAGTACATACAAGCTATAATCCTACAGCGTGAACTGACCACCGCTAGATTGTGCTGGTCATGGTTGTTTCGACTCTCTTCGTGTTCCCTCTTTTCTCAGAGTGGTCTCTTCTTTCGTGGATCGAAAAAGGATGAAAGAAAGACAGATAGGGAGACAGGGAGGGGTGCAGAGGTCAAGGGAGAGGTTGGGCGACCCGAGAAAAGAGGGAAAACGAGAACGAGGTCCGAGAGGGAAAGTTGCGAGGGTGGGTGATAAATTGATAGTGGACGTGCGCCACGCGCCCTTCCCTAGGCCAACAGACCGACAGACCAGCGGACCGAATGACACCCTCACCCCGATCAACTGCCCCCGACTGTTGATACTTTTCCTCGACTGGAATTAAATGATCATCGCGGTCGTTCAGTCACGTAAGCTATCACTCTGCTTCAGAGTCGGGACATTTGATAGAAAGCATCTAATTCGGTAGGGTCAATCCGTTTCCCTTCGCTTTTATAGCATTACGCTTGTACGGTACAGGATTTTTTTCGCTTGCGTAGATTTAGACACGTTTGCCATTCATATGACTTCACATAGCTTTGTTAAAAGCCACGAGCACGTGACGTCTCGAGATATTCGCAGACTCACAGATACATGGCATACTGTGAGTCGTATTTCCCGCGTGCAATTAAATGTATCGTTACCAGAAGGTATACACATATATACGTACAAGTACAATGATCGCGGGGGACTAAGACACGATAAGCAAAGTATATATTTGCTAATTTTCTGATTTCGATGTTACTTTATGATTAGGCGGAAAGCTTTTGATATGACGCGATTAAACATGAAAAGAATCCGCGAGGTTCAAGATACGTAATAATAAAATAACAGGAGAAAATACGCAGATTCTTCGCAAACAATGTTTGTAAATCCATGTATACATATAGATATGTATATATGTGACGATGATTTCGTCCGGTATATGGATCGAATAATGAACGTTTTAAGATCGTTTAGAGGGTGGAAGGTTTTGCTTAATTGATTCTGGGAGGTGATAAAATAATGTAAGACGTGTTACGTGTAAAAGCGACGAAAGCTGAAGTTTCCAGTCAGTGAGAAAGGATGAGGTCGAACGGGTCGAAAGGAGAGAAAGTGGATGGTAAATCCGAAGCCAAGTTTCTGACCTTGTTCGGCTTATTTACATAAAGTATCCTTGAATAGACGTAACGTACATAAAGAAATAATCATGTTTAAATGTGAATGAGAATGCGAAGAAACGCAGTGTAATCGTTGTTGAATATCATCGTGATCGTCAGAACTGCATAAAAACTAAAACGATCGATTATCGTAATCGAATTACCTGTTCTCTTTAACGAATACTGTGAAAAAGTGAAATTTTTCACTCGCTGATCTAGATGTCGATGCGACGCTAAAACTTTAAGTAAAAAGAGAAAGAATGGAATAATTGCAGTTAATTGCTAATAAGTTTGTGCGACGGAAAGATGTTGGAATTTCATCTCGAAATTAAGATTAATAATCTGTGGAAGACGCAATGTTTGTGTTGAAATAATATTATGTGATATTTATTAAACAAAAATTACAGGAAATATAAGTGAGCGTTGTGGAATGTTGACAGTTGGCTAGTTATTCTCAGGCTAACCGACATAGTGACCCATGGCCCTTGAAAAGGTTTTGAAGCCCACTCTCTATGCAGTAAAGAGTGTGACCTGAGTAGATGTCTGTGTGACGTCACGTGCCACGGAACCTTGTAGCAGCTTCTCGATACAAAGCGCTATGCCGTGCCCAATGTTCCATCCGTATCCTTACGCTTCTTCCGTCGAATTCTCGGAAGAGCGTGCACGCACCAGCCACCGCGGTACATCTCACGAACGTACGCTAGTAGGAATATCGCTGGGCAACGAAGGGAAGAATCCGTTCGATCAACCACCTCATCTGTATGCGATTAATATCGTTGTATTCCAACAAAAGAAAATATATCGTTTATATTACAGGAGCGAAGAAAATTGCGAACAGATCTTTCACGTATTTTAGATTAGTTTCGAGTTTATCATATTAAAATAAATTTTTCGTAAATAAAATCAAAATTTTGTGATAGAATCGAATAATACGACATATTCGATACAAACGCTCACTAGAGGAATTATTAACGTTATTGGGTAAATATATAACGACTCGACAAGTTTCAACGACGTATTTCCTTTCTTCTCGTCTTTTCCCAATCTGCCCGCCTGTCTTCCTCTCTCTCTCTATCTCTATCTCTATCTCTTCAAAAGGAACACGGATTAAGAAGGAATAAATACACAGAGGCAAAATATTGAACTCACCCGCTGCCAAGTAGCAACCGTAGGCTGGTCGGAGGAATGTCGGATGCGACCTCCGTTTTAATCAGTACGAATCCGAGTTATTAAAATTCCTGCAGAATTTTCGCGGTTGAATAGAGTGGGTGGCCGAGGAGCGGCGCGAAGGAGCGCGGCCCGGCCGCTGCGAAGGCAGGCAGCGTCTGAAAGAAAAAGAAGTTCATTCATTGCGATAGACGGAAGATATAGAGAGTAGAGTGGAGCCGAGGCTGCGTCGGACAGAATATCGGCAAACTAAAAACGTTAATTTATTCAATGGTAAAGGGGCACGAAGACACGAGAGTACTGCAGCCTAAGAGACGAGCTTGAGAACGAGGAAGAACATAGAGCGAGAAGGAACTCTGGAGGAAGGCTGATTGAGCAAGGACTTTCGGTAGGGTCGAACAGGGGCGAAAAGGGTGGTTTCACCGGAGAGGAACCGATGAGAAGGCGGGAGGGAGGGAGGAGGGTGAAGGGACTTTGGAGTCAAACGAAAGCCTCCGGCAGTTTTTCTACCAGCTCCGTTGGAACTCTTGAGTTTCGCAAGTTTTTTCTTTCTGATTTTTCTAATTAATTATCGGTATTGATTGGTTCTCGATTTGACTGTGGAACGCCTTTGGCTACAGAACGAAGAGATGGAAATGACCGCATAGAATAACCGTAAAAGAGAGGAGAAGCCAAGCGAATTAACTGTCCATAATTTGCCCCGAGTCGTGATTAAAGAGTGGCTTTACACTGAAAGCCGAGCGAAGGATTTTTCGATATCTATTCTTTGCTTTTTCTTCCATACTTTACGAAGAGCTACACCTTTGTGCCAAGTCTTCGGGCTCGTACGATTGTATTTCCGTGTCGTAATTACGATACGCGTAAGTTACGCGCAATGTACACGAATCACGATTACGAATATCGATTCGTAAATATATGACATAGTATAGCGTAAAATAATTTAATATAATCGATCATCGACACAAAAAAGTATAGGAAGGAGAACTTCTTTTCTAACTACGCTAAAATTTGCGATTTGTTTCCCTCGAGTTAAATCAAGAGTTACGTTAACTTCGAACGTAGGAAGGCAAAAGTTGTTTGAAATGCAGTCAGTGCATTGCAAAAAGGAAGATAGATTGCCTCGAATAGTTACCACAGGAAGAAACAAGAATAGAATAATGGTGGGGAAGAACGAGTTGAGAAATATTACGATTTGGAAAGAAATTGAAGTATTGAAATAAACACAGGTGTATCGTTTTGTGAGAATATCGATCGGGATATATTATCGATAATCGATACAAGCTTGTATGGTTAATAGAGAAATTATTTATTTCCGTGAAATCTTGTTCGGTTAAACTTACATCGTGAGAACATTTGGAAAGTGAGGTGCGCGAGAAAGGGGATAAAAAATGTTTGAAAAATCGAGCTGCAAACTTCGTACGGAAGAATCGAATCGTACGAGACAAAAGGCGAAGAGAAGAGATTTCGGTGAAAGTAAGCCAACCCGTTCGGTTGGAAAGTAGAACAATTATTTCGACCCTCGAGAAGCCCTGTTTCGTCGTTCGCAGCCCGGGACAATGGCAAATAAAGCAAAATCCAGTGCAGCGCTGTCCGCAGAACCGACGATTAACCATTCACGACTTTTTCCTCAAATCCATCTAGCCACGAGTGCCAGTGGAAGTTTCTCGGAAGGTGGTCAGTACGTTGTAAGACGGAGGATTGATTGCCTCGGAGGTTTCACGATGAAGCGGCGGGAAGAGAGGACGAAGGGGACGGGGGAAGAACCGCGAGCGAAAGCAAGAGAGACAACAACGGAGAGTTAAAGCGGATGAGTGTGGTGCAAGGTGAAGGAGAACGAGAAGGAGATAGGTAAAACGACGAAGGGGTGAGCCAAGGGGTGAACCGTGGGACTGAGAATGCGGCCAAAGTACGTGAGCGGGGGGATGACTTGTGGTTGTGTGTCGCAAGATAGGGTTGCTATATATAGCGTGTGCTCTGTCCTACGTCCGTCGGTCCGTTCGTTTCTCGTCGTACCGTCCGTTCCTAACCGCTTCTCTCCTATCCTCTTGCTTGAAGGTCCTTTCCAAGACTGCCCTAGGAGAGGATGGACGAGGTGGTCGAGGGTGGCTTGCAGGGATGTTCTTGCACTTCGGACCGTTAGTTGTGTGCACTACCGTGCCGGTGAAATTGTGTGTGAACCCGCACGTGGCTTCACCTACGGTGTCACGGACGCGCGATCGTGTGTGCGAAGAACGAAATACTGGCCGAGGAATTACATACTATCGCACGAGTCTTGCCATTTATTTCGAATAAGAGCGTCAGCGAGGCTCGATCTATCAGGTGGCACGACCGTTCGAACGCCACGCACAACCGTTCCCCAGTGTCAACTATACGCGTTACGCGTAGAACTAGTACGTAGTTACGCTTGTGCGACTTTGTTTCCATCTGACGAGGCGGTTAAAGGTTCGCGTGTCGACCTATGTAAAGCAGAATTTTAAAGCGTGCCCGTTCCACGATCGAACGATATAGAAGGATTCGAGTTGCTGAAGTTAGTACAATCGATGGTATCGAACGTGTAATCGTGCAACGATTTCGAACGACTTTGGCAACTTTTCTTCGAAATGAAAATAAACCGATCTTATTCTTAGATGTTCTGGTCTCGCGCCTTCCACTCCTTTAAAGTGTTTTCCGTAAAGCTTCGCGAACAGCTGTTCTCCCATAGATATCGTTAGCCAAAACGAAAGTTAAAGTCGAGCGTTCGTTACGTAAATTCTTATCTATGGAGCAGCTTCCATTTCGCGTGTAGTCCTTATTGCGACTCTCGTTTTGTCTCCACTCGAACGACTACAGTTTATATTTATAAAGATTGTATTTACGAAGAAAATGTAAGAAAAGCATCGTAGAGGCGTGCGTGCGTTCTGGGAAAATCTGCTAATTAGCCGCGGTCAACGAGGAAGTAAGTAAGAATTTGCAGAAACGGTGCCGGCGACTCGTAGAAAACATTTTGCCGGAACGAACTGTTGGTCGGGACGGGTACGATAGGATGTTCGTACGGGTTCGTAACGAATGGAAGTTCGCTTTATAGGATGACACCCGTTAAATGCCGTAGCTCGCTATAGGAACCATCGGACAAGGCACGTAAGGAACTCGGATATACGTGTACAGGGTCTTTTGCAACGTGTGTGCGCTCGCCCGCACGCATACCATCTTGCGCGAAATCTCACGACAAATACACACATGTGAGAAGCACAATAATTACTATAGGGGTAGTAAGGAGGGCACCCCGCGGGGTAGCTTGGCCAGCAATCGATATATACACACACGCATGGGGGACACGCGTACACATACATAGAGAAACCGGTAGGTGCCAGTGTGAACACACGCGGCAAGCGAGCGCGCACACCGTTACACGGTTTACATAAGTGAAGTTCCTTGGCCACCACCCTCAGTCACCACCTCTTATATACCCCCATCCAGCCAGTGCCACCCTCTCTATCCTCCCACGCTACCCTGGCCCTCTTCCTCCTGCTTTCTGCCCAAGCGTTTCTAATTTGCATTCCCCTCCGTTTGCACTCCTCACCCTTTCTCTCGCTTTCTCCTTCGCTCGTGCCAGCTTCTCTCGCTCCCTCTTTCACTTTCTCTCCTTCGCCTCCTCCTTCTTCTCATCCTACACCTTCGAGCCATCCACCCAACAACCCCGTTGTCCGTCTTGCGAGGTTTCACGCACACGCGTGTCTTTCGTCCGTGTAGCACGCATACGATGGGAAAGAGGAGGGTGAAGGGGCGAGACAAAGAGACCACCCTTAACTTCGGGCCAGGGAGTAAGACGGCCACGGAGTGTGGGTGTAAGGAGGATGAGGATCGGTCCAGGGCTGCTGCAGTTAGGTTAGGGCTGCCTGTACCTTCTTAATACCTTTCGTCGGGCTCGCTTGTATACCTATACGCTTTGGATCTTGATCGTTAAAGGTGCCGGGGCGATCCGTGTCTTATATAACTTCCATGGACACCCTTGATCTGTTCTAATCATATTTTCGTTGGAAAGATGATTTGCCCTTGGGGGAGTGTTCTGATTAGTCCGTGGGAAATGAAGATTGTATCGATAATTCTATCGGATGTATGGTGCGACTCAAGTTTGATTCGTTACGAAAACGGCTATGACGTTGCTCGTCACTTTGTAATTTTCGCAGCTCCGACTAACCAGTCGGCTTTGGGTAACCACCCAAATGGCAAAATCACGAAACAACATTTCAATTTACAACGACGATCCGTTCCTTTTTTCCAATGTAAATTCTCCTTAATATAAACGTATAACCGACGCGTTTGGTAACAAAGGTTCCACCGTGGGCTGTTCTACAGCGATTCGACGCTGCTGCCGTTCTTAACCGCAACTTGACATTCACGTTCGCGTAAATTCGAAGCTGATAATTTGGATCAGCGCGAATTCGTTCGATCGCGTCGAGATTACGTACAACGTAATTCGCAATCACGGAAATAACTTCGAGCAGTTGCGCGAGAATCCTAATTGCAGATATTCGTTACCACCGTTCGTATCGTTCGAAAGAAAGATCTTTTTCTATCTTGTCGAACAAACCTATGCACAACGATACAACGATATAATTGATCGTCTTTTTACTCCGGAAGGTTCGATGCATGTCCAGGTCCGCTTAGAAAATTCAGCGAGGAAGAAAAGTATGGAAAATCAACCACGAAGGAGGTCCGTCTCATTAAAGTAATTGATACGCGGTTCACGGCAACATTGACCGAATACGGAGGACCTTCGACGAGAACAATGGTAGGAATGGAGATAAAGAAGGGTCGTGGCGAGCATAATTCCCAAGTATGTTAAGAGATCCGACTGACTGACGTATCAGTCAGGGATGGATGGCAGTAAGGGTTACGAGCATCACTCATCAGTAGCGGCCATATTGCCTGCCGGTACCCCCAACCCTTCGCGAAGAGCGCGAGCCCTGATAATTCCCCGACCCCCTTCACTTTCTATCTCCTTTTCTTCTCTCTCTGTTTCCCACTTCCTCTCGCGTTCGCTCGCCTGCTCACCCTTACTGCCTTAGTCTTACCGGTTTCTTCTCCTTTTCTCCCTTCTTCCACACACACAGCAACGCTTCTTCTTCTTATTTAAACCCCCAGAGCGCGGTGCCCGGGCTGCTTAATGAGAACCTCCACCTCTTCGTACCACCACCACCACCACCACCACCATCACCACCATCACCGCCACCACCACCACCACCACCACCACCGTCGCCGCTGCTGCCGCCTCCACCGCCGCTGCTCACCACTCTTACCACCCCCTCTCACCCCCTGGTCGCCTGCCTGTTCTCCACCACCCTCCCCTTTCAACCAGTAACGCGGGGTTCACCCAACTCCCAACGTCGAGCTATGACCCCTACACGCGGCCAGCTTGCCACACACGCTACACATTTTAGACTTTTAATATCGATTACACGCTAGAGATAAACGCTTCGTGTTGGCAACAACGATGATCACCGCGCTCGTCGGATCTCGTGGATCGGTTTCTTCGAGACGCAGACGAGTATCATCCGTCCAAGACATCCCTCCACGCCGCCGATAAACTAGACGCTTAGACCCGCAGGTGGATACGAAGCGCGATGAAAATTCGAGAGTAATTACGCGTGTCCATACTTTCGATAAAACTAGTTGGTCGTTTTCAGTCGCTGTTAGTTTAGGTTATCGACATGTAGTTTGTATAAAAATTGAAATTCCCCTAATTGGCGATAAAATTTATTTTCGATAAAAGACAGACAGTATTTTTATATTTATTCTGTGTTATAAAATTGTTCGATTTTGTGACTCACGAATGCGATAAAATTTTTTTTAACGATGTTACGCTCTCTGGCTCTTATTTCATTGACAAGAATGCCGATGATCGGAAAGTCGAACAATGGATTAGAAAATTAAATTTTTCGTCGGTTTTTTAATTTGTAACATATTTTTGGAATAAGCGAAATACGAGATTCTGGAAGTAGCGGTGATCAATAGATCACGTTCCTATCCTCTAAAAGGTTTATCCAAATCTAAGTTAATTCGTAGCAAATATCTACAAACTGATGACATATTTGGCATCGTAAGTTACAATAATGGAACACGTGCAATGGACTCACGTGCAATTGGTCACAATAATATTTCAACACTCCTTGAAACAGGAATGACGTTTTTAAAATTGAACCGAACGAACTTGAGCTTTTATCGAAAAGCGAAAGGGATTAGTTTACTAAATAACGCCTAAGGAAAATTTTGAACAAATTTGTATCGTATCTGAGTGTATATTGAAAATGTTAACAACACTCTTGTCAGTTATGTATCGTACGCGCTAAAAATTTCATCGAAATCGGTTGATACGGCAACGCGCAATTGGCGTCGAAAGATGTAAGAATCTTTGGTCTTTATCGCAGTTATCGGCTAGAAGTGGCGAAGAACACGTATATGATTGACGTAGATCTACAAAACGTGTCGTCCAAATTTTCATTACAGACACGGATAAAAGTAGTTGTAAAAAGAGGCGATCACGAGCAACCGCAACATTTGTCAAAAATTTTTCTTAGGTATCATCTAGCAAACTAATCCTTTTCATTTTTTTATAAAAACTTAAATCGTTTGAAAAAAGAGACATTTCTGACATACCCTTTCTGAAATACTCTTTTGCCAACTAAAGTTCGGAAAGTAACCATGTATCGAAGGTTTTCGTTAATTTGAAATTTATTAGGAAAAACAGAAACTGATTTGACAATGGAACGAAGCAAATTTCAACGTTAAATTGAATTGTAATATTGTCAATAGCGACCTGATTACGAAGTACTGCAGGGTGACGCATATTAAAAGAAACACGACGATCGTTGACTTTCGGGTTTCGTGATCGATACGATCCCTTACGGTGCCTTAAATTTGACCTAGGAGGGGTTATTACTGTTTCGTGTGTAGTTAACCAAATCAGAGTTTTAATCTGATTTGTATGTCTTGGTCATTGATTACGTTCAGACGAATTAGGTCACATGTAAATGAAACTCATAAATCTCTTCTTTCCCTTCGCCGACTCTTTTCCTATTGTTTGTAAGCATATTGTCCGAAATTAACAACGAACACGACATAAATCATTTATCTCGAACCGTGGCTCGTTAAATGCTAATATCACTAAAAATAGTATACCTATATTATCGCAAATAACCGAAATTTATCTGACTCGTATTTAAGTCAGAAGATAAATTGATTTATCGATATATCGCATGATAATACGTATCTGAACTATCTTGCGTCAACCAAAACAGTCGTGTACGTTCTAACGATATCTTTCGTATATTCTCCTAAGAACATGTAAACTAACTCGGATGGCTCACTGAGATTTTAATTAGATGCGCTTTTTCGCATAACATTTCCTCGATAGTGTTAAATAATTACACTTGCCTCTTGGAAATCGATCGACGAATTGTTTTCCTACTTTTCGCTAAGATTCTTTCCTACGAAGCACGAAAAGAAGGAACAAGGGGAATATTAATTGCGAAAACTTTGACAGAGGTCTACAGATGTATGTAAGAGTCACGAGCAATATCTTTCTCTGTCCACCTACTTGCATAGTACAATATATCTAGGACATATTTACGACTGTTTTCTCCGTTGGCAATTGATCAACAGTCTAACGGTTCATTGTATAGCGTACTAACAAATAACTAACGTTTTTCCTTGACACGAGATTTACCTATACATATGCTCGTATACATATACGTAGGAAGATCTTCGCTGTACGAACGTAGACGACAAGGGAGAAACGATACGCGGCAGCAATCGTTGTATAGCTTGGTAGTATAATTTCGTAAAGGACGTAAATCGATTTAGACGTCAAACGGGTGGGGTGGTAATGTGTTGCAATTATAGAAATGTACGTGCGCTGATTAAAAATGTCTAAGCCTGTATAACCGCAATTCTGTTTGTTCGTAAAAGAAAAAGATGGTGATTCCGTACGGTTTGTCGTTTTAATTTGAAATTTAGAAACGAATAACTATTACAAACCGATTGATTGATGCCAGTGCGATGCTACTAATGAGATACAAGAGTACGATGGTAATCAAAGAAAATATCGAAACCGGAGATACGTATATGCGTAGGCGATTGTTAGGACGTTGAATGCAACGGTAGAAAAGAAGACGCTGGATCAACGATGACCGATGTAAATATTGTGGAGAAGGCGCGTAACGAATAGATGGACGAATAGCGGATCTATGAATCGATCGAAATATAAAACGAGATTAAAGGAAAGAGGGAAATGTTGGAGAATGTTGTATAGAAGAGAGAAAAATCGCTAACGAGCTGTATCGTTTGATTAAATCAGCTTGCCGAAACTGCAAGGGAAGATGAACACGTGTAGTAGAAGCGAGCCATTTATCGTATTAAAATCTACACAACGACGTCATTTCTGTCTGCATTCTCGTCTAATCGCGGCACCAAGCCATCCCTTCGGCAAGAGCCCTCGGTTTGCATGTATACATACATTCGCAGGCTATTACGGGAACGGCATTTGTATTTCTTTGTGCCGGGAAAAGCGAATAATAGCAGGGACGTGGATTAAGACTGTACGGATAAGATCGTTTCAAGGATCCACTCGAGAGCCAGGACCATTGTCCCGATCGAAACGATCTACTAACCGATCGTCTCCTCCACTCGTCAACCCTCTCTCGTTTCCCTCCCCTGTCACCGTCCCTCCTCCATCCCTTTCTGTCTTTCTGTCCGTCTCTGCCACTCTCTTGCTCTCTCTTGACACCGACTAGCAGCATCGTATCCCTCTGCCTATGGTCTCATCTCAGCCGTGCAGTCACGTCTTCGAGAGAGCAGAACGAAGAAAGACGGAGAGAATCTCAGCTGAGACGAGGAAAGAGAGGCGGCGAAAGTTTAAAGGACAGAAAGAAAGAGAAAAGAAGATAGAGGATAGTGGGCGGGAGTGGCAAGGAGGGAAGAAAGAGGGGAAAGAAGCGAAGAGAGAAAGGAACGTTAAAGGAAATAGCGAAGGTGAAAGAAGGAAAGACGGTACTGCCGGTGGGTCGTTATTTTTGTGCCTGCTTCGTCTTTAATTTCTCCCCTCCTTTTGCGCCACGGCGCGGACGCCGCGCCGCGACGCCGAGCAGAGGAGCTGTGGCTGGTTGGTGTGCGGTTGTCTTAGTTCGTATGCATATCTCAGTGCCTCACATATTGATTCAGGGCGTCATTACGCGTCTTAGCTCGGCCCACTCCCACCATCGCCTAAACCACCCTCCCCCTTCCTCTTCTTCATCCTTCTCTTCATCCTCATCCACCTACTCCGGCAACCTCCACCTTCGCTTCTACCTCCTTCTTCACCTCTAGTCCTCCTGTGGCTCTCCTTCGCCGACACAACCACCCACCTACCCTTGCCCGAACCTTTACCATCCGCGACTCCAAGAATCTTCTTGCGGACCGCTTCTTCCCTCTCTCTCTCTCCCTTTCTCTTTCCCTTTCCCTTTCCTTTTCCCGTTCTCTTTCTCTTCCTCTTTCTCTTTCTCCTTCTCTTTCTCTGTCTCTCACTTTCGCACGTAACGACACACAACCTTCCCCATCTCACTCTTCCATTCTTCATCACCTCCCCTCTCCTTTGTATATTTTTTAATCTTCAGCTTTTCCGCGTGCACACGTAATACGCGTGTATACATGTTACCAGTTACCACTTTTTCACACGGACGTGTCTGTGTCGCCTGCTCCCGTGCAATGAAGCGCGTGTACAGTGTACACACGTCCGAGCGTAACACGATGTTACAGGTTGTACGATCGATACTCGGATAGTTTCGATCGAAACTGTAACTGTACGAGCTGAGATCTTCGCCACAGTCTACTACGAAGCGTTATCTTTTAACCATCGTATAGCGTGGTTCCTTAAAATTCGCCAAAATGTGAAGCAGATGAAGAAACGTGGAGAAGTTGTACGCGTTTGAATACGCGACGACAATGACTAGAGATAGAAGAAATTAAGGAATACGAGTTCATTTGTCGTACATTTCGTGCAATACAGATCGGAGCTTTTGTCCTATTTCGAGATCTTTATAATCACTGCGACAACCACTATGAAAACCTTGAAGCGCATGCACTGACTTTGCCGAAGTAGTTCGAATCGGTAGCTAATCAGACCAGTGACTACGGTCTGACTTCAGATCTACCGCTTAGTTACAGCATCATGGATTCTTTTAAATAACGGCTAGATATTTCTTAATAATAACAACCATGTATTAGATGTAGTAAATAGATGTGAAACGTGTATAAAGTTTCGGATATACGTACATTATTCTAAGATAATATATATATATATATTATATACTATAAGACTGAAGGTAACAGCGTTTTTGAAATAGTCGATCGTTGTTTGCCCTGTTATTCGTTTGCCGCGTTAATTTACTCTGTTAATAGCACTATTGGTATCAAAGTTTGTACAAACTATGTTACACATAATACCAATTGTTATATAACGATTGAACTAATCGTTTAAACCGATCAAACAGAGTGTTGTTTCAAGTGAAAAATATTAACTTCGTATCACCTGTGAACTCAAAGCAATTTATATAATATATTTAACAATTAGTTAATAAAAGCTATTATTTATGTTAATTAAGTATACCTCGTTACTTGGGAGAATGTTTTCTTCTTGTCTTTTAATCTATTCGTTATTTCGCGATTACAATTATCTGTTTGTTGAAAAGAATTAAAATCGAGCGCCCTCTCACTAATTTTTATATAATATTTACGTATATATTTGTATAACAGAAACTATTTATTTTAGCATTGTACGCATCGCACGTGTTACGATTCAATCGTAATATACCGTTTATATTCTTGATGCCCATGGAGCCATCTATCAGAAGTTCCATTAACAAAAAGCTACTCTAGATGTAATTCGAAAAATGTTTAACCAAGTTCTTTACTTTTGCAAATTATAATTTTTAACAGTAAAAGAAATTTATGTTCAGCAGATCTTTTCGATTAATTTGTATTTTTATAAGCTCGATCTCTATT
Organism: Bombus bifarius; assembly: GCF_011952205.1. Lineage (NCBI taxonomy): Eukaryota > Metazoa > Arthropoda > Insecta > Hymenoptera > Apidae > Bombus > Bombus bifarius. Next base: position 388,689 of record NW_022884507.1, on the reverse strand, counting down.
TCCGCAGTAAATTGTATTGTAATGATTAGTTGTTATAAAAATAAAATATAGCGGGAAACAAAAATGGGACTATAATAACAAAATAAGAATTAGAACCTAAATACGTATATATGTTAAACGTTGCTGCGATTTGCGAATTATCGACTGATGGTAACGTTATCGCCATAGAATAATTATTTAATATAGTGTTATACTTTCTTCTTTTACTTGCGTATCTTAAATTTCTATTGATATATATGTTATGTAGAATCACGAGATACATAATGATAATATTTTGATTTGCAACAACCAAAGTTGACGCTTTCCCGAACGACTATCTTTTAGTTTTTATAAATATTAATCAAATTGTTTAATCGTCGGTCCTTCTATAACCGATAAACTTTGTTTATGTCTGATTTATATAAAGTTAAACATTTTAAATAATGATCTAGGATCATTGAACCAATTACTAATGATTAATCGTTTAATCGATCAATTAATTCATAGTTAGGGATTGATCAATTTACTTTGCTCTTTTATTCTTTTAATATAAAACATTCAGTGGAATAATGATATTTAGTTATCAAATAATGCCGACATTGTAATATAAAATTTTATTTTTTATATGTACATCGTTCAATTAATGTAAAAATATTATTATTTACGTAATTTCTGCATAGGAAGAATACAGTTCTGTTTCTAACATCATTACCGATAGAAATTGGATTAAGAAGCTGTTCTTGTTATATGCAATAGACAACATAGATCCATCGATGTAGTTTCAAGCAGACGTTGAAGAATCGCTTCTTTTCACCTATTAGTTATGATAAATCAATAGAATATGACAAACGTGTATTATTAATATAGACTTTCTGAATACAAAACAAGTTACGCAAGATGATTTAAGACCTTTATACTTAAATGTGCTCTATACGATCCTACTACAGATAGGATGAAGGAGACTTTACGATTTAACGCAGACAAAAATCAAACAAGACAAGACTGCGTGAAAAATATGATATAGCATAAACAACGCACATACATACATACATACGTACAACGTACATGTATACATATAGTAATAGTAATATAATAGTTATATAAAAAGAATTTTTTTTTCATGGAAAAATATAGATTTGTTCGTAAAATTGAGCGAGTCGTTACCGGGTATTACTCAGATTACCGGGAAGCAGGTAGTATTTGAGATCTACAAATAAAGTCGAGGTTACATTACACCTGTACCGATGACCATGTAGAATACTACCAAACAGTTTGGTTGAATAATAATCGAACTCAGTTTTTAAGCTGTCGCGTATATGTTATTTGTCAGTTTTTAATGTCAAAATTATTTTAATTTTGTTGCGTTGTTGATCGTACGTACCGCGTCAAACGGATTGCGACTATTCTAATACCATAGTTTCTTAGCTCGCACTATAAAAGCATGATCTACACGTTACATTCAATTACATTACAACAATTGAATAGTCGATTACTTTCAAGTTCGTTTGTAATTATTTATTTGTAATTAAATATGTTAGGAAGAAATATTGCCGGTACAATGTTACCCATTACAAACACTTTTTCATATATATTGCTTACATCTATCAGATTATAATTAGTTTCAACAATTGTATCATTTCTCTCCTACGTTTAATATCTATTGGTTGATACGAACTTTTCACAACTGGACATATAAATTTGTACTTTTAATGTATTTAGAGACTGTCTTCGTTTTAATTCTGTATTTTGTTTCCTCTACAGTTGTATACTTTTGCTTCCAACGAAAAAGGGTATGTAATTAACTTGAACACATTGAAGTGATTCACAAGAGGTACAACAACGTTGACTCCGAGGTCTACTTTCGTAAAAATTGTGTTGCTTCCTGTAATTAAAGTAACTGTAACGTAGCTTCCTTGTAACTCGTCTATCATAGTTAACGTTATAAAAGCGGTCATTTTTCGTTTCAGAGCGAAATTTAAGAAATACGCGACCTCGTGAAATAGTGACAGAAACCGGGCACGTGCCAATCTTATTCTATTACGACACGATATCATATTAATTGAACAAGGGAATATTATACAAAGAGTATAATAAACATTCTACAAAAAATTTAACTGGATAAAAGCAAACTTGTATACATTAATAAGATGTTATGCTTTTAAATAACGAGATCATTTTGATAACGAAAACATGTAAAAATTCAAGAGTTCATTTTTATTTCGAAACGGTGAAATGAAGTTTGTATTCGCAATTATCCAGCGAGATATTTATGACAAGAAAAGGCATATGGCTTTTGTCACAGTGCATTTAAAGGTAGTCCGATAATAAAATATCGTTTTAAAAAATTCAATTTCGACGATATTTTCAATAATTAATTTTGAAAAATTGTCGTGTCCTTATTAAACTTCATTAATAAAACCCGACTAAAATAGTAATAGCAAGGGTAAATCACTACACACACTGTGCGTTGCTGATATAAGATTGCAAAATATAACGATATAATGAGATAATTTACTGAAAAATAAGATGTAGCAATTACATATATCAAATAAATGGTCTTTTTCTTGTGTCGTAAAATATTTTTCTGCTCATATATATATATAGGTATTGGATAATTATGTTATTATATATCGTCTAAATTATTTTTTAATCTACACAGGATGATATTTGAAAAATTAATATTAAATAGTGTATATCATTTTTCATTTTATTTTTATATATAACATAGAGCGTAAGCAATGAATTTTATCGATGGTGCATATTGAATCCTACCTATTGAATTCTTATTAGATGTCAATACTGTAATGCATTATTAATGACCGAACTATTGAAAAAACAAATAATTATGCATCTAACATGTGATATCTGTCTGTTACCATTTTGGAGTTAGCTTTTCATTAGCTTCAATACATTGTTTACTTATAGCGCTATATAAAATGGATTCAATAAAATCAAGGCTATTTTATAGTATTACACTCGAGTCAATGTATCTTTCGAAGCAATTTTTTTTTCGAATTTCTAGCAGTAGACGGATATTTATTAAAATTCGTAAATAGATATTAACGAAAAATATAAGAATTCATGTTCCTTAATCCGTTAATCTTTTTAGCACAACGTTTTAAAGGACTTGTTCAAATCAATATTACAGGCTATACGTATAAACGTATATAGTAAAATATTAGTAAGGATAGTTAATGAGTGTAATTTATACATGCACGACAATCAGTGTAGTTAAAGCGAAATATGCATATGAGACGGAAAAAAGGGAAAAAATTAAACGACTGGAATATTCATTAATTATTTATACGTATGTGGATGTTATGTAGTCAGACATTGAAAGGAGAATCATCTTTTATGTAGAAAAATGTATAGTTTCGTGGCTTGATTCATATTTTCTTTGTAGGTAGACGATAATATCCTGTTATGGCATAATATTTTTATCTCCGTTTCTATAATTAAACTCTTTATTTTCATGGATAAATGACTAAAAGAATATGTAAATTTTTTAAATTACCTTGTTGAAAGTTGTTTTTATGATACTACGCAAATATATAAATCTCTTACACAAAAAGTTGATTACAGCTTGTATCTTAATTCAATATTTTTTACACTTCTTATAATCAATGTCTTGTACAATAGAAATAATTTACATCCTGAATCCTTGTTTTCTGACATGCTATAGAATAAATTGTATTTTTATTTTGTTAATTTATCTTAGAATATTCATATGTTTTGACGCTTTTTCCTCAGTTCGGAGTTTTCAATAGATAATTTACAAACAAGATAATTACAAGTACCATTTATTTACGTGAATCAATTTACATGAAAATTTCTATAATATTGCTTGTAAGTGGATGCTGGACTTCTCATATATAGGTACGTATATCATATATACGTCTCATATATAGGTATCAATATGTACAGAAAATGTTATATCATATCATTTATTCTTCAACTAGATATAAATTGCTTACTAAAATTAATTATTATTTCTTGCATTATACTTTATTATATTATTCAGTCATATTTTCGAAAATATTTTTCTGCATTCTTTTATCACAGAAATGGAAAGAATTCAGAAGAATTTATAGTTTTGGGAAAACATTATAAATTTTTTCTTGCAAAAGCATATCGTATATCACTAAACTAAAGAGTTTTTACGCAAAACCATTTATGCGAAATTTCTGACCTTTCAAAAATACTTTTGCACGACTTCTGTTTTTGGAACTATAAATAAAATAAAAAGTGGTAGATAAAATTAAAGTATTTTAGAAAAGAAACTTTGTTGGTTTCGTTTATCTTCTTTGCATGAAAACGCCACGAGGATTTTAAGGCCGCTAGCCTTTCTCGCAAGTAGGACAGTTATGCTTTTAAACGTGTGTAAATCCCGTAGCTGTAGCGAATTCACGTGTAAAGCATAAAAAAAGAGAGACAAAGAAAGTACGCTAGAATGTTAAATGTTCTATTTTGTTCTATTAGAATACTAGTTATTTTCGAGAAAAAATATTTTATCCTATTAGGTATGGTATTCAGACTGTTACACTTGACACTGATACAATTAACGCTGTTTCGTGTAACGCTGTTTGAGGCTTCCGGGAAACGGCCGTGTCCAGAAAGGAAAGAATCCCGATGTTTCGATAACAATGCAGTTGAGTTCATCAGGGTGTCGCACCGATACTGATACTGATACTGATACATATTAATATTAATATCGCAGAAAATTTCATACAGGTAAGAAATAGTACAAAATTTATCAAACGATATACGATGCACATACGCAGGCACAGAGCGAAGATAAGTTTTATGCTTTGTTCTAAGAACAGTCATGCGTCATCGGAAAAAGAAACATCGTGCCTAATAACGTTACGTTATTATATATTCAATGGAATTGTTCGAAGAAAATGTGCATTTATAAAATATTCCTATACTGGTTACGCCATACTGGTCACGGAAATCAGGACGTATTAAAACTTGTTCATATTTTATTTATAAAAGTCGAATATAATATAAATTATAAATTCGTTTCACAGTTTTAGTGAAAAATCGAAGTGCTCGGATTGTTGCAAACACGGGATACTAGGGATATCTACTCCTACCATTACTGTATATCCCCATGAGAAGCAATTGGTTTTTTCGTAAGCGAAGGAACGTGTGATCGAGAGGAACGAAGGGAAAGTTGTGGCCGTGCTGGACAGTCACCGCCAACCAGCTCGTGAGATTCGACGCGGGATGCTACGAAACAAGGTGAGCGGGTTACGAGTGTATTGTATATGCATTTTGCCGATCCAGTGTCGCGAGCCGATGCAATTTTCTACCAAACGAGCTCGACTCCAGTTCCTTTTAATTCGTCGCTAGCTTCACAGCCAGACGAAAATTCGCTCAAGGCGTCACATTCCTTGCGAACTGACCTCAGCGGCTTTCGACACTATCTCACGTTCCGCGTACGCTGGATACCATTGGATCGACTGGAGCCGCTGGATCGGCGTATCGTGATCGATGGTTAGGTCGTGAACGACTATGGATGTCAGTGCAAGCGAGTCTTATATTTTCCCTCATTAGAAGAAATCAAAAACTCGTCGCGCGAGTAACTAAAACGGTAAATACCGGACTGCATCCTGTACCAGGTTGGTGACGATACTCTCGAATACTGATTGTGCTTGTGGAAAAGTGGCATGTTGTGAATGATCCGAAATTCTACTGAGATACCGAGACGTTTTGTTCGAGAAGCGAATATATCTTGAAATTCAAATTTTTCTCCAAAAGGTGAATATATCTTAAAATTCGAATTTTCTCAATCGATTAAGCCTTTCTTCCGTTTTATATCGTTTCCTGAAATGCGCATAGTATCGTCAATTTATTGCGCCAATAAGATATTATGCCTGTTTCTCAAGGCTTTACACGCGAGAGCGACGTATTTAAATTAGACAAAAAATTAAACGACGGTTATTTGCTGCTGTATGAGTATAGACTTTGCTACATAAGATGTTGTCAGACTAATGAAAAAGTGTTTTTACGCAATTTTAAATTCATGTCAGCGTTTACGATACGAAAGCAAGTACGAGATGTAATAGAATTATTTATCCCAACTATAATAATTGAGTGTAAAAAGAATGTTACATTACTTGAAGATCGAATATACCGTAAGATGTTTCCGGAGTATATTCTTAGAAGAAATACTATAATAAAAGAAATACTATATCTGGCATTATAAATATTTTAAGATTCAGCATGTTTATTAAAGAAGCGTGTACGATGATAAGGCGTGTAATTAGTAACTAATGTGGTGTGAAATTCCAGTTATAACTATGTCAAAGAGTTACTATAGAATCGTTGACAAATATAAGTCTGCAACGGACAGCTTACGATTTCGATCACGTTATATCACCGACAAATTGATTCGATCTATCGCTAAATGTAAGAATTTATAGAGCATATAATATCTTCTGTTGTTGCTAAATCAATGTTTCCTTATCGAAAAGATAGTCATCCTATCTAATTAAGCAACGCGATGTAGAAAATGTGCTGAATCAATAATATAGAATTGAAAACAAGAAACGTCACGCGACGGAGGAAAGACGAATCTCTTTTTTAAACGGAAGCGTATGCAGGTAACTCTAAAAAATTTGGAACAAAGATTCGATGTTCAACAGGGTCAGGGTCCAGTTACGATCGCATTTAAGTTATGTCAATACTCTCAGATGTAGGATAGACAAAGACTTTCTCTCAGCGCTTTCTCTGATCCGTAATTTACTATCAAAGAAATACGTGCGTCGCGGTATACTCGGTTATCCAAATCCTATGAAAATTTATGCTCGTAAAACATCGTGGTCACTATTGCATACTGCTCGAACCTGCTATGTATATTATGAAACGTTGATCCAAACATTAAATTACACGTTTATTCGTTCAGCTATATGGATATTAACTCGCAAGAGTAACAAACGCGTATCACCTCGTTCATCTATTCCTTTTCGATATATGTTTTACGCGATACAATATTCAATCAGCATCGATAAAGAAAATAATCTTACAAATCGTGATATGTTCCACAGAAAAATGCCTGCGATAAAACTCTTCGGCAGAACATGGCTAGCTGCGAGCGACGACCTTGTTTATCCGGGTATCTTTGAAATTTTCATTCGATCCATTTGGTAAGTAGTTCGTCTTCTTTCAGTTTCAACGCTAGAATCTTGAGAATTTCATCCTACGTGGAACATTGCTAGAGATTGTATAGACTCCACATAGTCTTTAAAGCTTCAATTGATCGACGTATTTTACTTAAAATATCATACATTGTAAATCGATGCCAACATGCAAAGAAATAATGGTTTTAAATGATTAAAAGTACAGTAAACAGGGTCATAACATTGCTCTCGAGGCATGGCGTTAAATTTAATAATCTTATATCACGCCTCGAAAATAAAATGTATAACGTATAAGTTCAGCTTTTGAAATCTTTTATCGAGTTGTTTCAAAATCTCGTTGATTAAGAATCAATGAAACATATAAATATGTATTTTCTTCTCTCCTTCGTGCAAATTCAAATTTATACGCAATGATATGACTTTTTAAGAATTATACACATGAAATTTGCGTAACGCGATATCTTACAATAGCACAGCTGTGCGGAAAAAATAATAAGGTGTATTGGAAAAAATAATATGTAAAAGTAGCGAAATAACAAAAAAGTGGAAAGTAGGAATAATCAAACTAACGACATTCAGAATTTTAATATCAGATAATTTAGCTTAAGTTTTGACGTGTACCCTTGGCAGAAATGACGATCTAACAGTTCTATTCCACCGAAGCATAAGGAACCGATCCTTTCTATATTTACACATTTTACTCGATTACCTTCTTATTCTGTGTTTATGCAAATTTTACGATTATAGAATTTTGACGAACTGGAGACTCGCAAGTCACCCATAGTACGTGTTTATAGAGCTATGGTTAGTCGGTTAAATAATATGTGTATCTACACATATAACATTATTTAAACCTTCTCGATTATTCCAGGAAGATGACGAAAATGTACGTAATACATTGTACATAGGTAGAATTATCCAAGAAATAGTTTCATGTTTTGTAAATAACTAATGTTTTTATTCGTATTTTGATTTTATACATTCTATATTAAATTATAGACTTTATATTAGATAGATCTAATTAAGGATAATATAATCATATTTCTTATTTGTTGAAATAAATTATGGTATTTTACATGTCACTAATACATAGTAAAATTCCTTTTAAAACTTCTTGCAGAATGGTTAAATCAATGGATCACGTTTACGAATAATAAAAAAAACGGCTTAACTACATACATTGTGAGATGTTTAGAAACAGAAACAGAACTTCTCTCAAATCTTTACTTTCACATGTCGCATATCGTTCACAGATCGTTGAAAAATTTGAAAATGAATCGTATGTACATTAAGTATGCTACAAATATAAAAGATAGTGTTTGCTAGGAACGTGCGGGTACCTAACATGCGCATAAGTAAGATGCCTTTTCTTAATTTCGCTATCAGATTTTGTACCTAAACCTTTATCTTCAGAATGATTTTCACTATTTGACTATTTGACTATAATAAAAGATACGAGACCGCGGGTATCCGGAACGTTACAAACCTTCGGGTTCCTAATCCGATGCCGAGTAAAATTCCCAACAATTCCCGATAATTATCCTTAATTAACATCCCTAAATAATTATCCTTACCGCTAAGAAGAGTTTCTTTGTTTATTAAACGAATCTGAATAAATCTTAATTCTTACGTAATTAACTCTGTTCACAGGTTATCCCTAATTGTAACCGTTTGTGTCAGATATTACGAGCATACATGGAGTTGTCAGTTAGGCGGAGAGTTAGTTCGCGTGTATCTCTTAGGAGAGGTTGCATTTCTTGTCGTGTCTATACTTTTCATGCTCATCATTATAAGACTGAGCGCAAAAGGATCTATCATGGAAACGCACGCTCGTAAATACGTTGAACCATTCTTGACAGTTAAGTAAGTAGACGTTTGAAAATTATACTGCAATTTACATATCGTTGACGAACAACGCCATTCATTATAAAATACCGCTGAAATAAAACAATGTTCTTCGTTCTGACATGCATCGCTTCACGAACTACTTTATACTTTTATCATTCCTATTATTAATTTTCTAATTGCAAGTACAAACTTCAACTACTATCATCGATCATAAACGGCGCCATTTATCCATAATTATGTATAGGCAATTAACGAATTACTATATAAAATGAATTCCATTTGCCATGTCTATTGACGTCAACTCTTTTCACTTTTTAGTACTGATGCATCATACTTTATTAACGTACACTAGTAACAATTGATAGGTACTGTAATATACACCATTTCTGAATGTTACAATGCGAGATTATCATCACATATAATTTATTATCGCGATAAGATTATTTTTGATAGGTTCGTTGCTTGTAGCAATTCGATAAAACTTGACTGTAATATCTTAGCGCGAAGATATAAAATTTGCACGTGTTGTAGAGATCTCAACGTTATTCCAGAAATTCTAAATCCAACTTCAAATTAATACGTATAGTATAAAGTTTTATCGCGCAAATAATCTTAATAATTAGTGAATCTTTTACTTGCCGCTAAATTCAAAAGGCAGATGTTCTAATATGCAGGATGTTTTATAAAGAATTATACAATTGAATACGAATAACATTTTTCCATTCGTAATTTTCTTTTATTCGGTTTTTTTTTTTTTTACAAAGAATCTTTTCTGCGGGCAGTCGAGTTTGACAAATTTTCGTAACTCTTGACCCATTAACAAGTACAATACATCTCCTATAACGGTTCAGTCGTTTACAAAGTATCGATGAGTACTATCATTTCGAACTGAATTTTCTTACAAAGTAGCTTTCAAATGCAAAACTTTCATTCTACGTTTTCAATTCATCTTTGTTGGTAAAACAATTTTCTGATCGGTATTGTATCATTCGTCTTGAGACACCTTGTATACGCGTAAAAAAATTCTGCAAGAGCGCGTTCTTCCCAAAATTGATGTCCCTTATTTAAAATTATAATAAAGATATTATTATGATTTTACAGAATATTGTTCCTCCTGCCTGAGATATCATGGAATATTTTAGGAAGTTTATGGTTGTTTGGATCAAACGTCAAATGTACTTATGAACATTACACGATCATGATAACCCAGGCGTTAGTGTTCTTCGACTGGATTCTTATAGGTCTAACCATTTTCGGCTTGGCATTGATCTTTGATCCATTAGGCTTATTAAGTAACAAACATTTAGAAAGTTCTGTCGAATATGGCAAACTCTCAAGGAACTGGCAACGGAGATTCAAGTTTCTCTGGTGGATGAGAAAAGACGAGAACGCTAACGAGACTTTTCAACAAGTTGCTGGTGAGACATAGGTACGACTGGCCTAAAAAAGGTTCTGTCGTGATTGAAATCGAAACCGTCATTTCTTCGTCATATATTTTTTAAAAGAAAGCTTTCAACGCCGGAAAAAAGATTAAACTAAACGAACGGAGATTTGGCCTAAACTTGTATCAACTTGTAATACATAAAAGTAAAAAGTCAAGACAAGAGCTACACCAAATGGAAGAGGATAGAAGGTCGTTGATTAGTGTAAATATTGGCGATAATTTTTTGTACACATTGATAAAATACGTACTTTGTATATATAAATAGTTTCCTAACAGAGATTTTGAACTCCTATCTACACACATAACATATATATATATCAGTAGTTAAACTTCTACGTACACATCCTTACGAACTGGTGTGAAAAAGTAAAATCTGCTTGTGCCTTATGGCATGTAATGAATTATATATATATAACGAATTAAACGTGACAACTGCAGGATAGTAAAAATAATTTGATGTACCGTGCGCAACGCACACGTTTCGTGTGTCACGATATTTGCAATTCGCGGCGTTGATCTCTTTCTGTTTATGCTGAACTTTTGAAAGGCAGAACTTTTTTCCGGAGGGTAAATGTGCATAAATAAATGCCTACAATGTACGTCTTAGTATATGTATAGAAATTAAACATTCTCTGTTTTACTAAACAATTATAGCTATTGATAGAAAGAAATATCTATAATCTTTGTAGAATCTAACACAGTTTGTCAGCATTTCCTTTCGTCGTGATTCTGTTACTGACAATATTACAAACTTGTAAATACAGTAAACAACGTAATTCTTTAACATTATCGCACACCTCTCCGTACCAAACTATCTATCTTTGACTATATTTGCCATTTAACGCTTCACCAAACATCTAACACATTTTACATTTTTTTTTTTATAGACTATATTTGCAACAATATTTTCAATCTTATATTTATCGTCTGTCATAGGGGTAATTTTGACATGATAAAGAAATTATTGCTTTTTTATAGGTTTGCTAAGCTCTCTGTACCAGGGAACAGATTTAGTTCCTTCAGATATTATCGCAGGATGTATCCTGCTAAGAATTCGGCAAAAGCGAGAAACTCGTGAATTGCGCCGGTTAAATATTCTTCCTGCTCCAAAATATACTTCCGGTATATATTTTAATTATTATAATTCTCCTCCAAAATTTTCTAACATTTTTTCTAATTTTAATTCGCGGGAATTCATGTAACTAAAGAGTTAATTATATTCTTTCGAAACTCTACAAATAATATGAACGATCTTAACGTTATTGTTCTAGATGCAACTGTAATTTTTAGAAATGTACCAAGTTGGATGTCTTTAGAGAACGCGGCTTACTATATAAAACTCTCATTAGCTGCTTACGGATGGTTATTTGTTATGTACTTGCATATATGCACCGGGTGTTTTCATATTCTGCCGAATTTGACTTGTTGCACCTGTTTTCGGTAAGTAGGAAATCAATTAGGAGAATATTAAATAAAATAGAAGAAGAATAGACTCAAATTTGAAATACGATTCAGTAAAATATTATTTTAAATAATATATTGCGATATAGAAACGATATTATAGCGCGCTTTAAGAAAAGAAAAAAGTATAAAACGTGTACTACTTTAACTAATATTATGAGACCCTATGTTGATCAATTCATTGTAACTACAGAACAAAACGTATTCCAATTATTGGCGACAATTGTTGCTACTGTTATTTAGCCGGAATGAAAACTTTATCAGATTTATCAACGGATGACATCCTGTATGCGTCATTTAAAAACTATTTATGCGAGGTTGGTATTAAGGAAGAGTATTATATATTTGTATATTCAATAAAGAAACAGCTTTTTTAATCGTTTTTATAAAATACTTTTAGATACCGTTCTGTGTAATAGCGGATCAGAAAAAAAATAACATTGTCATTATTGTACGGGGTAGTCTCTCGATGCGTGATTTGATAACTGATTTTGCCGCAGGTTCTAATGTTTTTGTATGCGAAGGTGTTCCATCAAACAGCCATGTAAGTATCTTAAGTCCAATATGAAACTAACAATAAGAATAGTTTTAATCGTACTATTTACAAAGAAAATTGTACGCTGAGTTTAAGTTATGTTTCCTTTTAAATTATTCATAATCGTGAAATGTTACGTGTATAGGCACACAGTGGCATGATAACGGGTGCTAGGCTGATTTTGAAGAAATTAGATGATAACAAGGTTTTAGAACGAGCATTCAATACATATCCTCATTACGATTTGGTTATTACAGGTAAATAGAAATGCTATATGTGCGCTAGAAAATGTTGCTTATAGGTTTACACGTATTAGTCTCTATAATATTTAAATGTTTTCAATTTTATGTTACGAATACTTTTTTTGTCTTACTCTTTTCGGTCGCACGATAAAATGTTTGTTGACATGAGAAACGATAAATTGAAAACAATCGTATTTTCGAGGTATCAAATATTCCAATTATGTAGACAAAATGTTAGAATGATATATGCATTGTACATTACGAGATTATTAAATTACGTACAAAATAAATAAAAAAGGAAGGATTTTCGCGTATAGATAACAAATGACTCGCAATTTACTTATTTGTATCTTTCTCGTTAGTCATCTTAGAGGCATACATGGTCATTCTTTGAACGATTACGAAACAATTTATTTCAATTAGAAAGATATAATTTCTTAAAAATGCCATCATGCCAAAATAATAGATACTTTTTAAGTATTTAACAAATAATTTAAAACGAAATTTAGAGACATCTAATTTTACTGATAAAGTTTTATCTATATGTTTAAGACAATCTTTTAACAATTTCATGTAAGACAATATGTGCAGGTCACAGTCTAGGTGCTGGTATAGGTATTCTGTTAGGATTTTTACTACGTCCACGATATCCATCACTGAAAGTCTATGGATTTTCCACGCCAGGTACGGATTCTTCAGAAACTTTGATTCTTCCTCTTTATATGGTTAATTTTTCTAATTAATAATAATTATTATTAAAGAACCTTTACTAAGAAAAACTTGTTGTTTAGCGGGTCTTCTCTCAAGGGATCTTGCCAGAGTAACGGAGGAATTCGTTTTCACAGTAGGCATTGGAGATGACTTAGTAATGAGGCTGAGTGTTGATAGCATAGAAAATCTTCGAACGTCTTTGCTTATGGCACTTCGTGTTTGCCCATTACCTAAGGTGCGATCTTTATCCTATTTCGAATATTTTAGACTCTGACATGTCTATTTTAGCGTATACTATCTGAAATATTTTAAATTTTATTTCTTTAATATTATTGTTGCAGTATAGAGTAGTATTAAACGGATTAGGTTACATTTTATTCGGCATTCCTGAGAAAGACCTTGAAAATATATGGAATGCCTATAATATGATTACCACTGTATCGGGAGAAACACCTTTACTTAACGACCGAGATATAAATACAGTAGAGGTATATACTTACATACGTGACCATATAATTTAAATTATTCATTTCCTCGTTTATCCACGTATAAAACCTAATTTGCGTTATAATACTATATTCTAAAAAGAAAAAAAAATGATTTATATTATAGGAAAGTAGGATTTACGAGCGAGATATTTCAAAAAGGAGATATTCTAAAGTAAAATTATACATAGGTGGTAGAATACTTCACATAACCAAATGTAAACCCGAACAATCAAAAAACAGGTTTGTTACTTATTTTATATTTTACCTATTATTTATTTTCTCCATGCACATTTATTTATAATACTAATACTTATCTATTGAGTTTATGCAAAGTTGAAGAATATTTTCGAAGCGCCGAATAATTAACTGCATATTACATTTTCTCTTGCAGCAAGAATCAAAATAAGAAAGAAAAGAAATTCGAGATGCGATGGGCACAACCAGAAGAATTTACGGAATTAGTTGTGATGCCACGGATGTTATTGGATCATTTACCAGAATGTATGGACAAAACTCTGACCACCTTGTTAGAACAACAAAAAGACTAGCTACAATAGTTTAATCCTTGACATAAGTAATAAAAAATGAATTGGTTTGTGATTACATTATATCGTTAGTAAAATCGTGCAATTTTCCGAATAGCACGGGGCGTAGTTTTAAATTTGAATATTTCCTGACTTAAACTGAGGATATAATATAACATAATGCATAACATAAAACATGTATAAGACGCAACACCGAAAGATCGAATGACAAATGTAACAACCTACATTTTAAAAACGTCTACAAAATGTTCGTAGAAGAAATGAAAATTGCTTTCGATCAGTTATGTTCACTTCATTATGATAAATTATAATCGTTTAATATGGTGATTATACATATGGTGCAATGATGTTATAGAGTATCGCAATGCTTGCGATTAATTTGTGATCACTTTGTAATTACTCTTAATTGTTACTTTTCATTACTTCAAAAATCCCAATCATGTGATTTTATATATATAAAATATATATATATATTATATTTTTTCTACTATAATAATGGTGGTAAAAATACAGAATATGACTTGTTCTTGGTTATAGTATTTTAACATGCCCACTGTGTTGCATTTATAAATTGGTTGGTGTAATTAATTATTTGCATTATACTTACCCAAATGTAACCAAAATGATTACGTTATATTTTATTATTGAATACATTTTTCTGTTCTGTTATAGAAATGTAACACATTTTTAAACTTTTAATCATTAAAAAAGATATTTTTTCTTTTTTTTTTTTTAGTGTGTAATGATATTTACTTGATAATATATTTCCTTTTTATTTTCCTACGAATTTTATAAAAATTTGATACAAAACGGATAGGTATCTATTTGCATCCCTTAAAAAAACTAATTATTCAATGTTTCCAGTTAAAATAATCTTTTTTAAAATCAATTTAACGTGGATAAAAAAGAATGGCGTAGTCATGTAGTTACTACTTACATAACATTATTAATTACGACTAAGGATAAAGTAGACACGACCAAATAGTACACGACAAAGTAAATATATATGTACATTTCGCATAAGCATACGCATATGTACATAACATAGGCAGATACAGAATATCGAACTTCCTGTCCGACGTTTCTGTCCTGTGTTTCTTATGCCCTCTGTGATTTGTTATGGTGAATTATCATATACATTCCACTACTATACCTAATCGATAATGTCGCATACAACACGAAAATTATAAGATGGTCAAGTGGCTCCAAAAACACGGGAGATGAAAACGTATTGAATATCAGGTCTATCTTGTACTTAATCAATGGTACGTATTCAGTGGAAGCGGTTGTCCAGTCACATGTAGGAAGAAAAAGCGAGTGAGAATACTTAGTAATATTTATACAGTAATACAAGTTCGAAATGTAAACAGATGTATGATTTGAAATTATTAAAAGTATTATCACATTAGAAAGTTATAAATATAATTGTAAAAGTAAGTATCGTTCAAATTTTCTGCTACCATATATCATAACCTCTTTACCTTTTTGAATACGTGTGCTTGGTAGTTTTAATAAATATTATAAACATTACATAGTGTTTTTTAACAGTTTCAATATTAGTATATTTTGTGATATTAGAATTATGTTTTAGATAAATTACCTTAAACGATAAATATATTATTTTTCAACAGATGTCAGTTGTATCTTCAAGGGTTAGTAGTGTCTCGTCGATTCTAAAATCTCCTGGAGTTAGATCACAACTTATTAGACAATCTAATAGAGTACATTTCAAACTTCCAAAAAATCTCAAAAGTATTATCTATAATTTTGAAGCTGGTAATGGAACAAAAGATTATGAAGATTTAATATGTATTCTACGAGATTCAAATATAAAGGTATTTAAGTAATTATTGAAATAGTTTATATTATCCTAGTTTTATTCGATTAAATATTATTCGATATTTCTAATTTGAATCTATTACTTTTCAATTTAGGACACAGATTTAATAGAATTTTTATCAAATGTAAGACAATGTATATCATTACTTGGTCCTATCCACAAAGTATTTGTAGAAACGCTTCTACAAATAAAATGGACAAACCGTTCTATAGATGTCACATCTGCTTACAAAGCATTTATTGAAGATTTAATTTGTATGCAAATTCATTATGCTAAAAATACAATAGACAGTTTAGTTGAACAATTTAAACCAGGTATATTTTAAGAAATTATTGTTATATAAGTGGCTCTAACGATGGATTATAACTAAAATTTTTATTTTGCGTAGATGAGGATAATGATGATGAATGGAAAAATGAAAAATGCAAAGAAGAAGATATTGAAAGATTAAATCATATACATAATGTCCTTCAAAAAATTTTGAAAGTTGTGCCAATGTAAGTATTTACTATATCATTTTTAGTATTTTATAAAATATGCTCTTCTCCCCCCTCTCTCTCTTATAAATAATGTATGTATATAATTCATAAGTAAAATTTAAAAATATAATAATTTCTATAAAAATCTGTTTAAGGTCAAGCAAACTTCTATTGCAATCTCTTAGAGCAAGGTTCCCATATATTGTTCATGGAACTCGTACGCATGAAGTTTATGTTTATGCATTGATTCAAATATTAAGTTACGCACCACAGTTACGATCTGATATTCTATCTCTAATTATTAACAGGTAATATCGCTGTAATCTAATTTTATCATTTTAGGATGAAAAGTAAGTTCTTTATTGTAAGTGATTTCTGTTTCATAATAGGTTAATGGTATTAGATGTAAATATACCACGTTCAGAGATAGAAAATGAAGAAGATGAAGACTTAATGGACGATGCTAGTGAATGTGACAGTATACTTGGTAATGTGAATAATGTTGTTGAAGAAAATAATATAACAGAAACAGATGAAGTACATCCAATAGCTCATAAATTGGATATGTGTATGGAACTGATCCTAAAATATATGTACAACTGTTGTTTTATTAACGGAGTTTTGCAAGTGGAATGTTTAAGAAGTCTCTATTTTGATATATTGCAAATATTTGAAACAGTAATATTACCCACTCATGCGAGTCAATACGTGCAGTATATTATGTTCTATATTTGTAGTTTTAAAACAGCTGTTACGGAGGCTTTTGTAGATTGGTTATGGCAGAAAGCATCCAATCCTAATGTACCCTCTATTATACGACAATCGTCTGTAGTATATATTGCTAGTTTACTTGTTGCAGCAACATTCGTTACAACTGGGTATGTTTTTAATAATGTAACACATAATACAAAAGGTATACATAAAGATTTTATATATTTTATTTTTATTAGGTTAGTAAAAGCAGTCCAATTTGAAATATCCAAATGGATACATGATTATATCAACATGCAGGATCATTCAAACTATATAGAGGATGGAAATAAAGAACACAGTGTATTTTATTCTGTTTGTGAAGCACTGTTTCTTATAATTATTAAAAGGCATAATGATTATCCTGATTCAAAAAAATGTAAATACATCATTTTAATGAAACAATATATACATCTTTTCTTAATTCTACTAACGTTCGATATTATTTGTTTATTTGCTTTCAGACATGTTATATTTACAAGAGTTGGATTTAGCGAAAATTATAACTTGTAAACTAAACCCATTGAAAGCTTGTCATCCTGAAATTGCGCATAGTTTTGCAGAAATTACCCGAATATATCAATTGGCATATTGTTATACCGTAATTGAAAATAACACACGGAATCAACTACCTCTTTTCGATAGCAAAAAAGGAACAACACCTACAGTTGAAATCTTTTCCCCATTTAATACTTATACGTTACAACGAAGTGGACAGAGGATAATTCCTGTATTACGTGATAACGTTAATAGCAGGGCACATAGAACAAGTATGAAATATAGAGGATATATTGAATACATGACTGAATATTAGATTTAGTTCTTAAAATTTAACACAGAGTATGTTTTAATATACTCTGAATTCATTTCTGTGTAATCATCTTTTTAAATAAATCGAATATTTATAAAAACAATATTATACTGTTTTAGATCAGACAAATATAGTATTTCTAAAATAAATCTGGAAACTTGTATAAAATGTAAAATTTTAATTTAATAAAAAAGTAAATGAGATATACGCAAATTTGTTGTTATACTTATAAATTCTAAATATTAATATGTAAAATTTCATAATTATAGAAGTAGAATAAATATAATCTATAATTTGTATTAAATTTCTAATTACATTTAAATACATTTTATCTGTGAATTTTACTTCCTAGTTCCTTGTAAATTTAAAAACATGAACAATATATTTATCTTACAATTCATTTTCTCTAAAGATATTAAAATCTGAAAAATAAATCGTTTGTAACAAATTGTAGTATTATAACGTGAAATTTATTATAAACTTTTAAGAAATTTCCATTAGAAAGGTTTGAGAATTATTACCTATATTCATTATTAACTCTATTTATATGCGTGAATGAAGTAAGATTTTAACAATATAACGTGTATTATAACGTGAAATTTATTATAAACTTTTAAGAAATTTCCATTAGAAAGGTTTGAGAATTATTACCTATATTCATTATTAACTCTATTTATATGCGTGAATGAAGTAAGATTTTAACAATATATAAACAATATAACAATATATCACTAAATAATGAACACAAATTAAGTATACGTTGTATTGGCATCTCACAAAAACTGTAGTTGGCATAACATACCAAATTTCGCGCCGTTAATGTTTTAGAAAACCGGACCCGGAAATTCTACTTCAGTGACGCAGTGGCGTAATCTTTTGCGGTCTATCGGTTGCTTTGCGATTCTTTCACGTAAACGGTAACGTAAAATGGCGAATTGGAATTGTTATTTACTTGCGCGAACTATATCGAAATAACTAGAATACAATCTAAGGAGTATTTACTACTGCCGAATTCGGGATTGTGTATTTATTTCTTCTTCCACAAACAACTGTAAGTATCATGGTTGTCAATTTAATAAAAAATTTATAACGTGTGCACTAGACGTCGACTCATATTCAAGTCGGTAATTCCGCATGTTTTTTATATGAAATTGACAATAAAATAGCTTTATAACATAGCAAAATGTAAATGTTCTTAGTGCTATTTCATTATAATTTTTGCTTAAGATAATTGAAATTTTGAAATAAGGTTATGGTAAAATTCTCAAACAGTTCTACCGTCATTTACTTCGCACGTTTTGATGTTGAATTGTAAATATATTTTATTATACATAGTAATATGTGTATTTCTAGTGCACGTGTTTACTTTTAATTTATTATTTTAATTTCTTAACGGATATATGGAAACCAGGTCGATTTGTTTCTTTGTTTTCTAGGTTATGATTCTGTGAAATTTAACTATTTCTCATAATTGGGATATTATTTCAAATTCTCATTTTGTATTTACAAGTGTAAAAACAATAATAATATTAGAAATCACACACAACACACACGCGCGCGCACGCACGCATGCACGCACGCATGCACGCACGTACGCACACACCTACACGCACAGAGTAGAGATAATTTTTACATTCAATTTTATTCTGTACTTACATACTTACATATTATAATTCAAAATATCATATTAATTATTAACTTATATTACATGTGTTATAAAAACTCCAATAATTTGTTAGAGATTTCCTCATCTGAATTTCAACATATCTCTTGTATTTAAATCTATTGAAAATTTATTGTAACTGTAAAATATATATTTAAATCATGTATTTTTATTGCATTGAGTAATAATTATTATAGTTATTGACAAAGTGATAATAAAAATATACAAATTTCCAAACAAAATATCTTAGAAACACATTCTTACTACAATGCTTATTTTATTAACAATACTTAGCAATATTTTATTAACAAATTTCTTTTCTGTGTTCTATGTTTTCGATGATACTTTGTACTTGATTAGATTTATATGGTTTTATACATGTATGTTGTGAACTATATTATTCACATTTATTCAGAAGTACTTTATGAGATTCTGTATAAAGCACTCTATGAACTATTTGAATATATTAATTAAAGGTAATTTTAATAAGTCGGGTGGAGAAAATAATTTTGTGAGAAAACTGTATTTTTATTATCAAAAGAATATTTTAATTATTAATATTATTGAATATGTATATATATATATAGCATGTCCTGTTTATCGGTTTACAAGCTATTATATCCTTAACTATTGCAAATACTAAAAAATGTTTCATATGAAAATTGTTTGATTTTGTGAGAGAACAAGATTTTTTTAGTTTTTTATTTAAAGGGATTTGCAATGCCAATATAATGTTTTTTAAATTGAACTACATTTTTTTATATGCCACCTGATGCATTCTTTAATTCTCTACAGGAAAGTACATATTAAAGAACTCGGGTTGAAAAATGATTAGTGTAAAATATATTTTAACTTCAATTTTGTAAAACTTATTGTTTGGAAGACAAAGAAATCGTAAACATAAAAACACAGCGTTGTCTTTTCTTGTCTTTCATATGATAAGTTTTACTAGATTAAAGTCAAAAAATGCATCAAATAATGTATAGAAAAATGTACACATGTAGTTCCATTTAAAGAAGTTACATTGGCATTGAAATTTCTTTAAATAAGAATGTAAACAATATCTTACTAAGTTTCCCCCATGAAATCAAACAACTTTCATATGAAACATTTTTTAGTATTTTCAATAATTAAGGAAATATAGCGCATGTACAAATAAACAAGATATACTGTATGTATATGTGTATTACATTTTTGTAAACAGAAGATATAAATATTTTATATTAGCGAAAATGCACAAAATTTTAGAAAATATTTAGACAATCATAAAAGTTTTAATTATATATAAATCGAACTATTATGTAAATTCTATTAGTTAATATTATTAGAGAATAGTGAAATCATTACTTTTTAATAATATAGGAGTTTTGTAGTAAACTTTTTCTTTGTTAATGAAGTATTTATAGAGGACATTAAACATCATATTCTCAATAATATATTATTTACATTTTTATTAAGCTATTGCTATTGATATGAGAATACGTATTATATATATGATAATAGGACGTATCTCACAATGTGAAATAAAATAAACGTAAATATATTATGAAACTTCTTAAACATTGTATAGTACAGAAAATTGTGTAATTTAATATTCACATAAATTTGTCTGTATGCTATTTAAATAATTTCAAGATCATACAAATTCTCTTTCTTAAAATTTTGCATGCTACTATAAATTAGAAAGATATTTTTGTCTATAAGGTTTATTAGAATATATTCTTTACATGAAGAAAATAATAGCTTTTTATTGTTAAAATTGTAAATCTTTGAAGCACATGTTGTACAACAATTTTTATATAGTTTGATCTTGCAACAGAAATTTATGTTTAGATTTCATTTTTAATTGTGATGTGATTTAAGGTGGTTTTAAGCAATATTTAAAAAGCTGTGTGTAGGAGACTACTTAAGAAGTTTTACTTTATGTCTATTTATAAATAAAATAAAATATTTTTGATATGCTTTCTATATTTATTAATGTTATATTTTGTAGTTCAATAAGATCTTGTTCTAGTTTCTATATACATATATAATATATACCTATTTTAAACATCTATCATAATATACATGAAATGTAATTAAAAAAAAGATTTTATAAAATAAATGTAAAGTATTAATTTAAGAAAAAGTATAATTGCCATTCAGTTTGGGAATAAAATACTTTTTGCAAATATGTGATTTTTTATCTATAATTGGTATATGTAATTCTTTCGTTTTATCATCAGTAATGTTATTATTCTTTGGTTTTACAAATCTGAACAAAAATTTAATATGATATGCATTCCAAAAAGCAATGATGCAAATATATATTATCATTAACCAAGGTTAATTTAACCTGATCTAATATTACACTACATTTTTATTTTTAATGTTTGTTTATGTATTTTTATATTCACATTTTCTATGAAATAATAAAGCTTAACTTATGTAAACATATATCATAGAAAAACACAAGTAATCTTAAATTACTTTTAATAGGTTTTATTGTGCAGATACTAATTCATCGTTCTACAGATATGATACTGATGGACTGGTGTAATTTGGCATAGTAGTGACATTGATTCATTTGATCTACATTGATTGACAAAAAATCATATTTGCAAGCATTTAAGTCTTAAATACTATGGCACAATATTATAATTTCGTGACCAATGCCAGTGGTACATTAACACTTCAAGAAGTACAGAGAATTTGCTCTGTTGAGGGACAAAGTGTACAATTAGTTGTTGAAGACATAAATAATGGTGGTAATGGTTCTCAACAATTTTTGGCTTATGCCACTGCACCACAAAACAGCGGGCAAGCGATATTTTCACAGCAAATTAATTTAGGGAGTCAAATTTCTGCAACACAATTGGAGCAAGGGTAATTTGTGCGCATGCATTTTAATTATCCAAATATTGAAGTAGCAGTGTAGTATCTTCGTGCTTTTAGTCTTTTGTGTGTGTATGAGTGTGTGTGTATATATATATATATATATATATACACACATACACACACATTAATATACATATTGCAATATAAGAACTGTTAGATACTCGAGGAAAACAAAGGGGGTATTGGTATGTGGTGCTTATTATGAAAACTAAATATCAATTATACAGCATGTTATTAGAATATAACAAATATTTTTATTCATGTTGCATTATGAAAATATATTTTATAGTATGTAATACGATTGCAATTATATAATAATTTAAATAAATTATTTTAATTACACACAATTTTGTAAATAGATTTATATAATTTCATGTATATGTATAATGTGTTTAGAATAAAATTATATTGTGTCAGCATTTAAATTTGTAATTCTAACAGACAATTATGTCTGTTTTGATATGTTTTATAGAAATATAGCATATTAATAAAAACTTCTTAAGGTTGTCTTCTAGCTATATATATAGAAACATGATGTATTAAAAAAGTTATGAATTTGCTTCTGTTAATAAAATTATTAAGAATAATAGTGCATTGTTTATTTGTAACACTGAAATGTAAATTTAAAATATATTACACTAGTGTATATATATATATATACATACATATATGTGTGTATATGTATATGTATATGTATTGTACATGTGTGCCTCAAAGAAATCTTTTGTAATTACACAGTAGGTTTACTGATTTAATAATGAAATATTGTATTTGGGTAATCTAAATCATAGTAAATTTATGTAAGCATGTAAAATCTGGGCATATCATATCAATTTCATTATTCACTTCGTGTCACTTTATGAAATAAGTCACAACAAACAAGTATAGAAATATAACACAACAAATAAGTGTAATTATATCATTCATTCATTGAATATCGAATGTATTAACAATTTGCTAAAATTATAAAATATCATAAAATTATAATCATATAACATGATAGGAACACATAACTATGAAAGAATAAACCAATTTCAAATATAAGGTATAATGTACACTAATAAACCAAATATTTTTAAATAATAATAATATGATGAAATATATGTTTCTGAACTTCTTTATTTTATTAAATATTAATATATATTTGCCATTTATGTATACATATAATTATATCACATTAAATTTTCTGTGTTTTGAAATTTGTTTTTCCTAAATTTTGTTTAATGATTTATATGCATCTGTTAGCTCTATGGGTTCTATAATTAATTGTTCACATAACAATAATATTACCAAACTTATCTTAAAAAGTTCGTATGCAATGAGTTATAATACAAGTACATTAAAATGTACTTTTTATTAACATAATCCATTTAATAGTATTTGTATTAAAGTATCATGGTGCTGACCTTATAAAATTAAAAATTTTGTATTTGGTAATATAGTATTTGTATCAGAATATATATGAAATGGAAGAATTAATTATATTTTATAGAATGCAATTAAAATATAGCAATGCACCCCTTTTTCCTCGTGCTTCTCACTTATAAACATTATACACATAATTGACATGTAGGGACCATAAAACATATCTTCAATCACAATTTATTCAATTTGTCATCAGAACCATTCATTAGAAATATATTTAGTAGATTTATAAATGTATACTAATGACTCAGACAGGAAGTAGTTTGCACTATTTTATTAAAATATTCGTTGTTTTGAGTTTTCTCATATTTCAACTTATTGAAATGATGCATTTTTACTTTCAGACAAAACGTTTTTATAATCAAAACAAATACAAATGAATTAACTTCACCCCAAGGTGTATTAAAGGCTACGACAGTAAATGATAATACTGTAGGAGGGAACATTGTAAACATTGTGGATAATAAAGGTAAATTTAATGAATTTGTATATCATCTTAATAGTGCATTAAATCAAAGAATTTACACTAATATGTAAAAGGAAAAGTTTTATGGTTACAATGAAGGAATAAAGCAATTTATAAGAACATTGTTTTCTTATTTAGGTTCCAAAACATTTATAGGTTGTAATAATGATGGACAACAAATACAATGGATAAAAATGCAAGAAAATAGTATTAATGTAAATGCAGTTTCAAAACAGAATGCATTGATATCAGAAAAAATTCAAACTGGCAATTTAAATGAAAATCAAAATAATACTTCTTCACAAGTAAGTGTAAAGAATCATAATAGTTTTATTTTGCAAATTATTAAGTGCAATAACAGTTGTATATTTTTAGAATCTTCTACATGGACTTTGTGAATTATCTTCATCGAATACTGAAATTGTAAAAAGAAAACCACTTAAATCATACCAAAACAGAAATCGATTATCAACAAATAGTGTACAAATAGGAACATCATCCATTGACAGGGTGAATGTAACAAATAACATTGGAACTCAAATACCAAACGCTAATGCGTCTATCAGAGCATCTACACCATTTTGTAATAAAACAATTAGTCCCATTGGACAGAATGTGACACAAATTTCTACACAAATACATTCTCCTTTGAGTACAGTTCATAGTAGACCTCAAGCTCCTACCTTGCCAAAAAGTTCCTTAAAAGTGCAACAGCCTAAAATGGAACAAACAAGATTAAAACAAATGCAAAATCAAAGACAAGTGCAAAATGATCAAAGATTACAAGGAAATAATATGCAGAAATTATCAAATATTGCTTCACAATCAGTGCAAAGTTCATTGAATAATCCACGGCAACAAACAACTACAAATTCAGTACAACAGAAACAAATGTCATCGTCATCACAATTACAATTTCAGAAACAAACCATATCACAAAAATCTCAGTATGAACAATCACCACTTTCACCTCCATCTCAAAATGTGCTTAATACTATGGATGTTGAATCTCTGGAATCTTCATCAGTCAGTGAAAAAGATCCAATAAATCAACAAAGTTTTCCTTCGCAAACTGATTCAGAAAATGGTTCTACTGAAAGTATCGCTTATCTTGAAAAAGTTATTCATAATCCAACAAATACTAAAGTTCAACCTCAAATACAAGGAAATACTGCAAAAATGTTAGTTATGCTTTCAAATGGTGAACAGAGATTAATTACATTTGACATACCTAACGAAGATTGTACAGTTCAAGATTTACTGGAACAGGTATGTTAATAGTCACCAAAAGAAATTTTACAAAAATTGTTAATTGAATTAATTAAACATGATTTGCATTTGTAGGCAAATATTGTATTTTGTGGAAAAACAAGTGTCTCTTTAGTTTCCGATCCTATGTTGGGTATCAATTACATTGTAGAAGCTGGGCCTGGTGCAGTTGCTTCATATGATATGAGTGAAAATGATAGTTCTCAAGATAGTGCAAATACTAATTTAGAGAATTCTCATAGGTAAGCTTTTAAATATATCACTGATTGAAGTTAACACATAAAATATTTTTATATATTATATTGAACATTTCAGTTCACCAGATGAGAATAGTAATCCTGTACAACAAAATGAGGTAAGTTGTAATTTTTTAGTTTTATACAACTTCTGATAATATATAAAACATTTATTTAATTTTTGGTTTGTAATAATATAATTTATATAAACATTTTTATAATTATGTATTTTATATTTATGCATAAAAAGCAGTAACACTGTAAGCATGTTTTGCTTAACTAAAATGAAATCA
Source organism: Bombus bifarius (assembly GCF_011952205.1). Taxonomy (NCBI): domain Eukaryota; kingdom Metazoa; phylum Arthropoda; class Insecta; order Hymenoptera; family Apidae; genus Bombus; species Bombus bifarius. The sequence goes on along the minus strand of NW_022884507.1, from coordinate 362,182 downwards.
TGCTGGAGAAGTATTCAATCTCTTTTTGAAGGAATAATAAAATAAAAATTATTTTAATTTTGATACATGAAATAAAATATATTACATAGATGCATATATTTTTGAAGCCTAGCTTGAAAGCTAGTTTGTAACTGCACTAAAAATCTATAAAATTTCTATGAATGTTAACGTCATAACTAAGTTATATAACTATTACCAGAATAAAAATGAATAATAATAAAATATGAAACAATAACAAATCAAATTATCATAAGAATTATGTGAAAAATAAATGTCATAAATAATTAATATATAAATTTTGGTTGATACATGAATTTTTAATGCAATTAATATGTGAATTGATTGAACCATTTTTTCACAAAAATGTTTATATAACGCATCTCTTCGTATTTGTAATGATTGATATTGCATGAAAGTAACAAATTATTTAATATTGACGAAACAATGTGTAAAATGCATGAAGCCTCTTTTTAAATTGCTTATATATTTAAACATTGAAAAGCTACACATAGAGATTAATTTTAGAGAGTAATTACACATCAAATTTCTCTTTAAATTTATTACCTTAATTTAAAATCGAAGTATAACAATACACGTGTAACATCTATCATGAATTGTTAAATCTATATATTAAATGATATAGTTATATTGTTAAGTATAAGTTTAAATTAGATATTTAATTTTTATATTTCGGCTAAGAATGTTCTTTGGCATGAAATTTAAATTTTTATTTCATTAAAGGCATTTACATAGCATTTCTAAAAATTTTAACGGAATTACTGACAAAAATAATTATTAATTAGGAACATCATATAAATTATCATTTACATACATCATTTGTCATATAGACAAATACTATTATTGAAACAATTAAATAAACAAAAATATAGAATGTAGAATATTAAAATTATGACTACAGTGCACACATTGAATGGTCCACGTTTTTCGTAAATTTTAATCATTCTATTATCATAGCACAATTATATTTATTTATAATATGATAACATATTACATAACAATGAATTTTATTTCTTTTACATATAATAAAGATATTTTTTTAATATAAATGTATTTTTCATATCTTTTATTTATTATTTTCGATATGTCTTGCAGGAACCTATATACATTGAAGGAATGTTGGCTGTCTGTTCCCATTGCGGTATCAGTTCTATTGACTTTAATCGATGTCTAAGATGTAAAAGAAAATTACCCAAAGATGTGAAATCTATATCAATGACAATGGGTATGCAAGAAAAGAAAGAAACAATGCTAACCATTGACGTAAGGATTATAAGGCTCTAAAAAATCAATATTCTAGATGTATCTAAGATTAAAATTTGTGATATTAACTTGTCATCTCCGTATAAATTTAATTTAAAGTCCATTATAATATCTATTTTACGAAATGTAATATAAATTCTTTATGATACAAATATAATTTATAATATAAATCTTTAGGTTTGTATTATTATGTTCATTTTTTGTAGACTTTTTACAAGAAAAATAACGAACGAAATTCATCGGCAAAATTAGAGAAATTGGAGCGAGATGGGTCTGTGTATAAACGTGGAAGGGGAAGAGGAAGAGGTGGCGTTTCAAGACCAAGGCCTATTCATAAAGAGCCAGGTAGAAAAAATAATTTATATGATTTTATTCAACGATACAATATTATCTTGTGTAAGTTTAAACAGTATGGCTGAACATCTCTGTTGCATCTGAATATAGCAGAAAGAAAAATGAGCAAAATAACACAATTTTCCAAAAGGAAATATGATAGTGGAAGGAATATTTTTCTCAAGGTCATCAATATTTTTTTAAATGGAACCATATGTTTTATTTAGTGCTTGAACTAAAGAGAAATTAAAAACAAAAATCAATGGTATGTATTTACATTGTATGCCTAACACACTGCGAGATATTTGATGTGAAAGATATATAGAAATAAATGCTTAAGAAATATTTATTTGAATGTACATCCTAACTTTGCTACTTTGTATATTTGACACATTATTCAAGTAATATCTATAATACAATCATGTCTACACAAGAGATTATATTCATGATTAAAAGTGATTTATTGTTTAAAATCATAATAATGTGAAGTAACATATTTAGCTTCTTTTGATTACTTGTTAAATGATCGATGACGATAACATTCATGTTAATAATGACATAATTTATAGTAAACACTACTTCATATACATATGTATTAATTTTCATTATTATTATTGTTATACGTCTATACATGCTAAACGTCTAAAATATTAATAGTTTATGTTTCTTTAAATTTGTAAATTTTTTAAAGCTTTACATTTTCTTCTTTTTTTTTTCGAATTTTTCCGAACTATAAATGTGTTGTAGGTCTTGTCTCATATATTATTTCGCGATGTGTCTAAATATATAAATAAGTTAATACTTTCTTTTTCTTTTTTATTGTAATGTTAGAGATTTGAATAAAGGCATTAATAATTTAGAAAAACATGGAACGAACGACCTTGAGAAAAATACTGTTTCTATTACCGTATTTTTGTGTCTTACAATTGAATCGAATAATCTTTATTACTATAATTATGTTTATATACAACAAAAATTTTGAAGTGAATTCTTTTATATATCTTATGACATACAGACAGCTCAGACATGATATTTCTTATACAGAGTGTCTGACAATATCATCTGACGAAGAGGAGGAAAGCAAAATTAAAAGATCGGACGGCTCTAGTAACAATATATTTTCAAACGACGCAAGTAATAATTTTAGTGAAGAAATGGAAACCATTCTTGAGAAGGAACCCGTAATTACGAACAATTCTATTTCTAGCGTGAGTTCTGATTATGCTATGGAGAGTGAAGATATTAAAGGTATCTTGCAATATGCTTCATATTTTACGTATTTTACATATGTATATGACTTCTATAAAATACGTTGATTCCAATTTATTGCATTTTGAATGTAATTATATATATAATGAGAAAACGTGAAAATAAATATTTTCAGATAATTCTCTTCAATCTCCACATACTTCTTTGTTGTGTCGAACAGTAAGGATAGGATCTTATAAATATGTTCCTCGAGAGAGAGTCATAATCTCGCAAACTGGAGTAAGATTTGGTGTACCCCTATTAGAAGATGGTAATCCTTTACTAATTATTATATGTTCATAATTATATGTTATTTTGATAGGTATTTGTCATATAAAAATATTCGCGCATTTTTGTTGCAGATAAAACTTTCGTAGCATTAGAAGTTAAAATCCAAGATATAGTAAAAGTGCTAATTCATTTTGGCAAAGCAATGCCAGTGCTTTTCTTTTATACATCTACTAATACTGGAGCTATGATTCGCGAATTATTAGGAATGCAGGATCCAAAAGGGCCGTATTATGATCCTGCTGGAAAAGGTATCAACTTTAAAATATATTATACTTTATAATATATTTTACATATATATATATATAATTATAAATGAAATGAGAATGTTAACATTTTTACAGATCATACACATAAACGTATAACTTTACTACCAGAGAAATTATCCGAAGAATCGAAAGTTGTGCTAAAATCTTTATTTTCGCGAAGACGCTTGTTAGAGGAATTAAGCTCAAAGGAGGCAAATGATATCCTTGTACGAGCATCGCCGAAAGATGTGAGTAATATATGTTATTGATAAGTATGTAAAATTACTATCTCTCAAATATAATTCGCCTTCTTTCAGAAGCTAAAAATACAAAGCTCATCTAGAAAAGAAAACCAAACTGGAACAACAACTAATTCAAATGTCAATGGCGGTATACAGACGTAAGAAACAAATTTAATTACAGAATTAGAATAAATAATCATATTTATACTATTTCCTTTTTTTTCTTCTTATTTTACTTGGGAATGAGTTGATGGTAACAATTAATATTTTAAATTGAAACTTATACTTTTTATTATATTTATAGTTTCTATAACTAATATTGAAACTTCTTCATTCTCGGGATATTTTTCAAAGCTGGTCAAATAAATGTTAACATAATCTGTTTCTTCTTATATTCTCCACTTTTATTTGAAACATTTCCTTTTTACAATTAACAGTTTTCACTTTTCGTATAATGTACGATTTGTTATTTACAGAATAACTGTATATCCTCCACCACCTGCAAAAGGCGGTATAGCGATTAACACTGAAGATTATTTATGTCTTGGGGAGGATCAGTTTTTAAACGATGTAATTATAGACTTCTATCTAAAATATTTGACACTGGAGGTTTTATCAGAATCTGATCAACATAGAACTCATGTATTCAGTTCATATTTTTATAAACGATTAACAAGTCCACATGCTCAAGCAGGTGAAAGTAATGTACCTCTTTCACCCGCTGCCAAGAGACATGCAAGAGTACAAAAGTGGACGAAAAACGTTAACATATTTGAAAAAGATTTTATTATAATTCCTATAAATGAACAGTAAGTACTTATCTTTCTCAAATGCTCAATTCTGTTTTTATGTCTCTATTTAATCTAAAATATTTCCAAGTGACACTTGTTATATAAAATAATATTACAGTGCCCATTGGTTTTTGGCTATTATTTGTTTCCCTGGTTTGGTGGGTAAAGTTTTTGCACAGCCAAAACGATGTGATGAAAATGATGTTCGCAAGACTGTACAAAAAAGTAAAAAATTAAAGGAAGTAAAACTACAAGCTGTCACGATTGGAAGTACGACTCTCAAACCAGTGACAACTACTGTGACTATAGATCAAGGTGATGATGGTTCAGAAAGAGACGAAGCTGAAGGCGATGACGAAGAAATGGAGATGGATAGCGAAGATGATGTAAGTGTGCCGCAAACTAAGTTGTGTTTTAATATAGATTATAATAAATTATAAATGTATCAAAGTATATGCTATTGGCAATTTCTAATGTAGGATGAATCAGAAAATGCAGAAAATAAAGGTTTATCTTCAAATGTCGAACCAAATATACAGCAGGAGAAAGAGACTATAAAAGTGTAAGTATTTGCATATACTTTTAAAACAAGTGACGTTCCAAATAGGATACTATATTTATTCATATTTTTATTTTATTTTTTATAGACCCTGCATATTAATATTTGACTCTCTTGCGGGGGCAAGTAGAGCACGTGTAGTAGCTACATTAAGAGATTACTTAAGCTGTGAGTATGTTGCAAAAATGGGAAATGAGAAAGTGTTTTCAAAAGATACTATTAAAGGAGCATCGTTGAAAGTTCCTCAGCAATCAAATTTCACTGATTGCGGATTATATGTATTACAATACGTAGAGAGCTTCTTTAAAGTAGGTTTATTTTTTTAGTTTATATCATTGGTATAATTGGTAGACGAGGTAGCATTACAAATTGTACAATAATAAATTTTTTTTCCAGAATCCCATTAAAGATTATACATTGCCAATAAAGACACTGAAAAATTGGTTTGAGGAAATAGTAGTAACAAGGAAAAGGGAAGAACTCTCTAAACTATTGATTAACTTAATGATTGCAGGAAAAGGAGATAGAAATATAACAATACCAACTGTAAATTTTCCCACACAAGATGGTAAACTAAAAACTAAGGCTGAGAATCATGTTGATATAAAATCTGTGAAAACAGATGTTGAAGATAAGAAAAAGCCTATACTAGATGGGGAAAATCGTATTAGTAATAATATACCAAATCAAGCAGAAAATACAGAACCAACTACTGAGGTAGTTAGTAGAACTACATACCAGATCATTCCGTATTCTCCATGTACAAGTTCTAGTTCATCTGAAAGTAATTCAACAGAAATGTTTACTGAGACTAAGACTCCACATCCAAGGTAAATACAAAATTTTACAATTTAACCTATTGTTAAATACAAATTATTCTGCGATAAAACCGACAAACTTTAATTAATTAATTTTTATTGTAGATCATCAAGCGAAACGATGTCCTACTTAAAGTCAAAACGGATTTCCAGGTTAATGATAAAAACTGAGAATCAAGATGATTCTCAAGCGGCCAAAAAGCACAAAGGAGAATCATTTGATTCTTGTAAATAAATGTTACTTTCTTTTTTATAATGATAAAGTTAGTCCACACTCATAAATAAACATGGAATCATTTACCTATGTAATAAATGTAGTTAATACTTCATAAAACGAATAAAAACATCCAATCATAACTGTATAAACTGAAAGTTTTATTTGCTTTCATAACGATTATTTTTGTGTTAATCAGAAATAGACAATCGTATTATAAAATTTATTTATCATTTGCACTTTAAAGACATTTTTGTAATCTCAAGTAGTAAAAACATTTAGTACTTTAAATATGTAGAACTAAGTATTTAGTTGATTGTTGAGCGTTAAATCCATACGTCTTTTCGGGCATACCGGTTTTATTTCGTTACAATTCAGGTCAACTAACTGTATAAATGTCATTATGGTGTAGAATTTACTGCATTCAGTAGTCTGAATTGTTTGGAAACAAACGAATGTTATGGAATTAAAAATTTATAACCGGTCAGATCAAATTATTCTTTAAAGGTTGTAATACAAACACAATTTGTAAGCATTAAATTTACATTGTTGTAAGCATGAATGGAAGATTTATAATTTATTCTTCTACACGTGTACATAAATTTGCTTTTCGATTTTTGAAATACGAATCAAAGTAACGATATGAACAAGTAAATTGAATAAATAAAATGAATGAAATGCTTCTAGTTAGTTGCAAAATAATTGAATAATACTTGGTGACAGGTATAACTGTTATTCATATTTACGAAAAATTGTCTGTTCAATTTCGTCATAAGATTATTTTGAAACATATTCGATATCTAACGTGATGCGGATGTACAACCAGGTAATTTGGGAGACCAGCTATTTAAAGCTACGCGACATATTCACACAAATATATTCAATTACACTCGATGGTTTTAAATAACAGCTAAGCAAAATCTTGCTGTGCGCGAAAGAAAGGAAGAGATCGAGAAATAGATTTACAAGCATTGTGTGAATGTTTGCTCGGGAAGAGATGAGAAAAGCGAATGAAATTTGGTGGTAAATATGTAAGTTTATATTATGTTCACGAGAATCACTTGAAACCATAGTTTGTCGAATGCTGTTTTGCGTAATATTTTGCTGTTGCATAATGTTCCTATATTTTCTATATACATACATGTATTATAATGTTAATGTGTAATAACTTACAAACTTAAAGTTAACTATACTTTGATGCTAAATATATTATTTTTCTAGACCAGAATACATGTAACAATATACTCGCGCATTGTTACTGTAAGAGTACGATTAAATTATTATGGTAGATTGTTTTTAACAACTTTTTTAGTGTACGAAATATTGACAATAATTGCATTATGATTTCTTGTTATGCTTGTAGTTTGGGCCACGATATAGGCAGCCTGGATTAAAAGTATTCGTATAATATGAACGTGAAAATTGGGAAGACTGTTCTTTATGTTAATAATTACATTGATATACAGATGATCGCACGTTATACATCAATGTTAGCAGTAATAAATATAACAAAATAAAAGAGTTAACTGCGGTACTTTGTAACATATGACAATCGAAAATTCACATAAGGGAAAAAAGTATTCGTACTTTACGATAGATTATCAATTTATATTACAATTAATATTTTGTAAGATTGCCCTTTCCACGAATAATCGTTTGCATTCTATTTATCATGAAGTGTATTAAGTTTTTAACAAAATTTACTGATATTTTACTCCATTGTTCTCGCAGAGCCTCTTCAAGATATTTGTTTGGTTTCATATGGTGTTTTGTTATTCTTTTTCCGAATTCCCACTATATGTGCTCAAGTTTTAAGCTCGACGATTACGGTCGTATAGGTAATGTATGGGGTGCACTATACCAGCAGTCATTGACATATATAAACATTTATTCATGATTTTGTAATTCTGTTTTTTTTTTTTTTTTAGTTTCCGTTTTACGATATCGAGCTTGTGCATACTATATTCGATCAACACCATGGCTGCAACGATAATCGCTTTGGCAGTTTCTACACTGTATATTGTATTTACAAGTCTCATAGCTTACTGGATGAGAAGATATACCAACTATTATATACAGGATCCGTTTGTAAGGTCCCTATTTTTAGAAGGTATTGCTACCGGTGAACTTTGCGGAGCATGTTTCGAATTAATAATAAGTAAGTTTACCGAATTTATCGTCAATAATTTCTAATTGGTAACTCTATAAATTTTACAAAATTTGATACGAAATTTATTAAACTAATAATGTTTTTACTTATGTACATGTATATGTATATATGTATCGAATTTTATTCTTTTCTTTTTTTTTTATGTGTACCTGTAACAGCTAATATTTTTTAATGGGATACTATGTACAATTACAATTCTATCAACGTCAAATTATAAGAACGTTATATCTTTTCTGTATAAATTTTTCAGTACATATTCTCTGTTTTAATTATAATGTACCTTAGTTGCGGATAACTGGGGTGTTTCTATGTACGGCGTATATTTATTCGTACTGACGATTTGGTGGTCTATAAATTGGGAAGACGCTACCGCTTGTCCCTACACGCACATCGAAGACGTTGTCAATGGAACGAAGTCAGTGCGCGATGCTTTCCTTTTAATATGGGCCGAACTTGTCGGCGGTCTTGCCGTTTTTAGATACGTTCAATTACTTTGGGCACTCGAAATTGTTTCGACGCACAAACACAAAGCATTCGAAGATTGTACTACCGATCTGCAAGTAAGTGCGATAATAAATTACAAACTTTTCTCGACTGTTTGTAATAGGCTCGCTTCTTTCGTTCGAAAATCTAACAAAAATAGTCTTTTCGCGATAGTGACGTATGCAAGAACATAAGATAAAAATCATTACATTTTTTGTGAATCTTTGAGACTATTATAATACCCTCGTTAACGTTAGTACCCTATCGGGATATATGAGATTAAAAAATCATAGTTTACATAAATTCTAGCGAAAATTATGCGAGCGTCTCTTCTATCTTTAAGGTGCCTGTAATATTTGGAGCATTTATAGAATGCGTGGCAACTTGTATATATAGGGTGGTCTCACGTGGCTTGAGCGAGATAAATTCGAAGATTAGTGTTATTCTTGATTCCTTCGTTGGAACAACTTTGGTTATTGCAGGTTTGATTAATTTATATCACGATTCGTCTTGTAAACAATTTTTTTCATTTATTTACCTACGTTAACCTTTAGTTATTTACATATCCCTTTTAGTTTTCTAATTACAGGGTATCTAAGCTGTATAAAAATAGAAACTTTCATTCGTTTTTGTACATATATTCTTTCGCGGTTTATAAATATTTAGATTTAGATGTTTCATACGACTTTAATAGGTCAACGCAATCGCCTTTAACAAATTAATATAAACTAATGGGAAATAACAGCTGAATCGATCCATATTTTTGAATACATGTACGTACGTTGTATATGTGTATCCTTATATAATATATATTTCTTTATTCACTCTTGAATTCTTTCAACTCTTTTCTTTCAATGTGGAAATTGTATATAAACCTTTCGAACGTAGGGATATGTTTGAATTATTCGAATATTCGAATATATTCGGATCGTAAATATAATCCTTTTCGTGTTCAAATATATAATAATGTAAGTTTTCCATCGAAAATTGTCTGCTTCGATCATTCGAAGAAATTTCTCTCATCGAGCAATAATAAGTACGAACATAACAACACTTTAAAGTCCTTTGAATTATTACATTTTTTATTATTTTTACAGATGTTTGTTTCCCCAGAAACGATTAAAAATTCGCCTGGAATAACTCGAATAACGCTTAGTTTTTTTTTTTCACATTTCCCATATTTCTTTTATTTTCGTTTGTTTTTTCTTCTTATTTCGAGAAAAGTTTCTTTACGATTTCACTTCACTACGATTCTTCCACCTTAATAAATCTGGCATCTTAAAGAAAACATATTACACTTTTCGCGATTTAAGAACTGAAAATGTTTGCGAGTAATCGAATCTGTTCGTTGCAAATATTAGATACTCTGTATTATCGTATGATGGCCATAGATTAGACTCTTGTTTTCGATGTGAACACTTGTTGATGATCGTGTTGATACACTTATACTCGATTTATTTTCACGCTGATTTCAGCTTTCGATTATTCCGGCGGCTACTTCAATCCCGCGCTGGCTACCTCCTTGAAATACGGATGTTTAGGAACTTCCTTTATGGAGCACGTGATAGTCTATTGGGTGGGTGCGTGTGCGGGTTCCATCGCCTCTTTACGAGTATATAGGCTACCGTTTGTTCAACGGTATGTGGAACAATATAAAGAGAAAACGCTTTAAGTCACCGACAGTGAAACATCGGGTCGTTGCACGAGTTTGTTGGTTTTCTGTTTGCCCGACTTTCCCGTTGTTTGTTTTATCTTATTCCCTGTTTTCTGTCTGAGTTACCGTTCTACGAAGTAACGTCTAAGTTTATACATACTTGTATCGAGTCTCTCAGATTGTTACAATATTTGCGCACAAACAATTTCTCGAAAACGGTCACCCTCCTCGCACGTTTACAAAGTAGGAACATTTTTAGATATTGTAGGGTGATGATAGTGCTACGATGATTTGAATTGAAATTAGTGTAAAATTATCCATAGCGAGCGATGCGTGTAATTAGCATAATGTATCATGACTGTACAATAAAAGACTGTACAAATAAAAGTTTTGCGAATAAATTGGAAATATTACATTCTGAGATATTTAGCAAAGCGACGGTATATGTGTTAGACTTTTAAAGAATTTAAAGACTTGAAACGCAATAATTTCACAAAGGCTTACAATAGTAAGCAAAATTTAGTCATAATTGCAATAAATATAGTATTAGAAAAGAAATTGTTTGACTTACAACTGTAAGAATATTAAATGTTAAAAGTTAATGTAAACCCTACGTGATATATATCGTATAATTTCGAAACTTAGAGGTATATATAGTTCGTAATAATTATCCTTTATAAAAGAATACGAAACGAGTCACACATCCGTGAATTATATGTAAATGTTATTACAATATTTATCAAATAATATTATATAAAGAATCTTAGAAGTAGTTCAAAATGTGATCAAAATGTAACAGTGCATAAAGAGAAAGAAAAATTTGAAAGATTTAATAAATTCTACAATAGTGCCAAGATATGTATATCGAGTAAGTATGGGTAGAAAATATGTTTTTAAATTAAGTATAAACTTTCAAGTAGAAAATTTCCAGATCGAATAATTATACAAAGAATTCTGTTTTAGACGACATGTCCAAGTGAATTGCTTCATTCTTGTACATTTCAATGGTCTGTAACAAAACGATAATCTTGTAAGTATTATCAGCTACTAGAAAAAAAAAACGAGCTTGACACGTTGGTGAAAAAATACGAAAATAAATATGCGTCACTCACACGCGATATCAACGATTGATTTAGAAGAAAGATATGCAATTTATCGATTATCTTGTTCTTATGATCATAAAAAATTAAGAAGTCAGTTTTTAAAGTAAAATTATGAAGCATTACCGCGTTAATATTGCCATCTAAGTCTGCTACTTGTTTTTCGTGAGAAGCTTTCAATTTTTCTTTTTCACGGCCTTGCTTGATTTGCACAGTTTTCCTTTCTTGCATAAATTTCTTCGTATTTTGTTCCTTCTTCTCACGAAGTCGACGATCCTTGTCTCCTTTTGTCTTTAACGCTTTGTCGTTCATTACTTCTTTAGCCGTTTCCACAGATACTTTTACCTGATTCGCGTTCATATCTTTAATATCTCTGAGAAGAAAGAAAAAGGATATTATTGTAGGAATAGCAATTTTGGACAACTAGTTGCATTACTAGTTGCGAGTTTCAAGTAAAGTAAGAGTGCAGAGGTAGTTGTCGCCTAAACTTTCCGATGAACGTAAAAAACAAAAATTGATTGCAAAATGTACGGACAATGTGTAGCTGAATTGTTTTGCATTGTTCTGTACTGTTGCAGCTTACAGTTGTTTTAGTATATCGAATCGTACGTTTACTTCGGTGTTGAAACTGCTTCACACCCCTACCTTTCATCATCCGGAAAATTATATTACCCCGACGGTAAGGAATAATTTTATAAACCAACTATTACATGTCAAGTACAAACTTTGTTCAATTTTACGTATGCTTGAACATTTTTAATTTTACGATAATTTAAGAAGTTTCTATTTTTCATTCTTCAAGCCAAAATTATATGTGAGAAGCGAACGAATAAAAATACTAAAGAGAAATTAGAAATAGAATCTACACACTTGTCATGTTTTGCCTGTAACTGTTTAACCTGAGAGGCCTGTACAATTTCGATTAATTTTTTGAATTCCTCCCGGCCGGCCTCCGTCTGATTCTTCAACATCTCCCATTCCTCTTTTCGTTGCCGTTCTACCATGGCGGACCATTGCGCGGTTTGTTCGCTTATAACTTTTTTCACGTTCGCGTCCTGGAGCAGCGCGCTTTTGCTGTAAATGCGAGATTTGTCATTGCCATTAAGGGATTAAGTGCGATAACGACGTTAATCGCGACAATTCGGTAATTTCTAGTTAGCGAAAGTAATGTTTTAGTACACTACGTACTCCTTTCCCTTCACCAATTTATCAATGGCAGCGCAATGATTTTTTTGCATTGTCTGTCGTTCCTTCAGATGCTTCTTCCTCATTGTATCCAGATCCTTCTGTTGTTTTTTCCCCAGTTTGTACGCTTTCTCCTTCTTTAGCGTGTCTATCGTAATTGGCTCTGGCTTCCATTCCTCTAAAAATTTGATAACCGACAAATATTTTATAATTATATATAAATATGGTATCATATAGTCTCACGGTTTATTACACAGAATTAACTTACAATCGTTGCCTTAATAAAAATATTTCTCAATTCGTCACAAAACTTTTACAAACTGATTAACATTTTAATAAAATTAACAGTTCGAGCAAACAATTTAATTCCGGGAACGTTTAAAAATGTTTGCCGGCGACAATTTCAAATAATGGCACATTAAACGTTCGTTTTCCGTTTTAAGTTTTATGAATGAAAACTTGAAAAACAGGGTATACCCTTTTTAGCCTTTTCCTCTTCTTTCTTCTTCGCCTCGGCCTTCGTGTCGGTTTGCTCGATTCCTAGTCCCTTCATAGTTTCGGCTTGCTTCTCTGCTCCTTTGCTGAATCCACCCGGATCAGACAAGGCTGCCATGAAGTCTACAAGTCGAGAAAGCGGACTCGCATCAGAGGCATCGTCATACACTTCTATTTTTGCTCGGCGAACTTGCTCAAGAGATTACCTTCGAATCCATCGGGTACGTAAATCTTTAGCTCGATGTTACAGAACAACATCGGCAGTGCCATGGGAAAATTCGCCTCGGTTTTCAACGAAATATGTCTATATCCAGCTTGAAGGCCGTCCAATGGTAAAATTCGTTGACCCAACAATTTTCCGCTCTCTTCGTATACACCTATGCGAACAACGAATGTCAATTTATGTCGCTGTTGCAGCGTGAAATTGCATTCTTTGAATCGGTGAAAACGTTTAATAGAACGCCGATAGAGTTGGAAACTAACTAATTAAAGACGTGTAGCTAATTTATTTTTTGGAAACAATGATTCTTCTATAGATTAAAGGAACGATAGATGAATTTATTAAAAATTTATGTGCATTAATATAAATCTGTTAAAATGATTAGAGTCATAGAATTACCAAATCTGAGTACAGCCAAGTCGGGAAGTACAACTTTACGGAATAGAAACGGTTCTTCGTTATAAACTGGATTCAATCCGTTCCCAGGAACCATTCGTGTTCGAAATTCTTTCTTAATTGTGTCTGCTGGCAAACCGTACATATCCACTTCAACGTAAGTGCCGACCTTTTTGTCGGACAAGAATTGTCCTGCTATTACCTGATAAGTAGAATTTATCAACGATTAAACTTTTATTCCATCACTCGATTTACTTAACTAATAATGTGTATTATTATTGATTAGTTTATATTATTATTTTAAAGGCGATTAAATTTTTTAATTCGACTTTTAATATCGGTATTAACGATACAGGCAACAGTCGATCGATAATACTTAATAAAATGTTACTCGTATCGTTACTGTAATTGCTTGTACATAGTAAAATTAAATTTTTATTCGAATAAAACAAATCGTTTCACAAATACCCTGCAAAAATATTCTGACAAAATAAAATGTTGCATATGCAAAGTTTACTTGAACGGAACATTGAGCTGTGATAACACCGTCTACGTCCTCGGAGAATGGATCGAAAATTTTATCCGACCTTCTCATAAAATCAGGCTTTAGTAGATACCCAGTTGTTGCGTTATACTCGAATTTTCCTTGATTTAATTGCATAGGCAAATCGGGTGTTTGAAAATTTAACGCAACCATTTGACAGCCAGCGTTCCAAAAGACCTAAACAAATACAAACCTGATTGATGTACCGAATAATATCAATTTTTCCTAGCTATAATTAACGACTTACTTGTGGCATGTAATTCGACGAATCAGCCCTCGTACCTTTTGGGTAAATTCGACTCATCTGACGTTTGTTGTAATTAACAAACTCCACGGCATTCGTTTTCAGATAGTTGAGTGCCGCAGTCTCCGAAAACGAGGACATATTATGATGTATGTTCTTTTCTGCAACAATAATAGCGCTTATATATCTCAATAGCGAATAACGATATATCATTGTAATTGTTACGTGTATGTTGCATAACCGATTTTACCTAACATTAGATCCAAACTCGTAATGCAGACTACATTTTAGTTTTACTTATTAATTTTACTTACTTACTGCATAATTGTCTTTCGTGATAAATATATTATCATAAAAATTCCCATAGTACTAAAGTATAAAATTAAAATAAAAATACAAATACGAGAATCAATGATACTATTCGTTTGTTGATACAAGATATGGCGAATGCGATGATAAATCGTATGCACATACATAAATTGTACTTACTTTATCAAAAGCCTGAAATATGAATATAACGCTTGTATGTTAATATAAATGAAAAGAAAGCACGCTTTACATACTTTCCGCAGTTTCGAAACTTTGAAATTTCACTGGCTGTGCGTAATTAATCATAGAAGAGAGCCATGGATGACACGCCATCGTACTGCCGGTATATTGAACTGGAGGCGCTTCTCCTTCAGCACCCCCTTCACCTGGTGCAGCACCTTCAGCTGGTGCAGCTTCGGGTGGTGGTTCCTCCTAAAATGTTATCAAGATTTTGTTTTCAAAAAAAGACGTGCTGTATGACATGGCTGTGCGGTAGGCTAATAATTTAGGAACATGATTTTCAGAAGAAAATTTTCTAAATAAAATCTGGTAAATTTTAAATAAATTATATCTTAGTTATATTCTAATAGAGGTGGAAGGGAATTTTTAAATAAGCGATAAACATAGTCATAGGGACACCTTTGGCGGTTCCGGTGGTCCAGAAGGTGGTGCGCTGGGATCCTCCACTACTTCGTCTTTCGCCTCGAATTGCCCGGAGCGGAATAACTCGAGCTCCACCTTTTCTACCTCCGGTTTCAGTCTTTTATTCTTGATTAATATCTTTCGCTTCAGTGCACTTGGTGGTGGAAGTGGATGCCCGGGTTCAAGCTGTGCCATTTTATTTACGATTACAAAATAAACGTATTTCTCGCGGGACATTCATCCGTGCGATAAGCACGCTTCTCATATTTTCATTTGATCTGTTCCCTCTGAATCGGGCAAACTCGTATTTTCCAGCGGGCGTGTTAAAAATTTATAAAATTCTGCTGCTACTATTACTTGTCCGTTCGCGAGGAAAAACGCGAGTTTATCGAGTCGCACGAAATACGAATGGGAAAATGTTTTCATAAATTGAGACAACAGGAAATAGACAATTACCGACTTTCGTTTGTCGAACAAATTCTTTAGTATGTTATTCGAGATAACTTCTAATTCAGTATGTGGAAACGAAATTATTTACGATTTTATAAATATAAGCTATATGCAAGAAGAACTTGTTAAATGCGTAACGAAGATTTATCTTTCATGTGATATCGACGATATTATATATTACTGTTTTATTCAGCGTCGTGTTAAGAGATTCAAGAAATTTAAATCCGAGTATCACATACCGGATAATCTTTCAGAGGCTCTTTCAGTAGCAAGTCACCTAATATTTCATCGCAGTATTTGGCTAACTTATATTGCTGTTTCAGGCAGCAATGATTTTCGAAACTTAGAATTATAGGATACTCCGATGTGACGAACGCTGTGTCCCTTAAAGCGTATATGACATCTTTGAAAAGGATATCAGTACACATAGCTTTGCCGTGAGTTATGATAGGCTCTTCGTCTTCTCCTTTCCCATCCCAACAATCGAGCTCTACACATCTGCCGGGCAACATATTTCATTATCCTTTCTCAAATTGTCCTTACTCCCTCGATAACTTTATCAAATATCAAAAATTTCTCCAACTTATACAAAAAACAGCGTGATCGTTATCATTTACAACATGTATCGTCAAAATTACGGAAATCATAGAACAATTGTCCTACATATAAGATGTAAAGCATTGTATTTAACATGCAAATAGTCCTTATAACTTTTAAATATTTTTGCCATTAATTTTTAATCATAATGAATCAAATACGTTTAAAATAATAATAATCACAGCAGAATCTTTTATATAAGCAGGTAGAAATTAATTTTTCCTACATAACTAGAGTCAAAATGTAAAATTTGTACAAAAGAATTAGTCCGATTTAATAAACTCTACAGTTTAATCTGATGTTTTTAAACATTGATGATTTATCGATACGAATAAAATTTATATCGTTTGTATTAAGAATTTCTAATAATATCCAACTGTTATTGAAATTAAAAATTAAAAAAGGACCTAGCGTGCCTGAAATGTTATAAATTACTAATATATAATAAATTACTAATGATTAATAATTACCTGCAACCAGCTAACAAGACTTGTCTATACATCTCAACGGTACTTTTACCACCGATTTGTCTGCCACTCAGATAAGTATTGTGACTGGAATTAATATAATAATGGGCAAGAGGTTGATCCATGTCCATCCATTCTTCCAATTTGTCCAAAAATACAGGTGCATTTTCATCAGACATTAGGTAACGAATGAAACCCTCCTTGGTTAAGGACTCTACATACGGAAATAAAGAAAATAAAAATGCATCAAATAAATATTGCGGAAGAAGGAAAAATTAAAAAATAATTTGTAATCATATATATATACACACATTAAACATTTAAAATTATGTATACATAATAAAAATATAAATAGTAATAACTATAAATTAAAATAATTATAAATAAATAAATATAAAGTTATATGTACTTTCTCCTGCTCGTCTGATCCTCTAATCGTACTTTAAACAAATTTATTAAATCTAGATTTATTAATGTTTATTGCCACACTGTATCAGTTTTTAATATTCCAAACGATAGGATTAAAAATACAAAACAACTCCAATGTATGCATTTCATAAAAAAGAAAATACATAAATATCAATGGCATTTTATTTTGTAAGTGACTTTGTAATAAATCGTAGTTCTATATATCTTCGTGACTAATGATTACATTGATGTAGGCTAGATGTGACGTTAAAACCAACTAAAGGAGAAAGAGGAAGGGGAAAAAAAAGGAAATTTCGTGATTCTAGAACGTAAATCGTTTTAGCAAATAAACTTACTGTCATTCCTTGCTTTCTCATCTTGTTCGTAATCGTTGATTATTTCCGTGCATCGTTTCTCATCGTAAAGGGGATACAAAATTTCGTTCAGTCGAGGGTCTCTTTGTTTCTCGTTCATAAATTGTACTAACTGACCCAGACTGATCGTATCCGATTTTCCTTTGGTTCTGAAATATACCATTAGTACCATAATAAACGTTATTTCAGAAGATTTATGACGCTATTCGCAGTAATTTTACCTCTATGTAACTAGTACTTACATCGATTGGAATAATTCCTCGATATCGTTGCGAGGGCAAATTTTAAAGTACAAATTCTTAAATTTCTCGAACGTGAAATCCTTAGGCTCAATTTTATCGCTCTGAAAATGATAATATTTATGTAATTAATTCTACTATTTCTTGTCTAGATTAATTTTTATTATTACCGACTAATTTTTACTTGTAAACTTTCTTCTGTTCGAAGTAGATAGCTTTAAAGAAATTGTCAACGTCTTGGGAAACAGAACTTTTGTTCAACTAATCGTTTAACTTTATCGCACGGATGGAACAAGGTATCGTTAAAATTGAGAACCTAGTATTTCTGTTAGTAATATTTGAAAATTCTATGAGACATAGCGGCAAATGGTTTAGTTTAAATAAACCGAATGTAATATTAACACGTGTAATATTCACTGTTACTTTAGTCTTTTTATTTTTCACAGCCTAAAAATACTTGACATTGTCTATATAGACTTTACAAGGATAATAAGATTGCGCGTATTGAAGAGGAAGCTTACCTTTCCACTAGGTAAGCCCATGTCTGCTAGCCCTTGATAAACTAATTTTTCTGTTTTCCCAGAGGCGAATGTCTTTGATATAACTTTCACTGGCACTTTTCCTTTAGGATCTACTTGAAAGCTCAATCTCATCCAACTGTTAAACAAATATATAATTAAAATTATAATTTAAACTCCTTAATAACACGCGTATACATCGCCTATATTGAAAACTTACTAAAATTTATAACGATATTCGTTTCGAAATAAAATTCTTAACTAAGAAAGGAATTATTGTAAATGTGTATTAGAGTGTAAAAGTTCTAGAAGCGTAAAGGATTAAATTTCGTGAACGGGAACTCACAGCCTATTTATAACGATTACGAATATGTAGCAAGTATTGTAGTAGCGATATAGCATAATTTAATAAAAGTATTGAAAAAGGCTAACAGCCTTCAAGCGACTAGCTAGATGATAATGCAGAGACAATTATATTAACGTAAACGTTACGTACTGCTTCATTAGTTGTATCGTCGGGCAAACATTTGAAGCTTTCGTGTTGTGCGTAATTAACCGTAACCCAACTTGCCAATCCTAGACCAGATAAATGTCCAATTTAAGAAATATGATCTAGATTCCCGATTAAATCTAGAGGAAGAATAGCTTATTTTTTTTCTGTTTTACTACCTTTGCCGTTTTTGCGTCTGCACAAATAACATGCTGATAATGAATATTAGTGTAATCGATACCCGAGCATATAGTTAAGCTCTTCTGGTCTATTTCTTCCATTGTCCCGTGTTTACTTATTTTATGGCACAATTTAGGATCCTAAGCAATACAATTAAAACAAAAAAATACAATACAATTAAAACAAATACAAATTATACAGGGTGGTTGGTAACTGGTGGCACAAGCGGAAAGGGGGTGATTCTACGCGAAAAAAGAAGTCGAAAATATAGAATAAAAATTTTTCGTTTGAGGCTTTGTTTTCGAGAAAATCGACTTTGAATGTTCGCTCGGTACGCGTGCACTTTATTGTCTCGATGGAAAAATTAAAAAAAAAAAATTTTTATTCTATATTCTCGGCTTCTTTTTTCGTGTAGAATCACCCCCTTTCCGCTTGTACCACCAATTACCAACCACCCTGTATACACGGATGATCTAGTATGTATAAAAAATCGATTAGATATTATACAACCCTTTTGGATACCTTAAACAAATAGTTGTCGTATTATTTACCTTTGGCGTGCCACCATAACGAATATCACTCACTTGAGCCAGTTCTATTACATCGCCGTCCTGCGTAAAAAGATTTATGATTGAAAAATATTTATTCGAACGAAATATCATTATGTAAAATAAATATAATAGTCAGCTTGTGTTTTCTCTTCTAATATTATTTCTATTTTCTTACTGCATATCCAATTTCATAAAAGAAAATATTTTTTCATAATACTCGAGTCTTATCTCGAAATGGACAAGTATCTATGCAAAATTTGTGTTTTGAAACACAATAGGGACAGATAGTGACTTGGAAAATCTACCTTGCCGTCGCTCTTCCAATAGATAAAAAATCCATATTCATCGACTTTAAATAAGCAGTTTGGTTCATATTCGGTGTTTTCCTTGTCTTCGAACCAGCGATCGAACGTTGAACCATTTCTCAAAAGTTCCGGTACCTCGATTCGCCAATTGAATTCGAACTTCTTTGTCATGTTGCCGACTTTTTCGGTTTGTCGACGAAGTGATCTAGCTTCTGATTATTTTGAAGTGAACTTGGGATGGTAGGAGACTCGAATGGCTCGATTCTGTCGCGAAACAGTGCACGAAGGCTCATAATGCGATTAGGCAAATCCAATTTAGCATTATATGAGGATTCGCTCGCGACTGTGTAGGGAGATCGTCGCGTAACAGATTTTTAACTTACATAAGATCGATGCATCGGATTTTGTAAACATCAAACACAACGGAATGCATCAGAAACCAATTCTACTATCTTATAAACAGAAAAGGCAAAAGAACGGAAATAATTCTTAATCAATTCTTAAATAGTTCTTAATTCTACCTTACGGATAGAGCGTTTTTAAAAATAAGGACGATAATACATAAGACTCTTAATAATAAATTCTTAACAAGATTATCGTAAACATGTTTGAAAGTAATGGTAACGTGGGAATAGGATAATTTATTATAATTTTGAACAATTACAAATTAATGTGTTCGATGTCTTTTTGTAATTGTCAACTTAGTTTTGTACACTACTTTATTGTCTTTTGAATTTTGTACACGACGCATCACGCTCGACGATATTTATTCTTATCACGTGTACAATCACGTTATTAACAAGCTTACGCAGTCATTCCTTGTCGTCTTCGCTTAATAGTCGCTTCTGGCGGCGCTACTTACCCAATAAAATGAATAAAATGTACAATTACGACAAAACGTTAGCATTTGTACTCATTATTGTTTAACATATTCCTCTAAATATACGTCTATCGTTAATCGCAGTATATTAAACGATTATTATTTTAGCTTTTCGGTGCGTTTGAGTCGTATCTTATCAAGGTACCCTTCTATTATGAACGATGTTAAGTCGAACGATGATGTTCTTATTATTACGTAATAGGAATGATTAACGATGGTAGTAACAGTGCTCTGTTTCGACTAACAATTCAACAACAAGTATGCGAATTAATAATGTAAATTATGTAAAGTATGATGAAATATCAAATGTCTTTATGTATACAAAGCAGACAAAAGTTTGTAAAATACAATAATGTGTCTCTACGCTGTTAGATGCAACTACAATTTTTTCTAACAGTGATTTTTCTTATTCTATCCTACCGACATGGTATTATATTATATTACATTCAATTTGTTGCGCTTTACATTCATTATCAGTCCAATCGAAATAACTAAATATCGATTGATTTTAAAACGTCATGTAAAAATATGAAGTGATCCTAAAAGCTATGGAGTATAGTGTTTTTCATTTAAGTCAACAGAAAAACGAACAAAAACTAATATTGAATTAATTAATTATTGCAACAATACGTAACCATATTCATGGTAACTTACTTACTACGTGGTAAATACTTTCGGTTTGTTATGTTGTGCACATTTCTTTATTCACTTTACGATCAGCATACACATAAATGATATCGATTTAGTTTTTATATGGATGTATGAAAAAGTTCTCATTTCAAAATGACATATTAAAATGTGAAAGCAGAATATGCACTTGAATGTTTTCAGGAACGTGAGTCAGTTTCAATATCGTCCTCCATCAGCTTTGTGGAGTATCATAATTTTCTTTTCAATAGAAAATGAGTAATATAGTGTTTAAATGTTATCGACGTCACACGATATTTTGTTTTGACCAGTGAAATACAAAGTGCAGGCCACAAAATATTTGCAATACGAATGTTACATTTCAGATATACGTATCCAATTTTCCAAGATATAATTTAAAGAAAAAAAAGGGAGGAAAGTGACGCTATATATCGTAATATCGTAAATTTACTGGTAAATGTGAATGAATGTATTTAATCTTATCACAAATTCACTTGTTTGCTAGAGTATAACGTCAATGTTGGTAGGTTTGAGCAAAACAATACTATTCTACTTTAATCGTTTGTTTACCGTAAAACCATGTATCCAGCGGCCGCGCTAAGTGGCTCGCGAATGTTCACGAGCCTCTTCCGTGGTTGGTGGATGCGCGTAGTATACAGAGCGAATTTTCTTTAAATTACTACTATGTATTACCTTCGGCACTAAAAAACGGTTTTACGTATTTGTGACATTTTTGTGCAACTAATGGCAGAAAAAATCAGAAAAAATTACGAATTGGCCAATTTTAATACTCATAAACCATCTTACTTGTTGGCTTTGGTAGCTTTTATACGTTTTACAAAGTTTTATTAATAAACTCACGTGTGATATTAACGAAGAACAAAAAATTAACGAATATCAACTCTATCAACTAAACGCATCATTCATCTGTGTAAACACTTTATAAGACTCGTAATAAGTAATTTCGAATGATCCATGTCTGTCTGAGCATCATGTCTGGGATTTCGACAAAGGAGTAGTGATGCTCAATTGTATCGGACTGCTCGCGTCCTGTTGCTCTTTGATCATGTTGTCCTCAAAATTATGCAAGGACTCGTTACAGTATTCTTGGCCACAAATTTTGCATGCTTCGAAATGCGGTTTAATAGAGTTCCGTAATTTCTGAAAGACAAAGTAGCCAAATTATGGAGAGTGATGGCGCGTGGAATGAAATTTTAATCGGTGGCTCGCGCCATGGTTCGCGTTATCGTACCTCAGCACAAGTGTTGCCGTTGGCTCTGATGAACTCGTAGATAGCGAAAGCGGGAATGCAAATGAGCGAAAGAGAAGCTATTCCCCAACCGATCGCCTCTGCCCACCACGGGTACTTGTATTCGCCGTTGTGGTAGGTCGGTGGTTCATAATCAATTACGCTGAATACCCACACAGCCTGAAACAGAGATTTATGGGAATGTGGTGTGCGGCTGACGGTGAGTTTTCGTACAATTTTAAATTATCACGTGTTTATAACGCTGACAACTGTAACGTTGAGACGAAAATATGAGATGCGTCTCTAGACCGATTTAAATATAATTTCAAAATAGAATATTTAACAATTATCTATTCTATACTTATCAATCTGTATTTACATGTGGTTATTTGTGATGATTACTATTAACATAATCGATCTTGGGGACATTTATATCTATGATTTTAAGATTTGTTTACGATGACAGCTTAAATCGTTGGAAGAATATTAATGTTTCAAAGTGAAACGAGTAATTATTACTTCTTAAAATTAATTAAAATGTTGACAAAGAGTTTCTTGCTTCTTGAGTATATTTGTAAAAACAAACTTCAGGAGAAATTTATTTCTTTGTCATAAAATATGACTTACGACTTTATCTTTTAAACTATTTTTATGTAATACATTTTGATAATATATTATTTAAAAAGATGACATTTAAAAAGATGACAAAACCATTCCAAGAAAGCACATGAAATTGTTTTCAATGATTTGCTACGAGTTATCAATGTCTATATATAATTATATATAATATTTATTGTTAGTCATAAAATTGTTTGATGTAAAAGTGAAAGCAACGAAGGAAATCGATACGATTAATTAATGCTAATTTCCATGATTAATTCTTATTTTTATTTCAATTTAGTTTTATTTTTACGGTTACTTGTTCGGATAAATTTAGTTGTTTACTTATTTTTAACAATATCATAATTAACTTTACCATGATGAGAAGAGGTGCAGCGATAAGCCAACAAAACCAGAAGTATGAGGACGGTGCACGTCCAGTCATTTCTTTTACGTTATTGCACAGTCGTCTTACGCCATAACACCAGGATATCGCAATTACTTCGAAGAAAGCGAGAAACATTATCGATACCGAGGCAGCATAGTGGTCTATCAGTTGAAAAAAGTAAATGCCTCCCTGGAAATAGAAACGATACAGAAAATTTCGTTAGTGTAATTTTGATTGTTACTCACTTAATATTTATATAACGTTTAAAAAACAGTTCCCTTCTCTGTCATGATAGGAAAGTATAGGTTTTAGAGTTAAGTTTGATACGCAAATTTTCAGAAGCAACTTGTCCTACCAATCACGAATGAAATTAACATTATTAATAAAGCATCTTACCTGTGAGATATTAGGCAGGCCAAATAAAAAGGATATGACGCATACTAGAAGTACTAACATTTCATGACACAAAAGATGACGTTTTACCCATTTCGGAAAACCATCTTGTATCGACGTTACAACCACTTCCACTATCGCAAACTGAAATTGTCGTAAAATAGAAAAATTATAATATAAAAGGCAAAATTATTCGTGCATTTACTGTCAATCTTTGTGAACTTAGTGTTAATCTTTCACGCTATAATAATTAAATAATTGATCCCTACCTGACTATTCAAAGAGAGGCAGACTAGCATAAAGAAAAATAACACGGCCCACACTTGCGATGCTGGCATCTTGGCTAACGCTTGCGGGTAAAGAACGAATACGAGGCCAGGTCCTTGAACGGAAATTATGATTTGTCTATAAAATTGTAGGAGAAGTTAATCTGACATTGATTGACACCACCCAGACGAAAAAAATATAAAATTTTTTAGTTATATTTCATTAAGTAATCAATATTTTCACACATCATGTGTTTTGAGATGATAAAGTTTTATTTTTATCAGTAGCGATATGTGTGAAAGAAATATAGAATATTACAAGAAACGGTAATTTCATTAGCATCATCGTATTCAAAATAGTATACATATCACTGACGTTAAAACATTTTATTGAAATATGTTATTTATAACGTAATATTAAGACTGAAATTAATTGCTAAGTACGAGATAGATGTTTTTACGTACCATCTGTTAAAACAGCTTCGACAGACATATTTTGTTCGAGAGCGATGTTGCCGATGGTTGCGAATGAAAATATTCCAACGAGTAGGCTACTGAACGCGTTTATGAGAGAAACAGCCACGCTATCCACTAAGATGGTGTTATGGAACTTGTTGTAACTGGCAAAACATATCATTGAACCAAACGCTATGCCTACAGAATTGAAAATTTGAGCGGTTGCGTAGATCCAAACCTATACACAACACAATAATTTCATGAGAAAGTTGCCATAATTTTAGATTTACGTATGTGGAGTACACAAAATTAAGATTGTAATATAAAAAATGTTATATTATCCAACTTGGTTAATATCGATAGAAGTATAGCTAATGCCTTTTGTCAGAATGCTTTTTCTAATTGAACGATTAACAGAACAATGAATACAAGTTAGAGTATTAACGGCGATAAAGATACTTAAAACATGTAAATAAAATGAGCTATATTCTTTGTTAGCTTTAGGCTGCCACGTTAAAATAACTTGGATCTTGCGTGCATTGTCAAGGCGATATTATGGAGTATATTTTAAAAAGCGAAGAAAGAGTTCTTGGATTACCTTTGCGTCGCCAAGCAGCTCCCAACGAGGGTGAAAGAAAAATTGCAGGCCCTTGTCAGCACCTTCAAGGGTAAGGGACCGCATGAGGAAGACGACGATTAAAAGAAGTGGCAGAGTCGCGGTCAGGTATCTCACTTGTGCCGACGATTTTATAGACTTCCAAACGGAGAAATATACCATAATCCAGGCAGTAATCAGGCATGCAACAAGCTCCCATCTTAAGGCCCCGGAATCTTCGATTCCATTACTAATTTGAAGAACTTTGTTGCTAAATTGCCAAAGACAGGGAAAAAGAAACAAATGAATATTCACAATTTACAATCAATTCTATATGATTATAATTAAATACTCTGAACAGTTACTTAATATTGACGAAACTATTCTGACCTGTAGGAATTTATTTAAAAGTCAGAATGACTCGAAATACGTGACCGATAACTAATTTCGTAACTAAAAAAATTACTCAAAAAATTCTTCGGCCGGCGTTCTAGAAGCGTTTGGTCTTGTTCTATTATCGATGGCACTGTAACTAGGTAACCAACATGCCAGAGTGTTCCATGAGTTGCCGCACTCAGACCACGGTTGCTTTGCTCTGAACGCCGCAAAGAAATAATATATGGCGTAGGCTATTATCACATTATGGTAGGTTGACATCAAAAATGATATTACTACCGAAGACAAGCCAGCCCCTGTTTTAAAAACACAAAATCGATTTGTTTTTGTTCGCTTTCTAATATTATGGAAGGATTAGCGAATAATGATCGTGCTACTGTCAACAAATTTCGGTATAAATATTATCTTGCAAATGTGTACTGACTCCAAAGAAACGATACAGCAAGTACCCAAAATGATTTCTGTCACTAAAATATTTATATCTTATTTAATCATTTTTTTAGCTTTGAAAGAAAGCGATTGTTTTATTAAAGAGTACTATATCTTTGTCATATATAAGACTAATGTTATAGAATTCTATGATAGAAATAAACTGTTGATACGATACCTTTAAATAAGGGACAAATTTGACCGAGAGCACCGATCGGTCCTCGTCGTGTGAATTGTCCAATACTAAGTTCCATGTATAATAATGGTACCCCGCATACTATAAGTATTAGGAAGTAAGGTATCAAGAACACCCCTGAAAAATTTGATAAAAAATATAATTTAACTTTAGTCGGTTGAGACGTTTAAAAATAATTTCAATGTAGTGATTTATAAGAACGCATGCGCCATTTATGGCACATATTATTTTCCTAAACGTATAACGATATCGAAAAATGTTTCAGATACAAATTAAATCACCCTCGTGTTTCTTCTATGTGTCCATCCACAAGAGAACTAATACTAGTTCAGATTATACGTCGATCGAAGCTTTTTAATTTATATCTGAAACTGTTTTTCGTATCGTTAATAGTTGCGAAACTGGTCGATTTAAATGGGGCACTCTATATAAGTTATATTTACTGCTACAAAATAGAAAAAACAGCAGGCTCTCTATAACTCCGTTAATTAAAAATTGTTGAAAACCCTGAAAAAAAAACCTATATATTTCAGCCAAACTTCACAAACGAGATAAAAAATCTATGAGATCAAAGCTTTATGAATTTACCTAACAATTTTGTAACATTCTCTACCCGTATTTTAAGCCAGCGTTTATGACAATGACAATGTTCGTGAAATACATGTTCGTGAAATAAAAACGTTGTTACTAAATCTGCGTGTAATGTGGGATATATTAAAGGTTGCATTAAACACGACTCATACGTAATAGTACTCCTCGTTAATCGTCATTCTGTGGGCAGTAACAAGGTCACTGGATGTAACTCTTTATTCGTAATAAACGACGATCACAGTCCGGTGGATTATGACTTAATTTGGGAACAAGCATTTAGTTCGGCCAAATTGCTGAAATGCGTTATTGCTTTTCACGACAGGTTGTATACGCACGAATCTCGTTTTCAAAATACTGTCACATCTCATATTGATTAGCTTCGTGAGTGGTGGCTCATGCCGCAAGGACCTACAATTTCTCGAACTGAGCAAATTTATTCGCTTCCTTTTCTTAACGAATGCCGTAATAGATACGGAAGCACTTTTCCGTGTTAATGCAATGTATCAGACAACGAATGTTACTCATGCAATTGATTAGAAACAATTAGACAAAGTTAGAAACAACTGAAAGATAGATGATTTAACTAGACGAGTTAAAGATATTAGAATATGCATATTTGTGTTCTCTCGGAGGAAGGCAGAAGTTCGCAACAGTTGATCACTCTTTTGTCTCAGCGTTCCGAATTCAAATTTTTCTCATTCATTTTTTCTAGGAAATATTTTATAATAAATTTTAAGAAATACCTGTTGTAATATTTCGAATTCATTTCCTACATACTACAGCGATTAGCGTTTCCGGTTGTAGCACTGAAATAATTCGTGTCGTATCATTGCATCTCACGCACATGTAAATTAATTCTACGAATGTTGTATCGTGCTAGTCGAACAAATCAGGCAGCAGTCTGATTTGACTTCGTGATTCACGCTGCAATTTAATTAGTAAGGTAATCGTTCTATTGATTTTTCTTCATTTGCGATTTTTAAAAGAACTTTTTAATTTTCTCGTATCTATCTTTGGTCCACTAGTTGAATATTCTTCGTATTTCGTTAATTTATGAGCGTAGAGATAGCCTCGCAAGTTTCAGTATTTCATTCTTTGATCAGAAGCGGATATTTGAACGTGTGAATTCAGCAGGCACTGTAAATATATGTATCTCCCTAAGTAGAAGTGATAACGTTAATTTTCGTCGAGTTTTTCACTCCTTCCTTTTAGCGCGGATTTTTCCATGAAAACGTAAATGAACACCGGTCGCATAAATGCGCCACGAGCCACATGCAAATCAGAGTACTTTATCTCGTGTTCTATGAATCTCCGTTTCAGTCAACGCTTTTTCAAGATTCTTTATACCTTTTTGGGAAAATAAAATATTTACACGATGCACAAAGTATGATCTCTTTCACAAATAAAAAATGCCACGCTTTTCTATCTTTATTAAAAACTGTTATTTCAAATCTTGCGCATAAATAAATTTTGTTTCATGGATCCACTATAACGCTATGCGATAGGCATATGTATAAATTACATATCTATTTGTTCTTTTTCAATTGTCTTATTACATTTTATTAGTACCTCGTTATACTATTTATTCATATTTATATCATTCGTGGATTTGACATTAAAAAAGAGATTCTAATTAATTATATCCTTCTTTTTTCAGTTACAGATGGATAGTATTTGAAGATATCGATAAACAATCATTCCGTTATAAACGAAAATAACCAGCAATAATCTCTCGAAAATCATTATGTCTAAATGTTAATTTGGTGTTCCAACTTCCAATTTCGATTTAGAGATGCTCGTGACAATTAACCGCATCTTTTGGTCAGCGGGATCGATCGCCGTTTGTTATTAAAGGAGGCATGCTAGTTGGCCAGGTTGAAATCAAACCGTACCACACGCTCTGGTTTTCCGGTCATCCAATTTAACGAACGGTTGGTCGAAATGATACTTGACCGATTATTTCCACCGGTGTCATTGAAATCATTTACGATGCTCGCTGGTTTAGCTACGTTCCGGCAAGGTCATGTATCAAGTTCCGCGGGCGAATTGCTCCATGTCCGGACTTGGTCGAGATGGTCTCGGACTTTGAAAATTACCGGTAACAAGATACGCACTCGTGTTACGGTTTGCCGAACAGAGAGAATGCATGTCCTTGCTCTGAATATGTTTGGTATAATGTCGCGCAAAGAGGGATGTTGCAGAAAAATGGCCGCGAAACGCCCTTGACAGCTGACATTCAGACCATCCGCGAGAATATTTTTATGGTAAACTATCGCCTCCTTTGTCTTCTGCTTTACAATTAGAAAGGTAATACTTCGGTATTTATTAACTTGCTATTTTAGGTACACGTTTAGAAAAAAATGATTTCATACCGCGATAAATATTAAACAGTTCCATACGAACTTTAATTTGAACGTGTGGCACCTTTATTGCCATGGCATAAGATATGCGACATATCGCACACTAATGCACGCCTCTGCATGGGAAGTATGTTATATATTACAGGAGAATAACATTGAGTATATCATTTTCTTTTTTCTATACATTTTTTATACTCTCGTTTATATTAAAATAAAACAGTTATAGACTCGATTCTTTACTAAAGTGAACTACGAAATGAGTACAGAGTTACAAGTACACGTGAAATTTTAAACGACATCTCTCAGGCAGCGATACAAGACTGGAAACTCATATATATTATGTAACGTATTGGTTTAGAAAATTTTTCTTTCGATAATTATTCGTTCGTTCTTTATTTAAGTGTCACGTCTAGCACCAGCAATGACAATACTAAACACGTCCTCTTATCACTGGCACACTACTTATAGCGAGCGTATGTATGTCACAACGACAATCTAGCACGTACAAATTTGTTTTAAACCATCTGCTTGAAGTGTTGTCGCGAAAATAAATACGCGATCAAAGCATATTTCTTATACGTATCGTGCATATTATGAGAGAGGCGATCAAACCTACTTGAAGTAATTGCAATTAGACTTGCCTGATTTTACTATTCATTTTAGATTGTATTTGTTTATTTCGACTTTTACTTAATTTTTTATCGCTATTTAGAAATAGTAGAACATAAATCGATTACAGACTCTACATTACTAGATTTCGACTTGAGTAAAAGTGAAATTTTCTCGAAGAGAGAGAAAGCTTGTTATCGTCCCGAGTGAAATTATGTAAACGTATGCAGATACTCACCACCGCCACTTTTGTAACATAGGTAAGGAAACCTCCAAACATTTCCGAGACCAACAGAGTAACCAATACAAGCAAGGACAAATTGAACTTTGTTGGCCCAGTGTGGGCGTCTCGATTGCCTGTAGTCCCCGGGGTCTTCAGCGTCATCTTCAGCATCATCGAAGCTGGTACACACGGACAGATCATCCTCGAACGATCTGAAAAAGGATCGATATCCCCATGTAGATTATTATGTAGAAATATAAACTTTGGTGTGTGAGGTACAAATCATATAAAATTTTGCAGTACAATCAATCGAAAATGCAGGAAATTGACACCTTTTTTGAAAAAAAACAAGATATTTTCAAATATTTTATATAATTTTAACTAGAGAAAATGATTATTTCTTATTATTTAAGAACTATCGTAGATTTTAGAAAGTAGAACATAGACATATATTTTTTAGAAACCGATGCTAAAAATATAATTAAAAATTGTTTATTAATTATTAACAACGCAAGTTGTATATTCCAGTTTAAATTAATATAATCCCCCTTGTTTAACAGCTTTGTTAAAAAAATAGAAATAATAAAGATTGTCTGAGGACAGATACAGTATCTCCATACTATATATACGTATAGTGTTATCATTGAAACAAGTCATATTCTAATTTTAACATGCTATACCATTACACGTACATCGTTAGAAATGTCAAAACAGTTCGAACGCACTTGACATAAATTAGATATTGGAGGGACAATCAGTTTACACAGAGCATATAACGAACGACATTATGCAAGTTTATCAATCTCTCGATATACGTTCCATTTGTCGATCTGAAGATGACATGCCTTCTGTCAAACGCATGAGACATAATACTAATTGACACGATGTTTTACGAACATCCATGGTTAAAAAAGCGATGGAAAGTATTTCGAGTTCTATTTATGCTACATTTAGAAATTCTTCTCTTCTACATACGTCCTTCTATGTACTTACGAAACTTATGACAAACCGGTTATCTTTATCCGTCGTTTCTTCTAGAACCAAGGATCCTAAACCAACGGAGGTTTACGTGTTTGATTTATCATAATAGTTGGGAGGACGTGAAAATTTATCGCGCATTTATTTTGATGAACGCCAACGAAAAAAAGAAAAAAAGAAAGAACGAAAATCGAGCCACGAGGGGTCCTTATTATGATTAACGATCGTGCGAAACAGGGGTACCTACAACCGTAGCGACGAACAACCTTGATACCCGTGTATTATATAAGCGGCAAGAATGAAGAAGAATTTTTACGAGTTTATCGTG
The DNA here is from genome assembly GCF_011952205.1 of Bombus bifarius. NCBI lineage: Eukaryota > Metazoa > Arthropoda > Insecta > Hymenoptera > Apidae > Bombus > Bombus bifarius. The sequence goes on along the minus strand of NW_022884507.1, from coordinate 330,554 downwards.
TTCATGGTATCCGATGCGGTAGATGCAGAAGCGATGTCGTACTATGACGGTGAGAGTTATGGCAATTGACAGAGCACGATAATACATACGACACACCTGTGCAAATTCCCCGGGCATTTCGTAATGTAAAAACAATGCGTAATGGCTATGCGACCTGCAGGGCAATAATAATAAGTTATTACATATACATATACGTGTCATAACTAAATTACAAACGAAGACACAGCATCCATTGCAGCATAATTCCGACGTTGTTTTGTTTGCAGGCGCGTTAACAGCTGTAGGAACAGCTGTCGTAAAAATAGAATTCTAAATCTTTGCCTTCTTCGTGTGAAATTTAACCTGCGGGTTCGCCAGACGTGATAACGAATTGGATTAACGATTTGCGCGTAGATTGAAAATCTACGAATGTCGACGAAAGAAAACCGTACAATTACAGAAACTGAATTCGCTCGTGTAGCACTTTTGAAAAATGTAGTCCATGATAAACGAATTTATTCTAGGAAGAATAATAATATTTAAGTACGAAATGCACGCTATTGATCACAGAATAATTAACAATTGTATGACGATTACAATTAATTTTTATGATATTACGAATCCAGTAAATTTTATTAACCGTGCATCCTATCCATACAGTAAATTTTAGCGGGAAACAAATCAAACAAAAAAATTAATATTTGGTTAGCATATCACGGCAATTAAGTGCGTTTACGTAAGGATTGTGCATGACATAACTGAAATTGGAATCAATCGATTTATGATATGTAAACTCGTTTATCACGCGTCTAATTAAACACTTTGTTATTAGTATAATGCTTTGAAGTTATTTGGATATAAAGGCAAATATTTTGTCCCTACAGCCGTTTTCTTCTCGAGTATTTCAAATGTTTTAATACTGATTGAACTTAGCGAACCCTGATTTTTAACTTGAGAAAAAAGTTTAAATAGTATCCTACATAATTCTTCATCTCCCGTATTTCATCTCCTAATGGATGATTTGAAAACTGAATTTGAAGACTTGTATGAATTTTATGTAGATAATTCTTATAACGAATCGGACAAGTTTAATAAAATAAACTTAATAAAAAATCTATATTAAACAGTATTTTAAATGTTACCTATTGTTCAATGTTCAAAAACTGTCAATGAAACGTATTAAGGAATAACTAAATAATTCGACGAAAATACAAACTGCGCTCTAACATTCGACCGAGAAATTGACTTTCGATGAGAATTAAAGCTAAATTAATCAAGCAAAATACCTACCAAATTTCATCAAATTCGCTATACGTTAGCTTCAAGTTAGATTCATTTTTCTCTAATCGCAAATATTTGCTTCTTAAAGATAAATACACCCGTTTAAAATCTGCTAATTGCAGGTGAAGTCAACACGGGCAATTAGGCGAGTCGTTTCGCGTTGAATTCATTACCGCGGCCTATAAAAATTTCGAATGTGGAACAGCAATTACGACTCTTTAAACGGACCACTCCGATTTCAATGGAGGAAGCGAGGCAGCTACAACAATATACCGCATGAACACCTACTTATAACAAAAGTATGGACTTACATTGTACACCTATTATCCACTTACGTCTCTGGGACAATACGCTGGAATTGCAGTGCCTGGATGACGAGACCATGCTTTACAAGCAGTTCGGATGTACGCGGCATCTCTTGCCACCGAAATCTTGACTTAGACAAGCATAACAGCTTGGTTTACATCGCCAGCGCGTTTTAAACAATTTTCGAGATAAGAACTTATATTCGCACTGCCTCTAACTTACGTGTTCCTAGATCCGAAGTGCTGTTCACTTTTAACTCGAAATGCAATTTGCTAGATACTACTCGCCGATATTTGTCTAACGAAGAGAAGTTTAAGTACGGGAAGATAACTGAAACGAAGGTTATTGGTTATCGAGAACTATATATCGCGAGATGCGTGTTACGAGCCAACTGAACCAAATGCACCACAGGTCTTACTTTTATGGAGCTGAGTTACCGCAGGAAAAGAAAACAGCGTCTTCTGTTGTTTGTCCTTATCGTTAGGCGGCAAATGTGAATCATTCGAGAACCATGAAAAATGAACATTATTTTTTACTTCTTGGAAGCATTCTGAATTCTTTTGACTCGCGATTCGATCCTTTTTTTTCAATACATCGATGAATCATCGAAATGTAACATTTAGTGGATATCTTCCGTTTCCTACATCGTACAATCCACGTATAAACTAAACTACATATGAAACGTATAATCTACATATAACTGCAATAAGTTGTACCACAACGAGATTTTTATTAGCGTAATATGGACGATACATCGTACGATAACTTTTACCCAATCGAATACTATGTTAAAAACGTTCGTTGGAAAAAGCATGGTTTAAACAAGTTTTAATTAAAGTAAACTTACTTCATCGTTAAAACTATCTCTTTTGCCGACTTCATCCGAGTTACCCCGTTACGTATAGAAACAAACAATAACAATCAATCATCTCCATCTAACATCGCCAATTACCAATTATCACTGAACAACATCGCAACTATAGAGTAGCTAACGGCAAGATAACGGCTATCTTATCAAACTCCATCAACCTAGCCTAGTCTTGCCGAACCGAATCCTCTTCCGGCCAACGAGCAGTAATCCTCGCTATAGAGCAAAGCGTAAGCTCCGGCAAGCGTAAAGGCATCGAATGAAAACCGCATGCAGGAAGTTGGAGAAGGAGGAACTGCGGAACATGATTCATAGTTCGCTCCTTCCGACGCTTCTCGCCGAGACGCGCACGTTAGATAATGTAGCTCACTTACGGCGGCGGATGTACCATGTTAAGCAGCTCCGACGGCGAAGTGAGAACTCTACGTATCGTGAGCTTCCGGCCGTTGGAAGAACCCATGCCGATCGATGCTAGAGAGCGTATAGAGACGGAATCGGGAAGCGTTCGCACGTGGGTTTGCCCGTTTCCATCAGAGAACACGATCGATGCCCAGCTGGCCGCCGGTGGATGATACTGGTGCTGATGTTCATCCATCGTCGGATTAGATTTCACGGATCTTACGCTGGAGCAGCGATGTCGTGTACTATGCGAGTCGATCCCTCGAACGGATCTAAGTATACCCTGTGGAATGTCGCGATGCAGCCTATTCTCCGTTTGACCGACTTGGTCCCCTGACTTTGATTGTTGAAGTCGAGAGTACGTTTTTTCGTGGATGCTGTTGCTACTGTCGTTTCGAGGGATGGTTTTCTTTATAGTGCCGTTACAGTGCAGGTTACTCGAGCTCGTAGGGGTAATGGTGATCTTTCGAACGGTCGACTCGGTAGCACTTAGTAAACGACCCCTTTCCTCGGACGGTGAATCCGAATCGACGTCGTGATGCTGATGATGCTGATAGTGCTGGTGTTCTATCCTTATCACATCAGGATCCATATCGTCCGAGGTATCCTCCTCCTCCGGCATCGTGCTCATCTTGCGCACGCAGCTGCTCTGCTTGCCGATCACGCTCTGCAGACGAACACTGTTGCCGTGCGCATTCGTCTTGCCCGCGATCGTGTTGTTGCTGTCGTTGCCGTTGACGCCGCTGTTGCTGTCCGTGGCATTCATGATGGCATGGCGATCTAATGGAAGAAAGAGAGAAGAGGAGAATCACACAGAGAGAGAGAGAGAGAGAGAGAGAGAGAAACACACACACAGGCACACACAGAAGTAGCGATCGAGTCAGTCCAGGTGAGAGAGGGAGAAAGAGACGATGTGTGTGTGTGTGTGTGTGTGTGTGCCCGTGTGTGTAGAGAAGAGTCTACACAGAATACTTGCACGAACTTCCGGTAATTTCATTGATGTAAGGAAACGCGAAAACATTCACGGACAATTCGTTAAAAGATTCGATCAGATTTAACTCTTACCTTACACGATTGCAATGAAAAACTGTTCGAGACTTTTGCGCTCTTCATGTTTGTATCACAGTCGCTTGAAATTTCGAATTATCAATTTTTACGATGATTTATTATTACCAATAAAGATTTTAATTACCATACGTGTAATTATTTTTATCTCACGCGATGGGCCCATTTACCAACATACATTTGTACTTATAACGCAACCGTACACAAAGATAAAGTGTATGAAGCACCTTTAATCGCGTCGTATTAAGATTTACCGTGATGATATCAAAGACCGTACGACGTGACGGCCTACAGTCACGACTCAGAATCTGTCGTCTTTCCCCGAAATTTATAAGCACCGAGTTGAATGAAAACATTAGCTCTGAATCGATGCAACGATTCATTCAAAACTAATTCGAACAGAATGTTCTTCTTGTAGCATGCAGTAAACACAGCAAGCATGTAACAAACGAGAAACAAAAATTAAGACGTATACTTTTGATACTTTTAGCGTAAAATGTCACACAAAAATACATATTATGAGACAAAGATACGCGTACATCAACGAAGCTACAAAGATCACGTGTTATCGAGTCAGTACCTGTCAGATCGAAGAGAGCCTCGACCGGATCGATTGCATTCCAACGAAGTCACTGAGATCCATCGATGTACAGAGAGTTGATAACAGGGATACGCAATTGTCCACGTGGAACCGTGACGTTTTGTGATTGACAAAAGTTTCAGTGGTCGTTTGGGAACGTGAAATACGTCCCGGTGGAATAGTCGCGAAAATCGGAACGACCGTTGTCGCGGCTGCACGCGATTACTATACGTCGACGTCGCGTCACAACGGCGTTGTGTATGCCGATCTTGCGTCAGCAGCCGTGACAAACACATGCATGGCTATCGCGTTTTCAATTGACAGTGCCTTCTTGTGGACATTACGAGTACTAGTGATACGAAAGTTGGGACTCGGACCTGACGCACCTCTGTCGGAATCGTTCGTGAGTTTTCGTCAGGCTAACACTCCCACTACATAGCGATCTAACTTCACTACAATTTTCTAGTAGCTGAATCGATCGACCACGATTCTTGTCGTTCGTTGATGTGATCGATGGGTCTTCCAAAGTGCAACGGATGGGAAGAATGTCGGCTTGCGAAGGCGAGCGATGGAAGATAAAGCGGTATTTTACGAATACTATTCGGTAACTCCATTAGAAAAGGGTTCTAAGTATCGTAATCACGACGGAGATGAGAATGACTCGAGTGAATGTAAATAGAAGAGATAGATAAGGAAAAGAAAGTCTTTCAAAATCTTCGTCTCGGTGAAAGTTAAGATCGGACAGCAGTCTGATAATTTAATGTTTTAGAAAATGCATTCGTCTGCGAATATTCTTTCAAACGTAAACGAATTTATAAAATTCAACTGCAAATTTGGTTTCAATCAGTCATCTGGAAAAGATAATTTTTATGCGATAGGAATTATCTAATTAAATATATTTATCTTAATTTGTATCGTTTTTCTATAATGATTTGATAATAAATTAGGAAACTCATTATATATTAATTAAAAAAAGATTAATTTACATAATATTTTTAACAATACAGAAAATATTACGTTATTCTTAAGGAATATTACTGTTATTTATTTCATGATACGTACTATAATTTTAATTTGTTGCTGTGAAAGAATTTTTTAACAAGGAAATGTTGATGTACAAATATTTAACAAACAAAGGTAATAAATAATTCTATTAGGTATAATTTTGTTCTGTAAAGTATAAATTTTATCCATAATAGAATGAAGACACCAATCATTAATCGAGCAGTGCTATTGCCTGTAGATAGACAACCCATTCTACTGCAGTGTCGTTTGTACAGCAATGGAATCAGTGAGACAAGTCAGACATGGGTTACAATTAAAGTGGTTCAATAACATTGAATAATAGAATTAAACAATAAAATATAATAAATCTTATTATTCGAAAGATTATTTAATAATTTATTTCAGTCCGTTCCTGTTTCGCAATTTTGCTTCACCACAAATATCACGATTAAGCGCACGAGGTAAGGATGTACAGTAGTACTATAATGTAGAAAGTTAAAATGTCAGGTACAAGTTAAATGATGTAGTTCGTGTCGTACTAAATCAACAAATCAATGTACCGGCACGATATAATGTATAATAACACGTAAAAGGTTTCAAATGTTTGACGTCAATTTACCACGTTAACTTCAACTTACAGTGTCTGATCAAGAAACGAACATAAATTATTTCTTAATTTACTTTTCCACGTTATTCACGTAGTTCGTAAAATAACAAGGTTGAAATATAAAGTTTATTTCTAAATTTTATAAACTTTAGTAATCCTATATATATCAGAAAATCTATACATATACACAAATATTCTTGTAAAGTCACCTAATATTTCGTTCGATAATTTTATGTACGTATGTCTAGAAATATGTCTAGAAATATTCATTACAAGCTATATGTATATACACACATATGTACCCACATTATATCTAATTGTCAATTAGAAAGAGAATCTGTGATTAGCTAACTGCAACTTTTATGACTGCAATAACGTTTGATATAATGTGAAATGTAGTAGGATCAACAATATCAATAACGTAAAGTTGGTTTGCTCGTAAAAACTAAAGAAGTATCAACAGCTTGCCGAGCTGGACATTACCGGTTAATGTAAACTACTAATGTATACTACAATACTGCTACCCATTCCTATCTTTTTCTTACAGTAAATTGTAATATTTGTTTTTAAATAATCAATTTTCTCAAATCGTAAGTTACATTATGTATATCTCTTGATAAATGTTTACTACAACTGTAATATTGATCTCCATATCTTCCCTGTTTACTTTGAGAACTATTTTTCGATATTACAATAATTATAATAATTCAATTTACGATCTTCTTTTTTAAACTAGCAAATTCTAGTTACTGTCGAAATATCAATGGTGATTTTATTCTTCCATTTTTAAATCCAAAACCTGTCCTCCCAACGAAAATATCTTTCGCAAACCTTTCCTTACAAATTTTCTTGCAGTTCCTGGTATGCAGATTTTAGTGAACCAATAACGAAACGCATAAATAAATATGAAATCGTTATTAAAACAAGATTCAAGAGGAATGAGAACGAGTTTGAGTTGGAAATCGTTTTTATTTCTTTTTATTAAAAACGTACAACAATCTTTTGTCTTTCATCTAAGATCTTCCTTTCGCAAAGATAAATATTGACTTGCATATATTAGGAAGCGGTTAATGCAATTATATGTACGCTGGTTGTCACACGTAGCACGTCGTTAGGATCACTGTGCCAAGGACTTGTATTCGTAGAGTTCAATTCCCACAGAAGTGCAAGTAACGGGCATTCGAGACGTCGAGTCGATGTCATTATCCTCCTGATAAATAACAGGTACAGCCGAACGTAACATTTCTTGCTTACTTGTAACTCAATAATGTGAGCTCAGCGTATTTTACGACCGAGTAAACAGTTTCGTTTTCTGCAGATTCTAGTTTCTAACGATGACAAAACGATTCTAGTCGTGTGTGTTTCGCAAAAAGAAATATTATGTCGTTGAACTAATTTGAACAACTTTCAACCAACAACAACTTTCAAGATCTTTATCATGGTTTCCTACCGTGCTTATTATATTCATCTTTGAAAATTATTTTCAAACTTTTAACAATCAGGATTTGTGTGTTTTCGAAGAGTGTTTCATTCTGCTTCTCCAAAAAAAAAAGTTTAAACAATTTTTAGTTTAGCGATCATTGTGTAAAACAATTAACTCTATGACACATAAACTTCTTATTCAGAATTGTGAATTAGATAAAGCTATGAAAATGAGATCCGATGAAGAAATCTCAATTCGTTCTGCTACTACCTTGCAATTGCATCTTTGCTATGTAAAGACAAGCACAATAATAATTCCAAAGGAATGTAATTGTCTTTGAATTTTTTACTCAGAACATGGCGTATCGAATTATCATCGTTTCTTCAAATATGTTGTCGGTTTTTTAAATATAATCTGATACTCCTCAGGATCCTGATATTGTAATATAACGCAATACATATAAATCACGTTGAAAGAATTTAACGATGGCGACGCGCGGTATTAACCAAGATGAGAAATTTATTTATCGTGTCGTTCACGATGCACACTAGATTGTAACTACAATACCATGAGATTGTGAGTTAAGATGTTTTCAAGCTACGATATAAAGGTTCGTTTGCATTTGACATTAAAGCCCACACGAACATATATCAAGCTTTTTTGAGCGCATTTTGTTTTCATCTTTATCGATAATCCGAAATGTTTCATGAATTTATTCATAAAGTCTTATTAAGCGTCTGACGATGCTTGCAAAGTATTTACATAGAATATAAGTACGATACTAAAAAGGTAGCGTCAATAAAAGTAGTAGAAAGCTTTCTTTGCCTTTTTTCCACTAGTCGGGTAACCAATTAAATAATCACAAATATCAACACTTTACCATTATCTGGTAATGATGGCTGTCTCGATCACATTGAAATTACATAAATCTTCGTCGTTTATTGAACCGACGTTTACCGGAAAGTTTCGTCTCTCAAATGACGCATATACGCGAATGGACCAAGAGCGGATCTCCAAAATCGGTGTCAGCTCCATTTCGGGTACAAAGAAATAAACTATAATCATTTTATCTTCCGGTGCATTGTTCAGGTTGGCGGGAAGGAAAAAGGAGAAGATACCAGAATACTCGCGATAATTACGCAAGTGAGAGATTACGCAAGTTCTGCTGGTATTGGACTGGGACGGGAAAAGCCACGGATGACCGTGGTGCCGCGAGTACAGTGGCCGGTGAAATCGCGTTAAAAAGCCGCGCGCAGGTACGATCGAAGGACCGATCATCTCTGCTCCTTTTTTTATTTCTACGGGGGTGTGGATCGTTCGCTGTTAGAAGTGCTCTAGAGCGAGATGTGGATATCCCGAAATAAACTTTCTCGGGTTATGTAAAGGCTGGCAACTGGCTTGTGTAGACTCGCCGGTATAAAGGTCGGCTGTGCCCCCAACAGTCCAAGAGTTGCTCACGAACTTCACGCCGGCAACCATCGGCAGAACATCGACGCTCTATATGTGACGTTGCCTTTTTATCTGACGCAGACTTATCTCCATCGTTCACACGCATCGTCGCATCGCACTTTCTCGAGAGAGCGTTGTGCTGTTGCACAGGCACGTGTCCCGTCGCGTCATTTCGGCAACATGCGTTCTTTGGTAAGTATCTTCTTTTGCCTTGTGCCACTCTTGTCCTATCCTGCACCGTGTTCAACTTCCTCTTTCGTTTATTGCTTGGTGATGCAAACGAGGGTTGAAGTCGCTCTTATTCTTAAACCTCGCGTCTTTGTTTTCTTCGCAGTGAAACCTAACAATTTGAGATCGAAATTTCAAAAGGTAATTAATTTTTAACGCGACCAGGTCAGTGACATCGAATCATTTGTTTAAGTGTTTTATTAGGTGTCCAATTTATTTGATATTCAACGTGAATCGAGCATGTTCTAAAATTGTATTTACAATTCGTGACAATCGATAGAAATTTTCCTCGCTCCTTGAATGTCCAGTATGATTCTACTAGGAAACTTTGCACAGTTTGCAGGATTATTATTTAATTATTTAATATAATTTACTTAATAATGTCTAGATCTTTCTGCGAAATCTACATGAATAGCGTTTTAAATACAGTCGTTAAATGTCGACTAATTTTCTTCGTTACTTTTTGATAATTAGTGCAAGAAATTACAGAAAATATCGAAAAATGAGAATTTTATTGAGAAAATAAATAGAATTTTAGTAATATTAAAAACTACACGGAGAATATATAATATTAAAATTTATATAGCTAATTTACGTTCCTTGTTGATGAAGTGGTCGTACTTTCCTTTTTCTGTGCTACTTTCTCTATCATTTTCTACAAAAACTTATAAACATAAATATTTATTCAAATTACTTGATTAATTATAAAATTACTCGATACTTTAACTTAAATTATGTATTGTACGACAATGAAAATGTATAACATAAAAAGGGAGTCTACGAAAACAGTTTCAAGTGACGTAACGAATATAAATTTTGTATATTACCGCATCTTTCTTCTAACAAATTTTCTTCCAGTTCGCACGGTGAATTCAATATGACTATAAAGTACGCAACAGCGATTGATGAAATGTTTGAAAAAAAATATTTGAGAAAGAAAATATTCGAAAGAAGCTATAGATATTGATTGAACTAGGTTGAACAGTTTTTTGCGGATAACGACATTAGAGCCAGATTTCCTTCGTCCCTTTTACTGCTTACAATCGTAATGACTATTCTGACCTACCTACTAACACATTCATCTTGCCCTGACCTTTCACGGGGAAAGGCATTTCAACGGATTTACAGGACAGACGTAACGAAGATTAAAGCATTGCTGTATCGACTTTTATTTCTTAACGTTCCATAGTTACGCTTTGGTTCGATTACTAAGAATCGGATATAAAGGACGGCTGACAAAAACAAACGAATACGTACAGACAAAGGAAGATGTAAAAATGTAAACGAGAAAAGATAGAGTAGAAAGACAGTGAAGTGAGTGGCTCGGCTCTATTTAACTTTACAATATCCTACGATATTTCAAGCAAGAATCGATATATAAAGATTTGAAGTAAAAATTTTTGAAGATTAAAAATTTAACGATTTTTCAATACGTTTGGCGCACAACCATTACGATCTTACCGAGCTTTCTTAAGCAATCGTTATGTATAATGCAGTATGTCTACATCAAACATCGATGCGTTCGTGCTAACGATGACTCTCTATAATTTTGCTACTGATTATCTACTTGAATAAACAGCTGCTATCAAAATAGCATTGGCATCCTGAAAGCGAACATTAAGAACGTTAAGCGTGTTTTTCGACTAACTGAACATTAATCAAATGATTTGATGAGCGTGCGACGAAGAAAGAAAATTTCAATTAACTTTGTGAATTGATGTCGAAGTAAAAGGAGAAGCATCTTGACGATAAACGGAATGTAATGATTTGAATTTTGAAGAAACAGAGAATTATAATTGGTACAATAATTAATTAAAAAGTAGCAATTCAATCGACCAAATTGTTTCTTTTCTATAAGTTTTAGAAGAAAAGCAGCATCGTTCTGAAAATTTATTTCAACCTCGTAATTTTGAATATTTTCTTATAAATACATTTTACAATTTTGTCAATAGACATTAGGCAAATCGTTTTAAACGTGGCAAAATAGACAGCGTTTCTTCCGAGACAACGTCATTATCGTTAGGATCAGTCGATCTTGCGAATCCTTTGCAGATATTTACTTGTTTGTTAAGTCCGCAGGGTGTGTTCTTTTAACCGGATACTTTACACGGGATATATCGATCGTATATATTATTGACCAACAGATTAATGCGCGTTTCCATCTTTTTCCTTGCGATTGCTGGTTATCTTAGTGTGACGACGTTTAGGTCTTTTCTTATTTCTTCCTTTCTAACGAACCACGGAGCGTAGGATAACTAGCTCAAATAGACCAAATAGTTTGGCTATATACCCCATAATGGTATAACATACATCCACATTAGCTTTATTTTCTAGACTTTTATAGACCTATAATTTGTTTTCCATACTAAGTTCCGACCTTTTGAATCTTTGCAATAATGTACACCTTCTGTGTCAATTCGAAGTCCATATGTAGCGTCAAATATTTATCTGTCTTCGTATAGGGCACTTTGGCATCGTTTAGTCTTATTTTTCACATTCGACTGTTTCTTAACATGTATCTTCATGTATCTTCATCTTTCAGGTTTTCCTTACGCTTATCGCAGTGGCTCACTGCCAGGAATATTTCCGGCAACCGGAAAAGATCGTCAGCGAAAACCGGAACCTCGGTGACAATCGTGGCCACTATTCGTTCACTTATGAGACCGAAGGCGGTATTGTACAAACAGAGACGGGAAGTCGAAAGTACGTCGGCACGCCGTCTGAAACTCAGCTGATTCAAGGATCCGTACAGTATAATGCTCCAGATGGTACTCCGATAGCAATTAGCTGGACCGCCGACGAATTTGGTACTCAAGTAGCAGGTACTCACGTGCCAACACCGCCACCAATACCACCAGCCATACAGAGAGCTCTTGATTGGATCGCGAAACAACCCTCGACTCCGGAACCCGAGGAACTCGCCAAAGACTCGCCGAGTCAACAAAACGCCGTTCCAGCAGCCAACACTAATCGACTATATAAACCGTTAAGGACGAATCAACGAAACTGATCGATCGTGATACATTAGAATATTAGAATAGTTCACATGTTAGTTTTTATAATGTACAAAATAAACCTCGTATTTTCGTAGAAAACTCATTTGTCACGAATTAACTCGTTTCATCGACAATCGTTCATCTTCAATTCGCTTCTAAATATTTTTATGGAGGAACTTTGTTTAACCATCGACGTGTTACGGTCTCACGAATAAACGTAGGAAATTATTACCGTGAAAATTATCTATATATTTTTTAAAAATCTATTGTCGATTTCTCTATGTATTCGTCTTTTTCTTCGTATGTTAATGATTTTCTTAATGGCGTTTGATCGTTCTACTTTCTTTGTCGAACGATGTTTATTAATTCATAAACACGCTAATATACATATGTATATCGAGAAAAAATTCCGCTTCTTTATCCGTGTCGCAAACACGCACAGAATTGAATGCTTGCACGCTCCACAGAAGCACTTTTACGTGTTACCTAGAAAATAATTTATCGACGTAGAGCGCAAAAAGGCGATGGCTGCAATTGAATAAGCACGTGCAACTTTATACTTAAACTCACAACACGCGTTGCATAGCTTGGGCGGAATTTAAGGGAATCGCTATTTCTGTGATGCTTAGTCGCGCATTTTTTGTAATTAAAAAAAGGGAATGTCGACGAAAGTTTAGATTTTAATTTTTAATTTTCTCACTAAACTTGCTTATCGATACGAGTATTTCTTAAAAAGTTTATGATATTTCTACGAGCTTTCGATCTTGAAAATGTGCTGATATTATTTAATCGTAAATCAGTATTATGTTCCTTATATTGTAAGACTTATAAGGCTTATAAAATAATTCTAATATGGAAAATGTATCTGACTATTAATTAAACGAAATAATTTCATATAGAATTGGGAATTGTCATTTTAAGAAGATATTTTAGATACTTGGTATTGCTCGTTTATGGTCTTTCTTGATGTAGTTTTGCTTGTGAAGTTATTTAAGGAAATGAAAGGAAGATGAAAAGCGAAATCAGCTTTCAAAAATCAATTAATTAAATTCAAGCATCTTGAAAATATCGTTAGTGTCACGGAAAGGGAAAGTTACACGGAAGATTAATTACCTTCAATTGCTTCACTCGAAACATCTTTGATTTCCATTTCTTGGCTTTACCATTTTCTAAGAAATAACGGTGAATCAAAATAACACCGAGAGGCAACGGGCCAAATTAGAATTAAAATAACGCCAATTGTTACGTACTTCTAATAAATACTAATAAATGATAAACAAGGTACGTAAGCGATATTGTGAAATATTCTCTTGGATCGCTAAAACAACAAAGATAAAGGTATCAATGTACAATTTATTTACAGTAATCCTCCTTAACATTCTCTTACAATCTTCTCATTTAAAATACAAAAAAACTGAATCGTAAGCAGTATGCATAAATACAAAGCTAACGTACGAATCGAGCCTGGAAACTCCGAATCCGAAAATTCGTAAACGAATTTCTACTCAAAATGCCACTGAAATGATCGAGAGTCGTGCCGAATAAAGAACAACGTTTCCATTTCGTACATCCTCGACTTTGGTTTAGATATAAACGTCGAGGAGCTTGAAGGCCGATCTTCTTGTCGTATACGGATCCACGTTTGTCTCCTTTCATTGAGCACCGATATGCTCCTCCCGATGGGCGGCAATGTATTCGAGTGCTTTGAGAATGGCGGGTGGAATGGTCGGGATATGACTACCCTGGGGTTGGAATCCGTTCTCGTTAGCCACGTAGGACACTTGGATAATTTCACCGTTTGGCGCGGTGTAGCTGTAACTGCCCTGAGCCTCGCGAGACTCAGCCTGGGTGCCTGGGTAGTTAAGGTAGCCGATCTCCTGTGCCTGGATACCATTCGCCGTCTCGTAACTGTAACTGTAGCTTCCGTCTGGATTTGGGCCGTCCGCGCTCTGCCTCAGAATGGGAATCGGCGTGGTAGAAGAGTACACACCCAGAGGAACGGCGGCTGCCACGGAAACGAAGGCGCATAACACGATCGTCTGAAACGTACGAATTTTCTTAAAATAATCCAATATTTTACTTATAAACAAGTTAGAGTACAATGGACTCGTGTTGTAAAGGAGCGTTTAGAGCAAAGAAGTGGGAACATTAGATCGTGTTGGTAAATTCGTAATCGTGAATTCAATTGCTTGGTCTAAGCGCGCAATCTACGATAGAAGATGATTAATTTCGAATGGAATATTCTAATTATAAACAGCGTAGAAAATTTTTAGAAATTCACAGAATATATAGTCGTGTAACGAACGAACGATGATCTCAATTTTCTCCGTAACTGCTGAATTTGAATACGAAAAAGAGTAACAAAATATATACTTTAGTATCCCACTTATAAAAGCAGTAACACTATGTCGGAGCAAGAAATTCTAGGAATAAGCGGTACTCTATATGCTTATTACTTCTCGGAAATTTTCATACGGATATTCTGAATATTCCCGGACATCTCAGATCGTGTAATTACGCAATGGCACCGTACCACGCGTTATGATATAACATCGAATCTTAAAATTTCATATCTACCGACCACCCGTTAAAATGAAACCGAACACCATGCACCGGCACTGTTACTGAACTCACCAACTGGTTCATGATGATACCTCGGACTTTTTGTTTTTAGTCTCGAAAGCGAAATTCTGGTTCTTCCACAAGGAGGAAACTACACTGACTCGTAACATGGGGCACAGGATCCCTTTATATATCCATCAGCTGAACATTCGGTGAATTTCTGGCAAGCCGGTGCCTTATTTAATCCCCCTCCATCCCTTTCTCTCCCACTCTGTGAACAGGACACCTTCAAATTTTGCGGATGATCCAGACACGTGGCCCGAGGATGACAAAGCGGTTGGCTGATCCGAAAGTCGAAGTTGTAAGGTAAGCCTTGTATCTTTTGCATTTTCTGAATGCCCTACCTAGGATATGCAGAATAGCCGATGACAAATAACTCGATATCTTTTTAGGAAGACACGTGTAATGCGAAGACACGATATATTCTCAATGAAATTTTTATTCAAACGGAATTTCGTATCGGACGACGAAATTTCGTTAAAAGTGCTCAAAACAAGTGGTTGTTACGTAGCATCGATCGATAAAGGTAAAATCAATTTGATCTCATAAATATTTCAGAATGCATCTTCGTTTATGACGAAATATATATAATCTTGCAGTGTAGATTTCGGCACATTTGCGTACTTGCGTAACGTTATATAACAGATCTACAGTATTTCGATATTTTAAGGCTGTGGGGCGAATTTGTAACACGCAGAACCTTTAATTCCGAAATTGGTCAAAGTAAACTGCAAAGTTCGTGGTACATAAATTTCATGCGTCTTGATCGCCTGTACATACAGTTACGGAAAAGAACATTGCTGTTTTCCGTAACATAAAGTTTGTTACGTCTTCCAGTACAACGATCTTCATACTTCGATTTATGTAAATTTTATACTCTAAAGTTTTAACGAAATAATTGATGAATTAGGCTATTCAGAATTCGCACGTAAATTACTATTAATAAATGTAATTGTATTTATTTTCTATCAAAAATAACATTTCTTCGTTTTGATACGTTGCACTCTGTCAGTTGTCTCGATAAGAATTTAAATTCGTGCGGATATTTCGATTATTCGTGCCGACAATTAGAAGAAAATTTTATTGTTGTTATTATAAAGCATTTCCTAGTCGCATGTTATAGAAAATTTCTCACTTCTTTACTGAAAAATTCGCGATAGGATCACATTTGATGGACGATACATTAATTCGTGAAATTCAAGTTCCGGTGAAACGACATTTTATCTCAACGTAATGGGATAGTTAGAGATATTTGACGACTTTCTTATACCGAAGAAATAACCGTTTAAATCGCAAGTATCTTTTTAAGAAATTTGTATGTAAAATGGTGTAACTTTATTTCTCGACGAATAAATAAGTATATTATATCGACCTACGTATATATCGTTTATCAAATGATCGGTTTGAGTGCATTTATGCAAATCGTATACGGCGGTATCGGTAGCATAATTATTCTACGATTATCGTAATTATTCGCATACTAGTGGAAGCAAGTAACGAGAAAATGATGATACGTTAAACGGTTGAACATCTTATGTTGTAAGTATGATCGATGAAATTAACGTCAACAACGTTTACAACGTAAATTTATACGTACGTGTGAAAACGCGATGAACTTGTTATCTCTTAATTCGTTAAAAATTGTACGTAGCGATCACGATACACCGGCATATGTAAACAATTCTTTTGTATTCGTCGATGTTTCGAAATGCGATTCAAAGTGCGATTTCTTGTAAAATAACGATTAAGGGGAAGCGAATGAATCGATGAATCTCTGCAGAACGATCGTTACAACGTTATTTTTAGTTATTTTTAGTTCTCTGCTGCAGCTAAAAATTTCATAGTTTTAAATCATTCGATCCACGCTGTGTTGGAATAATAATTAAGTGGCGCGTAATTAAGCGATTCCAACTTTGCAGGGACGCAACATCTTTCACTAACAACGACATTTCTCAATCCAGATATATCTTTGGATCTTCGTGGAAATATATGCGAGCTACTTGATCACTTAAATGATTAATTAAAATATTTAATAAATTCAAATTATAGATCTTGACACGCGATTCAATTTGAGCCTATAAGATTCCAGATATTTCAAGATACCATCGTATCGCCAAACGGTTGTATTAAAACGTCGTTCGCTCGTCGCGCTCAGTTATCAATTATCCCGATTAATAACAGCAGTGAACAGTACAACGTGGTGAAAGTAATTTCACTTGTTATGTATTTAACAAACGTAGAATTACGAGAAGGAGAAAGAACGAAGACCGAAAAACGAAGAAACAAATATGACAGGATGAATTATACGAGATAAATTACAGAATTATTAAAACAGCCAGTTATATGCGTGTCCCGGTACACGTTGCTCGATTACTAATAAATACACTTATCTTCGTCGAGACAATTTACGAGGCACGATAATTAAAACGCCTTCGGTCCTCCCTGCTCACGCTTTGATTCTTTCCGGTTTTACGTGCTCCAAGTAGGTCCCGCTCGGCTTGCACGCAATGAAAGACGAAGAAGACATCGTAATTCGTATCGAGGAGCTCATCTCGCTAACCTAAATACTACACGATATTCTTACTTTCACAAGGTGAATGAGCCGAACTCCCTTTAGTTGGTTCAACGAAAGTTACATAGCCAACGATTAAGGAGCCGCATACGACGAGTTATGATAATTTATCACCTCCATTCCGTGGATCTTCGTCCAACGAGACCTCCGCCTTTATTACGACTTAACGACCATGAGAAATTGTCTTCCACGATTCTCTTATCAATTTTCAGCCGTACGCTTAACTCTGAAAATGTACGTGATATAACCGGCACCCAGAATCATCGTCCTTTCTTCCAATTGTACTTGTACAATGTAGATAAAAAAATTATAGCTGCGCCCGTGCAACAAGAAATTGAACTGTTTCCCGAAGAAAGAGATAATTCAGGTTGTCGAGATACGTGTTCGTGGGATATTCCGCCGTGCGAAGAAAGATAATCTTGAGATCGAAATAAAGTTTTGTCGATGCTAATCAAATTTGGGCTGATAAATTCTGATGTAAAATTTATGTATGATCGCCAGATTATGTCAGCTTCAAGGATAGCGAAACGGATAGTACGTATGCATCACGAATATACATAAAAAACGGACAAAGTTCAAATATACGACTCGAATTTTGGTATTTTGCATTTTCTGCCGCAATAAAAACGGTGCTTTACCGTTGTATCAGTATCGGTCTTGCATACTTGCAGTCAATTAAAAAAACGAACAAAAGATAGTAATTTATAGTGAAGATAGTAGTAGTATAGATAGTAAAAAGTATCTGTGTCTATGTTATATCGGTAAAAGTGTGTGTCGGTAAAAAAAAAAAAAAAATTCTAACAGACATTCGTTCTTTACAGGGATGGTCATACATATATCTCTATCGACTTGTTTGTAATTGTTGTCACGATTAAAATTCGTCTAAAAATTCTTAAAATCTGTTTTAAAGGTGTTCGAAAGAGTTTCGAATCTTTATTGCATCTTAGTAGGACGATTTGATGGTACATTTATTTGTCATTTTTTTAAGTTCAGTGATAATTATTTAACGCGTCAGGTCTCGTATATAGGTGAAATTATAGGCCGTGCAGGTTCTACCTCGAAGAGAGTCAGGGTCGTAGGTGGAATTCTCACGAAGGTTTCTCGTTAAGTGGTTTATAACATGTTGGGGGATGACAGGAATATGAATTGGGATCCATTCACTTTTTCCTTAAAAGCTAGGTTCTGGCAACTTCGTTCTCGTATCAAGGTAATTTATAGCATGCTTATTATCGTTACCACGATAATACGAAAACGAAGAACATTTAAAAGCCTTAGGAATCATCAGTATCGGAATAAGATTTGACAGAAACGAATTTCTTGTTTTTTCTTTTTTTTTTCGAAATAATAACGGTAATAAACCAGGTGCTTTACGAATCGTTAATTAAAATCCTAGGAAAAAGCAGAAGCTGAATATTAAGATGTCAGATTTAAAACGTTCATGTTCTCATCGAGCAAGCTGTTTTTCCCTATTTGGAATTTTTGTAGATGTTACAGAATCGTTTTGTCTGTTTTATGATGAAAGGAATAAGCTATTTTAATAACTGAATATCATTACAAAAATAGTTGAGAATTTAGATAATTATCACTAAGATTAACTCTTTTCTTTCCAATTGAATTCTTTTAATAATTGTATCGAAAGAATCAGTTGGAATTGCATGTTCGATAAATAATATTTAAATAATGATAACGCTATTAATACCAGAAATTACTAATACAAATAATAAAAAATATTAATACAACTCTTATACTTCCAATAATAGAACTCATATGTAAATATTATTAAGGGAAAATATATTCGAGAGATAATTATTAATAATGAGACGGCTGTATTGAAACAGAAGGACGACTCTAGATTTCTAATATAATAAACAAGCAAAAAAAGAAAACATATTTAAATGGATTAAAATTAACAAAAATCAATGAAAAAGCACAAGTTTCAATTAACTTAACAAGCTTCAGTTTCTTCTAATCCTAAAAATACCGAAGCCTTTCTTTTCTCTCACGGAAGCTAAAAATATCTAAAATTTCCAAGAAATCGTTGGCTTAATTTCCCCTCGACCCCTTTGCTACTTGCAACCAGATTTAACTTTCTATCTTACCGACGGTAAAACGAAGATTGGCGAATAATCATACGCAGAAACTGGTAGATGACTCAAAAGCATATTTCCCAGTGTCCGCTTCCACCGTTCACCGCGTCTCCCGGGACGAAGAAGCGAAGCGTATTGATTACCGATCAAGTAAAAATCAGCGAAGATAGCTTGTAAATTTTATGCAACATTCGCAATCGAATCTTTGATATAGAAATAGAAAAAAAGAAAAGAGCGAGTCATAGATCTTCGTAAATATGGCGAAATAGATAAAAAGACGATTTCACGTCGTATACTAAGTTCATTATCAACCAAATCGCCTCGCAGGATCAAATTCCAAATTTCGAATGACCAAACATAGGAGGCTGACCTATTACCAAATTTTTGTTAAACCTTCGTTTTCGCGTAACCTTAGAAAAAGAAATCCGATAGCCGTGGGTTATAAGGACATCTCGGCGTTCACATCTGTTGCGCGCGATCCTTTGCCTCTCTCCTATCCTTTTCTCCGCGCGAAGATTTATTGCCGAATTACAGAACCATAAGACGACGTGCATTTGTACGGCATGTAGGCGTAACACGAAAGAGAAATGAAGTTTCGCTGTTTAACGGCGAAATTTCAAGAGCAAACAATTTAACCATGTCACTGTGCGTTTGACGAGTAGTTGCGAGAGAAGCGGAATTCACGCTTTCGTTTAGGTTCGTTGGATCGCGAACAGAGATCAGAATCTGCAGATAAGCGAGAATTCTTAATGGAAGTTAAATTTCTCATTTCGATCATTTAGCTTCTGATTTTGAGATACCGTCTGCGACAAAACGTATCTCGACGCGTGTAACTGTTCAAGGCAAGGTTTTATTGAGACGAAGAAGAAGAAGAAGAAGAAAGAAAGAGTATTACATAGTGGTTAAGAGACGCGGGAAATACGCGATAGCGGAATAATAATGAAATAAAAATTTGATTTTGAGATAACGTGTCTATAAATTTTAGACTCGATAATATTATGCTAGTCATTTTACTCTTCTGCTAGTTTTTACATATAGGATTTAATTAAAAATAAACGCAACAGTTCTAGGAAAGAAGTATAAATATAATGTATTAGTGCGTAATTATGAGAAACAGCGCTTGCCACGTGTGATGTACAAACGGATCAGGAGACACTTTTTATTATGCTGCGAATGGTTTCTTGTTAAATATATGATTATACAAGTATATAAGGTACACATATAGTGTAATGAATAAAATTTATGAAGAAGTAAGGTTATACATACCTTAAAAATGTATAAAGATAGCATCGAGATGTCATTGGATTTCATGTTTGCAATCACAATTTCGTGATTCATTTCGTCAACGAATAAACTTACTAAGCAGAGATGGATTATTGGAAACGTAGCATAGATGACTGAAAAGCGTTAAATAAAACAGAGTATAAAGAACAGAAAATAGAGTTAACAAAACAAATTGTAGAACCACGCGAAAAATTTATGACAGTTTGAGAGAGAAAAAAGCAACGCAAAACTGTATGCCTTGATAAGTAAATACCGTTATGTCTGTGTGTATGCAGTTGGTCAGAGAGACGTCAGAGATACTTCCTAAATAAGAAAGAATTTAACAGTGATCCCCTTGCCGCGATGAAGATAGATTAACTTATATATTCGGTTCACGTGGTCTGGCCAAGGCTCCAGAGATTTGTTACACGGCTGAATTTATAATCAACGCGAAATACGAAAATTCGCACAAAGAGATCACCGGGTCAATGGAAGCATCGAAAATGTATTCCATATATGGAAAGCCTTTTACGGATTCGCCTTACGTGCAAACCTGAAAAAGCATTTAAAAATATGACACGCGATCCAATCGTCATTTCTTATTCTTATAATCCATGCTGAATTTTGGAAATGTGCATTTCTCGTTAAAACTTACAAAAGACCGTTAGAACGCGTGAAATAAAGTTAAAATAGCTTTATTAGAAAGAATAGTGGATTTATTAACTGTCATTGATATCGATGATTATAGATACCCATAAGGGATTTATGATTCTATGAATAAAGTCTTACGAACTACTATAATAATAAATTAATATTCGAATTTAGAGCTCATTTAAACATAACGACTTTGACACCTGTATTATTTAATGGAATAGCAACGAATAAGTATCTCATTATGAAATTTATGGGCATAATACGCTGCGATTAAGCTCAGAGAACATTCCGAATTCAATTTTATTCGTGTTAATCCAGTTTGAGTGCTTTTACGCGAAACGTAAAAATGTTCGAACTTTTCCTTAAGAATGGCAATTTTACAATCAATTTTACAACTGTACGCACGATCGAACATTCTCAACTTTTAGAAACACTCTAAGCAATAATTCTTAATAGAATTTCCAAAAATTCTCCAGAATTTTTCACATACTTCCTACGTTACACTGGAACGCGACGCGCGATTTAAAGTATTATATAATACGAATTTAGGAAAAACATAAACCGAAGCGTTGCAACTACGCTTTGATCGTTCCGATACTCGCGATAATATTAACAATCAGATTACTAAACTTCGCTCTTACTCGACATTCCGCACGAATCGTACGAACACGTATCAACCCCTTCGATAATATACATCCCTTTTCTCGCCCGCGTTAACTGCTCTTGCGTCGACCAGACGCGATCGTGCTTTCAAAGTAACGTTGTAACAATATCACATAAATTTGATATTCTTCTAATCTTTAAGATACTTGCAAGAAAGTTTAAAACCTTTTTTTTTTATTTTCTTTTAATTTAACCATCTATATTATACTCACGTAATACAGTGGTTGGAAACTTTCTTCAACCGCGAGTTCTCAAGCCGACGCAAACGTAAGTATTTTTTCCAGGAAGACTCATGAACATGTCGCAGGGACACGGTGTTATGCGTTGAGGAGACATCGCGCGTCTGTACTGTGGTCAGCACTCTGGTCGCCCCCCTATGCAGACCCCTGTCTGAAAATTTCGTAATATTTGCCGGTGTCTAAGCCTCGGCCAGAAATCTATCAATGAGAGAGAGATCCTCGCACCTTGCAAGGTTTCGGCAGCGCTATATAAACGCGTCCATTAGACTAGCTCTTTACAACCAGAAAACAACTCCGATCAACATGAACGCTTTGGTGAGTTCCACACGATATCCAGATGCATGGGCCACCCAGGCTGTCGCGGAGATCGTGTTATCGTTTTACAAATTTTATTACCTTCATGTCGAACGCTTTGCAAAGATTTTTCTTATCGTATATTATTCGACTCGTGAACTTGAACGATCAGTTAAAATTTCGAAGTAAATTTCTTGCAAATGATTCGTTGCTTTCTGATCGGTTTTCTTGTTGCGGTGTCCTATATCCTTTTTTATTTATATACGGCAGAATACCTTTTTCATAATATCTTTACAGTTTGTAGTTCTTCCTTATTATCGTTTCATCGTTTTACGGTCGTTTCCTTCAAATTATTATATCTTTTAAACGTCGTAAACTATACAACGTTATGTCACTGACCAAACGTTCCGCGTACTCGGCAACTATTTTCCTTGAAATTTTCACCGAGAAATCGGGAGAAGAGTATTCACAATTAAATATAATCTATGCAGAAATTTAACCTCGTAATTCTACAAATCGCTCGTTATCTGTTACTTATTATAATTGCCTATCGATTTTATAATCTGCAAGCTTATGTATCGTTCACATATCGTCGCAATTTATAAAATCAAGTTCGCTCTCTGTGTATAACGCATTTACTTTATCGTTACAAATTAACCAACGATTAACCAACTTTAGGCTACGCGATGCACGCACAAAGGTTTTACTTCTACCAAATTTATTCGCAAATTCTTAAAATGTATTTCGCATAGTCATCGACTAATCAATCTCGGATAACCATCCATAACCATAAAATTGCAATAAAAAATCTGTTTTCCAGTCTTGCGCTGTTCTCGCCATCGTCGCGGTTTCCTCGTTCGCCGCGCCGGTGGAC
The DNA here is from genome assembly GCF_011952205.1 of Bombus bifarius. Taxonomy (NCBI): domain Eukaryota; kingdom Metazoa; phylum Arthropoda; class Insecta; order Hymenoptera; family Apidae; genus Bombus; species Bombus bifarius. The sequence goes on along the minus strand of NW_022884507.1, from coordinate 307,100 downwards.
AATAACACACCGGTTTCGATCCTGGCGTACACCGCCGATGGACCCAACCCAGACGGCTCGTACGCTTTCAACTACGAGACTGGAAATGGCATCAAGGTAGAGGAACACGGTCAGCTGAAACAAGTTAACGACACGAATTCGGCGATCGTCGTTCAAGGATCCTACAGTTTTTCGGATGTTGACGGGATTCCTATTGCCTTGAGCTACGTCGCCGACGAGAATGGCTTCCAGCCACAGGGTGAACACCTTCCAACCCCTCATCCGATCCCAGCTGGAATTCTGAAAGCCCTGGAATACATCGCCGCACACCCCGAACAAGACAATGCACGCTGATCGCTCGTTACGCGGATCGTACAGTAGAGATAGGACATAATTGACGCGACGATACGAGTCAAGTGCGAACGTTTTACTACTCGTCACGATGCAGTGTATTTTTATAGACTCGTTTCACCTACTTTCTCCATTTTCGTCATCGAATCTTCGCCCGGCGTTATAACGATCGTAAGCGATAGCCGTGTAACAACTGTAACGCAAAGTCACTTGACGTTTATGTTTTAAGACGGATACAGCGATGCTGTACGACTTATCGTTACTAGCATCAATATACAACGTAATATCTGTGTAAAATATGTCGGTCTCAATTGTATCGTGGAATAAATGTTTAGACGTTTAAGCTGATCTTACGAGACTCGTGGTTCTTGATCATTCTCATTCTCTTATTCGTTTACCGTTGTTTCCTCGTATCTCACTGCCAGTCGGTTTTTTTACGAAGAAACACACGTCGAATAATTTTTAATACACCGAGAAAGTTAGTCTTACCGTTTACGTATGTACGTCAAATTTTGTAACATACGTGTATAACGCGTGGCTTCTGTATCATAGAACAATACCGCATAATTGCATAATCGGGTGATAAATTACCCTTGCGTTTAGACGCATGGATTTGATTATTCATGCGGATTAGTCGGATCTTTCTTCGAGGAACTGATTAACGCTGCTTACGTCACGTATAAACGTCGTTGGTAAACAAAGCTGGAGATTTAGATAATAATCACCGAGGCAAATATCAAAATAGTTATCTAAATTATTAAGAAGAATATGATGGAAATTAATGGGCAATTCGCGCAAGTTTGAAGTTCATAGATTTGACCGAAGACACAATTCGTTTGCCTCGCCGACGAGTTCAAATAAATGCAGTTCTATCGTATCGATTATTGAAACTAATTAAGTTTACATAGGGTGTGGTGACCGAGCAAACGCGAGTTGACGAATCGATGTGGTTGCAGGGGTGCGATGATCGAAAAGCGTAAACAGAATGATCGGCCCGATACGCAGAGCGAATGCAACGGAGCATTCGTGATAATTGAATTTTATTGCACGACCGAGTTTCGCATAATAATCGGATTTATAATCGACAAAGAGAATCTCGTTCTTGCGGTTCTGTCGAATGGAAAATTATTTTCAAAATTGTTCGATTATCGATTATTACTTTCCAAAAATTAGAATCGGAATGCGTTTTACGTGCCGAGCTCCGTTTCCCAAACAGTTGTCCGCGCGTTCGTCTCAATTACGAACGAACGACGAGCGAGGAACAAAAATGAAGGAAACCAGGGATCCAAGCAAGAGATATACGGCTGCTATGTCCTACGGACGTGTTCGGCGTACGAGACTGATGACGTCATTAACCACTGACCGACATCGGTTCAGAGTTGTCACACATTACGCATAAAACGACAGTGATGCATAGCTGCACAGGGAAAAAGGCGAGTTCCACGAAAGTCGCGCGTGTTTCACGTGACGCGCGTTATTCGTTGGAATTATAATTAATACGGTCACGGTTGGAGTTCACCTGTACGACACGATGTGAAAAAGAGAATGAAAATAACGTACGGATTAAAATTCTTTTCGGGGATCGTTTCCGACGATGGTTTTGCCAATATGTGGATCAGCGTATCACGATAGTTTGTATCGATATATTTAAGTAACATACAGGGTGGTTGGTAACTGGCGGTACAAGCGGAAAGGGGGTGATTTTACGCGAAAAAAGAAGTCGAAAATATAGAATAAAAATTGTTCGTTTGAGGCTTTGCTTTCGAGAAAATCGACTTTGAATTTTCGCTCGGTACGCGTGTACTTTATTGTCTCGATGGAAAAATTAAAAAAAAAAATTTTTTTATTCTATATTTTCGACTTCTTTTTCGCGTAGGATCACCCCTTTCCGCTCGTACCACCAGTTACCAACCACCCTGTATTATTTCATCTTCAAGGAATTGGAGATTTCCGTACCGTTTTAGACGGTATACAGACTCGTAATTTATAACGATATAAGCGGTAAAGTGTACTAACCTGAAGTAACTAAGTCGTCTAGGATTTAAAAAGCGAATCGATTAAATTTTTTCGCTACGTGCCTTTTCGTATATTTGTTTCTCTAAAAGAAACATTTGTACAGTGTGTTTCGCGTTCATCGGCCTAGGAAAATTAGCTTGGAATCAGCGAGAAGAACCAACGAACTCCTATCGTGTGATGTTATGCGAATTGTTTGCTCGACGACGAACAAATGAAGTTCTATCGTAGTTATAAAGGAACTACGTAGTGTAGCCCTCCTCTGGACACTTCGTGTAAGAAACAACTAATTAAGCGAACAATATTTGAACGAGAAACCAGTCTTCGCAACTACTCGGACGATGTCCTTGGAATTAATGTATTAGTTATTTTCCATATTTAACGTATCGTCGATTAAGCCGATTAAATCGTCAATCTGTTAACTGCGGTTAGCTACTGCATGGTATTCGTGGAATTAATCGCTGAGCGTGGTACGAGATTATTCCTGCGGATGATTCTTCTGCTTGCGATAAACGTTTTATAACGCTCATAAGAGAAAGATGAGAGGAGAGACAGAGAGAGAGAGATGTTTATTAAAATTTTGTCGACAGAGAGAAACGCGGTAAATCGATCTACTGAAAATGAAGTTAACGAAATATAATTTTCTTTATAACGACAATGAATAAACGAACGTTTTTTGGCAAGTAATTTTAATATCGATGTTAATTTTAAGCGAAAAGTACGGAAGCCTGCGTTTGGACCGAAGAATTAGTCGTCTCAGCTAGGCTGGTAAATCCGCGACACAGCTAAATGTCGGTAAAAATATACAGACGGCGGTTAGAGAGTTTTGCGAAAGGTGAACGCATAATTCACCCTTCGATTAGCAATCGCAGTCGTGCAATCCATTTATCAAGAACTAGCCGTGCTCCCTCGATCCGCACGTTCTTCGTAGAAATTCACGTTCGAAGCTTCAGCCGAATTTACACCGTGTCGCTTTCATCCCCGATGAAAACAAGGATGAAAGCATCGTTCATTCGTCGTGTTCCTCGAAAGCGAAACAGCGTAAATTCGGCTTTATGGAGTTGCGGGTTACGAGTATCTTTGCACGAATCTCCAGTCGTCGGGAACACGCTGAACGCGGAACAGTGGAGAACTGGAAATATCTAATCGGCGCGGCGATCATGCCGCATCCTCTTCGTGGTTAGGGGTCGCGTCATTGCACGGACAGAATAGTCCCAAAGGTCGTGCAACAAGCTGGATGGCCAGATTTCGCAACCGCAACTAGACCGGCAAATCTAATTGCTCGTATCGAGCGAGCTCTTCGATCCTAGCAAAGACACATAGCAACGGAGAAAGTCTTCTATTTATCGTCTGCATGCCCGAGATGCGGCCCGTTCTTCACTTCCTCGTCACGACACCCGCGGAATTCCACTGACAAGAAAACGTCGCAGGAATAGCGTCGTGGATATCGGTCGAACGACTCACGTCGAATTTTTCTACTCTGATCATGATGGCGTGACTGCGTATTGTTTTGAGGCTTACGTAAATATCGTGATATAAGCGTAAATACACGAGTTAATTCTATGCGTTAGGAAATATGGTAGAGTAATTGAAATTAACATGGAATAGAATCGATCGATTACATGGATCAGGGTAATTAAGTTTGTCTTGGGTTCGAGCCCACAGATTACGTAAAAAGGAGTATCGTTCGCGAGATTAACGTTGCTCGCACAACTGTGAGCATTGTTATCGCAACCGACACGCGATAAAAACTTATTCAGCGAATCATTTCTTAAATATCATCTGTTCGTTGAAGTGAGTCGTATGAGGGGAAGAGCCGAAATTTCTTTGACAATCTCGAGTTATAAATCTCGATGGCTTATGAGCCTGAGGTAGATGTACAAGACGAAACCCGATAGACTTTACGACTTCATCTACGAAGTGATTAAATTTTAGAAAAAAAAACGAAAACGACGGAAATAGTATGAAAAGGAGAGAACATAAAGAGAAAGAAGGAAAAAGAAAGATATTTCTGATTTCTCCTCAAATAAATTATTGGGTTTCGATATAAAAGAAGATAAGGATATAGTAAAGGAAGAACGAGTAAGAAGGAATAATGAAAGATCTTTTCAACTGCTTATTAAGGGAATTGTTAGGTTTCGATTATAAAGAAGGAAACAATACACGAGGGAGGAAGAGAGGTAGAGAACGAAGGAGCAAAGAAAGCCTTCTCCCGCTCTCTCAAATTTTCCTACACGCGCAAACACATTTGAAATATAATGACACAGTGGCTCGTGGCTCGTCCATCGTATTATGTAACGGGAGGTGCGTGGAAAATCATTGTCATGTTATGCAACAAAGTAAATAACGCGACACTTTAAAGATACGAAGCCTTTAAGCGAACTCCTGCTAGCTGCTCGTCATGCCTTCAAGCTGAATAACTCTCAGCCAAAGACGAGGACGAAGGGTAGCTGAAATTTCAGAGTAATTTTATGCGAGAGCAGAATTTTCGGATTTATGCGCTTAAATGCGGAACACGTAGTAAAGCTGATAGCGCATACGTGTTCCGTTCGGATAAGAACGTATTAAGTAAAATACACATACTCCGGTATACTAGCCAGCGGCGGCCCGAAACATTATTTTAATGGTAGAAATAACATTTAGAAACAACTTGTTACGAACGCGTTACGCTTCCTATTCCCTTTGTTCCAGCCATAATGAACGTGTACCCTGAAATATCTGTTTCCCTAACAGCTTTAATATTCTAATACATCTTTTATGATATACGTGAAAATGTGAAGCGGATGTTTGAGAATAAGAGCTAGGTATTTTTTTAAATTTCAAAAACTACAAATTAGAGGAAAAACGAACGAGCACAGGGGAAGAGGGGAATTTTGCGTATCTTCATTTTCGAGAACCGAAATATTTCTAGTCATTCAACTATCCTCTGTTCATGTACATTGCTTTTTTATAATTAGTAGGTAGATAATTCCTGCTGTTTCCGGATCTTGAACTTCTTGCACCTTTCAAGGCATGGCTCGTTAAAACGAGAGACGCGAAATGAATCGTATTTCTGCCCGTAATCTTTGACTAATTATAGCGAAAATAAACAGTCGCGCGAGTTAGCAGTATCGGATTATATAAAGCGGTTTTAATTAATAAAACGTTGTTAATATACTCTACTCGAGAGCCGTTAATTATCGACTGTGTGACATCTTTTCGTAGACGTTTCCTCCATAATGCTTAGTTAAGAGAATCCGCGAGATTTTCTCGATTATGGTGTTCCAGAGTCGCGAACATGGCTTCGCGATTTAATTCACGATGAAAGAGACGCTTTAAATCGACCGATAAAATAAAATGTTGCATCAGGAATTTCTAAAGGAGATGATCGATAGCGACTTCGCGCGAGTATGTCGAGCCTCGGGGAATCGAAGACGGTAATGAGCGCGCAACGCAAATAAATCGTAAAACTGACGAAGAAGTTATGGTAGAAGACGACCTTGACATATAAGCGTATACCGCGAGCATTCTAAGAGAGCGCCTAGCCGCAGGCTAGAAGACGTAACCCGTGCCAAAATCAATTTCACTTTCATCCATGGTGCAGGTAGTGCGACGTACGCACGTGTGTCTTTGTATACTTTGCCTCGAGGACGATTCTCATAAAAAATCCTGTTGGGAAAGTCGTCGATCGACCTGTGTTTGCTCTCGTGGGCCTAGGCTCCGCGAGAAAGTGATTCGATCGATCGTTACATGGCAATCCAGCGCTCCGTAATTCAGCAGTTGACGATGCTTGAAATTGAAGAATCGACTGGTGCCGCCTTTCGACCGTATTTTTCTAACTTCAACGAGCCTCTGTGTACATGACCGATATAGACATTTCCTCCTATCGTTCCACCTATCGTTCTGAGAGCATTCTTTCTTTCTTTATCTTTCCTGAAACCTCGACCATTTGACAATTTAAAAAATGCTAGAATTTAGAATAAAAGAGGGGAATAAATTTTGTTCTTAGGTGTTGTAACTTATGTATACAGTTTCGATATTACAGCTACGAAATAGTTTAGGGTACGTGTGAACATTAGTGAAGTAATCGACGATGAATCAGGCGTCAAATTGAAAGTGTTAAAGTTCCTTTCTAAGTTCTTAAAACACTTGTTTTTCGTTGACTTTTCTACGTATTAATCTACTATGTACTATAATATTTTATGTACCAATCATAGCGTGTATTCTACGTACTATGATTTAGTGGGGTAATTGCCTGAAACGTACGAAACTGAATAAATCAATTAATTATTTTTTCAAAATTATAATCTCAAGAATTGGTATCTCCTTCTATTGGAATTCTATTTCGTTGAATAAGCAAAAGTGTAATGTGGAAAGAATGTAATTTGCGTAAAATATTCCATTTCTAAGCTACTCTATCTGCAAGTATTTATGAATGTAAATTGCTAATTTATGTATAAGTACCATAATCTATCTGAAACATAAAATTACGTTTTTATCTTAAGTAGATACGCTTTTACGCTACCTTTTGGTATTTCACATGCGAAAGGTATAAAAGTATAAAAGTTAAGAAAAAGTATACAGGCTGGTCCGAGTAAATTGTCGTCAAATTACATTTCTTTTAAAGAGTTCACGCTCCGTTACAAAGGAAGACCCGCTAACTCATGAGAATAAGTACAACGAGTGCCAAAGAGATTGTTGTCAAGGGTTCGATCGCACGACTCCAAGAGTCTGAAACTACCGCGCAGACTGCTTTCGAAAGTTCGCAAAGGAAGAACAGCGAGGAAATTTAAAATATCAGATGGCAAGGTAATGCATTTCCAACGGCCTTATAAGTACGATACGCGGCACGGTTGTTGCAATAGACGGTTTTATATTTACAGAAAGGTTACACGCGGATGCACTTACGAGCCCTGCGCATTCCGAAGAATGCGTACTTGAATGAAAACCCCACGCGAATGTAGACGGATAGAACGAGAGGGGGAGTGGGATGAACGTTGAAACGGAGATGGAGATACCGGCTTGGCGAACATTGTACGTGACACGAAAAAGGATGAAAGGAGAACAAGACACAGAGAAAGAAGCAAGGAGATGAATTAAAATATGTATGAGCGCATAAGGTGAAATTTATAAATGTTGATGAGAGGCAGAGAGAGGGGGAGAAGGAAGATGGAATAAGTGAAGATTATGAATCAGAATGCGAAAGAATGTGAAAGAGAGGAAGGGAGAGGGAGAAAGTCAGAGTGTATCAGCGGGATCGAACAAGCGAGTCAATGAAAGCAACGAACGATCGAAGAGAATCATCGACTTTATTGCTGGTCTGTCATACGATTACCTTTTTTCGGAGAGTCGAACGACTTGGTCCAACGAACATCGGAGTTTCTATGTTCCGTAAATATGGTCGGCTCTTGACTCTCGGCCAGTTCTCGTATTCATCGTTGACATTTTAACGATGATCAATGCCTTCGTTTATTTCCTCCGAGGAATTTTTTAAGCCAGGCAATCGCCTAAAGTAAGAAAGAGGTTCAAATTGTTCGACCATCTGCTTCGTAACATCAGGAATTTGTTTCTTTTTTTTTTTTTTTTTTTCATCGGAAAGGACTATCATAAATCGTCGTTATCGTTCATAGATCGAATCACTTTACTTCCCTCTATTACAAAATACAAATATCGATTCGATTCTTACCTTTGCGCATTTACCGTGGAGATACTTTCTGCCATAGGAACGCAATTTTACTTTGCAAGAAAGGGCATCGTAACAAACATCGTAATAGGATAAGGAGCTAACAGATCTGTCTATCGAGCTATAGCACTTTATAATAGTGACAAATAACACTCGTTATTGTTTTTAAACTCAGTTTTGTCATTCGCTTAATCGATCGCTTCAGGCCATAGAACGTTATTAATCGGGTTTGTACCAAAGTGTAAGCAAGATGCCGTGACGCAAGTACATTTGATTACTCTATACATGTTGGTTATTCCCTCGGAAGACAAGATAATGCTCGAGCTATTGCATCACTAAACTATTATATGTTTAAGTGTATACGTATAACCTTTCGATCTACCGTTGACTCTTAAATTTTAATCTCGCATTTAGTAAATATTTTGCGTAATATTGCTGAGCGAGGCAGGATATAAAAAGAACGTTGAAAGAGAACGGCATACTAATGAATAATGGAAAGTGAAAATAAGTGTATGGTAGGAAACGAAAACAATGTGTGTAAATATCGTTGGTTCGCTAGGAAGATAACTTGTTTACAAAATCGAACAGATCCTTATTAAAGATTTCCAAGGTAGCGATCGGTTCTCGCAAATTCTCGATGAGTCAGTTATTTCGAAACGAATTTTGACAAGGGACAGAGAAAAAAAAAACAAGATAAAAATGAGGGAACGCGAAAGCCTTCGCCGCAGCGAAATAACGAGAGACTACCGAGCATGTTTAATCACCAATTAAAAAAAAAGAATCGCAGCGCTTCGTTAGGGAAACGAAAATTCACGATTCCTTCGCATCGATGGGTTTCGTGTCGTTCAGTCTGTGGCTGTTGCTTGCGTGGGCTGGCATTCAAAGCGGTATAATTTACAAACCGTGAATTCAGCTCCCCGAAGTCCGGGTATTAATCTCGAGGAAGAAGTTATTCCGCGAACGAGTCACGGACGCGGTGTACCGAATACAGAATAGTTTGCCACGATGCTTTTTGCTCGGAAATTATAGTGGTATAATTTTCGATGCTGCCTTTGTTATTCCTCAACGTTTCATAATACGTATCGTGTGAAAGCAGCAATTGATTTTCAATCTCATCGAGGTGTTTTATCGACGTAAAGTGGAAATCTAGCTACTTTTCTAATTTATCTATCCGCTACCCGCTACTTTATCGCGTCTCCCACATCTGTGTTGTACGATATCCGCGAATATAAGATCGAACGATTAAGATTGTAGTATCAATTTACTGTATTCATCGTACAGCAAACGTTCCGTGTAAAGTTATTTTTACATCGATGCGTTGTTACAAGCAGACCTGCTTGTTAGAAAGTTTCTTAACTTCGTACGAGAAAAAGTAAGCTACGGAAAGTGAATTTTCGTAACGAAGTAAGAATGTAGAAGAACGCAGATGTAGAGGCGACTCGGTTCAACCCCTCGAGCGACGCTCCGGTCAATACAACGATATATTCTCGAAAGATGGTACCTAGTCCGCTACTTTCACGAGTGATATTTATGCACGTATCTTTTGTTTGCACTGGTCATATTACGTAACCCAGCTAATTAAAACTTCAAACATATCGTGACAGACTTTCCCCTATATTTACCACGCTACTATCTGGTATCTGGTGAACCGGTGACTGTTTGTTTTGCATCTTAACGTGTCAATCGGTAAATCATGAGCGTACGGTGATTTACAGCTTTCCTTGTTTGTTTTGTTTAGAGTGTCACACCGAAAGACTACGAAGTACGAAGATTATGATACTTTACGATTATAAATTACAATAAATCGCAAAGAAAAGTATTCTTATTTCTCTAGCATATAAATTCCACTTTACCTCCAGTCACATTACCGTACATAGAAATTCTCTGGCTACAACAGAGCAGCCGTAACTTGTAGTATTTTTTGCGTTGCTATATCTATTTTGTACTTGAAGTTTTTCCGCAAACAACCACATGTAAACCTTAGCGATTTAGTTTTACGAAACTTTCATAGAAACGGAACAAAATTGTTCTCGTAAGGCATATCATGTTAATTATGCGCGATGGACTGTAAAAGTTAGTTTCTTCTGATTTCAAAGGGTTAACGAAATAGAAAAACGTACGAAAAGGCGTTTCTATTAGTCGAGAAGCTGCAAGTTATTTTTTCTCGTAGTTGCTACCTCGTGTGGTTAAAAATGCCTGTATCCGGACAGAAGCATTGCTCGAAGAAGATTGTCCATAGATATCGATGACGTGCCTCAGTGAATCACGCACTATCACAACTGACGTTTCCAGCAGGGTACTTGACATTCCTAAGAAAACGAGAATTTATTACAGCTTCGCGTATTCCTTGTATTTTCCATAAAAGAAGCGGAATAACGTCTTCTGGTATATAATTCATCGTTCTTTGGACGATTTAGCCGAGTGATTTATCAGTTGATTCGATTATAGTCAGGTCTAGCGATCGTAGAAGGAAGATGAAAACTCTTCTTCTACAAGTGGAAATATGATTAATATCATCGAACACGATTATACGCTAGTTTTTAAACCGTATTTACGGTTTAGTACACGTCATTAGAGACAATCGCTCATTTTTCTCTCGAGACCACCTCCGAGGCATCGCAGAAAATTAATCGTAAAGGTAAACATTCGATCGGATTACGACCTTTTGTATTTCATCGCGTAGCTTACATATATCGTTGATTAAATGCAGATTTTAAATGCCACGTTCCATTATAACGTGTACGGCAAGTACCACGGTCAGGTTAGATTAACAGAAATTTTTTTTTATGCAAAGCAAATTTGTATGGAAAAGTATTATGATTAATATACGATCGATTAATATCTATCGATGATCAACTCTTGACGTTCCAATCGGGTAACATTGATTAAACAAATGCACGCCCATACTTAATTCAAGGTAATGGTGATGCGGCTGGTATGTTTCAAATAGAATAGAAAGATACACAGAAAGTGTTGCAAAGTGCCTTCACTTTGTCCAGAAGGAACGAAAGTGAAATGCATGGAATAATGCCGAAGAAACTAAATACGACGTAAACGCGAGACATAAGAATTATAGAATGTAATTGCGCGTTAAACGCTATTTAAATAAAATAGCACAACGATATATGCTTATTACGTGTCGCGTAATTATCGTCATTGACGCAAAATTCTATCTACGCATTACGTGTTCGATTTAGGAGTTTTATTCCTAAGGAGGAAATTAACGACGATGTAAATAGTTGGAACATCGACCAGATATCTTACGTATTATTGCGTATAATTAAGCGCAACCAGCGAAAGACCACCGCTGAACAGTTCGTGGTATGATATTATATAATATTCAGATGAGTAAGATTTATTCGTGATATCCAGACTCCTTCGATGGTATCGGTAACGTAGTCCCGACTTTATAATTAAATCAAAAATACGAATAAGACAAATTTACACGATCGTCAGAGTGCGAATCGTCTCATCAGTTTGTCGGTAATAATAAGTTATAAGTAATAAAGTCGGTATTGATTGTGTCGATAATCGTTATACGATAAATTTGCATAGTTTCGATTTTCAGGATAAATGGAAAATATTTTCCTCGTTGAAAAAGATAAACTCCCTCCTTTTTCAATGTCAGTATAAATGGTAAAGTAAATTTTTCACAGATTATATATGAGTATGAGATGCGTCATGCGTCAGCCTTACTTTAGAAACTAAACTATATACATCAGTATCTTCGGACAGTTATCGTTGTTACTCGTTAGTCGTACAGCATCAAATTGTACGATCGAATCTTAAGCTGCACGATTTCCGGCTCGACTATGGCAAATTATCTCGATATAAGACAAAGCCGATATAAATCATTATTCAACGTACTCCTATTAGAGCTCTCGTCTTCTATTACGCGTCTCGGTTACCAACTCGTAACCCTGTCCGAATCGGTTTGACGCGAATCGATAGATGGCAAGTCAACCCTCGAACTCGTCTGACAAACGTCGACCTAAAGGGCCTCGATGGCATGGTGGCGCGTCGTTAAAGAAATTATGACAATTGAGCAAGCATCCTTTAACGGGGACCCGATGACATTTAGCGTAATGTGACATGCTGATCCCCGGCAAGGTAATCTCTCTCCAGGTGATGTACAATGTGTTGCTGTCCCTGTACGTTTCCTCGCATAGATACACACGAACGCGTATCGCGCGCGCGTTAAACGAGGATCCGTGTAACCCCTCTTAAGGTACCTCTACCTCTGTGTCACTATCGTTCCCTCTCTGTTCGTCTCGATCGTGCCTCTCTGTCTGTCGCCGTGTCGTCGTGTCCCATGTGCGTCCTCCTAGGTGCACGGTGGCTATCGTTACTTGGCCAAACGATCGTATTGGTGATGCCTCCAGGGGTATATATACGACGAGCGCTGCGGGGCTTGATAAACACTTGCCCATCAGCGATTACTGCTGCAGCATGTATACGTCACTGGTAAGCGTAATTAAGAGAAAAATCGCCAGCGGAAAGATCTCGGGACGAGGAAACCTAGGGTGAAACTCGCGGAAACGAAAATCCGGACCAATCGGAACGTCGTCATAGTGAGCTCTCTGATCCACAGAGATTCGTCGAGTGATCCGTCGAGACCACGATTTTTTCGTTTCTGTGCGTGATACATTCCGGGATATTGTGATACGCGTTGCCTGTGCCGTTTGATTCGCTCGATTCGGGGACGTATTGCGATTTCCTACGCAAGTCTAACGAGACGAATGGTCGAGAGGTGAGTAGGGTGGAATGTAGAGAGGCCTGCAGTTTTAACAAGGATCGTGTGCGCTTGGTGTATATCCGTCTCGGGCTTCAAGATCTCTAAATTATCTCGTTGGATAGTCGATCGAAATTTTGTAACTCACCGCACAATGTAGATAAACACGTACGTTCTTGGCACGCGATTAATCCTTTAGTATTCTTGTTATAGGTAATATTCTACTTGTTTCGTTATATGTTCGTTATCAACTCGAAAGCAGTTTCGATTAATCTTTGCTTATACAGGGTGGTTGGTAATTGGTGGTAAAAGCGGAAAGGGGGTGATTCTATGCGAAAAAAGAAGTCGAAAATGTAGAATAAAAATTTTTTTTTTTAATCTTTCCATCGAGACAACGATCTACAGTGAGATCCGTTATAACGAGACGTGATAAAGTGCACGCGTACCGAGCGAAAATTCAAAGTCGATTTTCTCGAAAACAAAGCCTCAAACGGAAAATTTTTGTTCTATATTTTCGACCTCTTTTTTCGCATAGAATCACCCCCTTTACGCTTGTACCGCCAGTTACCAACCACCCTGTATATTTCTCTAATTATGTAAACAGTTAGCAGCTTCGATGTTTACGCGGAAAGGTATCGATAGCAGAAAATGTTATTAACGCGATAAACGTTCGAACAGTTACGAAACGCCGGCGACTACGTCTGACTTAATAAACGTCATACTACCATTCGAGTAGTGGCTGACTCGAAACGGTATCACTACTGCGGCAAGCTTCCCGCTGTTTTCGACAATACGAGCCACTCGTAGTGCACACGGCCGGATCAAACGACGGGTAATCTCGCAATCGATTTCTCGAATCGATACGTGATCCGTTCTACCGTTTAAATCGCGCTTCACCGGCTCGTAATTACGTGAAAATCGATCTTTCGCGACGTAATTTATAGGTGTTTAAACGCAATAACGTAAACACTGAGCGAGTATATGTATACATAGGCGCGCTCGTTCACGACAGCATTCCACCCCGATCCATTTGTCCTGACGTCTTTACGCGAAATTGCGTGTCGCGTTTGTTTTACCGCTCAGCTATAACGACCATCATTGCGTTAAGGACTCGAGCAAACTTTGAAATCGCTTCAATTAAATGCGTGTCTGCCGGTTCGATGCAGGTGCTAAAGCTAGACGCGTCATTTGCGAGCTAGAGAGTGATTCGCGCGGGACGTTCGAATGTTGTTTCGTAATTTTGTTCAAATTGGGGCAACGTAAATGTACGCAAGTTGATAGCGTGTTGGTCGAATCAGATATTGCATTCGCTCTACTGAAACCGTATAGATTCGATTTGGAAATAACAAAAGTCGGTTTCCTTGTTCCGAGTAGTGCTCCAACGCGAAAACGTCGGAACGTGCGATTTATCGTACTGTTCGAAATAGAAGATAAGAGAAGAGAATCGAAGAACAATACGGCGCGATCTGACGACTCGATGTTAGGCGACGTCGAGAACGATAAAGGCAAAGTCGCGACTTATTTCTGTTTTTCGGATGTTCAGGTAGTCGTGATCGCACTGGCAAGCTGCGTGGCAGCTGCCCCAGCGGAGGACGTGATACCAATTGTCAGCCAAAGTCAAGAGGGTCCAAATCCGGACGGCTCGTACAAATGGAGCTACGAGTCCGGCAATGGGATCAAAGCGCAAGAGGAGGGTCATCTGGAGAACGCTGGCCAAGAGAACGAGGCGATGAACGCTCAGGGTAGCTTCAGTTATCCGAGCGACGACGGTCAACAAATCTCGTTGACGTATGTTGCGAACGAGGAAGGTTTCCAACCACAGGGCGCTCACCTACCCACTACACCAGAAATACCGCCGCTCATTCAAAAGGCGCTCGAATGGATAGCGGCGCACCCAAGCAAGGAGGACCAGAATCAGGTATAAAGGATGAGACGTGTACCGTCAGTGATCTCAAAACGAGCTACGTTCAATTTTCTTCTAACGTGAATTACGATGAATCGCCCCGTCGTCACCTCTTGCAGTCCAAGCTCTAACGAAACGCGTACTACTCTGGTTCAATCTGTTGTAAATATTTATTGTATACTTTTACGGACGTATATGTGTATTGTATATCGATATATTATATCGTATTATATATGTATCGTGTATTGTAACACATGCAGACGCGAGTATGTACCACGGGCAGCGAACATGTACACAATCGTTGCCAGGTACGTACACATTACGATGCATACGAAATAAATGTTGCAATTCAACACACACCCTCGTCTTATCTCTTTGCCTGTCGTATTTACGTATTTTTATTCCCGTACATTACGTATACGAGAATGATACAGTGATATCGAGACTGATTTTTACGTTAACCAAGATTATTACAAAATAGAAACGACTAACGTTACCTACGTTATTGCGTCAAGTTGTACGAAACGTTTCTCTGATTGCCGAGACGTCTCGCTTACCGGACGCAGCTTGAAAATTTGACGACAATTTGCTTCTCCGCTTGGCAAAACAAACTTGTCGAACTGTCAACGTTAACTTCAATCGTAACTTTGTATCAAAACAGTATTTATTCTTTGGCCCCGAATTTGTCCACTTTGGCCGGAACTGTTAGCTGGATCGAATGTAAACGCAGATTGAATTAAGGCTAGTTTACAGTCGCTTTAGGAAAGGCTAGGACAGAACGGGTCAGCTACGGGTGCAGCCTGCAACTACAGAGTCACGTTGTAAATGCACGCGAAATTCTCTTCTCTGTTGACACTTCCTTGTCATCATTTACGATTCCGCTCCAATTATTCATATCAGCGCCGGCTCGTTTCGACGAAATAATCCCGCGGCACTGCAATCGTAAATACAAAATACAAATTCCGAGCGCAATCTGAAAGAGGAGCGTAGTTTCTTCGAGGAATTTGATTCGTTCTCGTTTGATCCGTGCTCTCTAAGGTACGCGCTGATTTACGATAGAAAGTTTCAGCACGACGCGACGTAGTACAACGTTTTAAGCACGTGCTCGCTGTAGAATTGCCTCGACATCGTTAATCAATCGCGATACCGCGGACATAAAGGACGTCCTCCGGTAATTTATTCGAAGACGACGGTCTTGTGGATAACGCGGTCTCGTTTGCCTTTTGTTGCATTCCCTTGCAAATGAAACAGCAAATTGTCGTAACTTAAGAATTATATCCCACGCAAAGTTCAACCAACATAGTAGTAGTAGAATTGATAAGAATCAACATTTTTATGAACAGAATACTATTCTATATGCTTGTATCGGTATTTGTTCTCTTAACGCGTTCGCGTCGTTTCATTTAAATCAACGGTACGATATTATAAATATAAAATGTTAAAAAATAGGAAGAACAATAAAATAACATTAGCATATTTCGCAAATAGCATTAGCATAAATAACATATTTCGTTCTCTATTTTCTTAAATTTCGTCAAGTTTGATAGACGTGAAATGTCATGGAACGATCTTAATTATTACTAATTGCTGACTTGATCTAAACACGTGTTAGTCAATTAGCCAGACGTAACGCCAAACTTTCTCAACGAATCGTCTTATATCAGTCTCGTGTGTCAACGTCTCTTCGATGACGCGACGAAGGATTATCGATTGTGTCTGAAACTTTCGTTGAACTTTCACGAACGACAGCGTTATACACTTCTATTTTAGTATACCTGAGATATGTTCCACGTTTACAATGGAATTACATAATGCTTGGCCGTTCCAACTTCTGTCATCTATGCAAAACCATCGGTGAAACTTTTATCTTTAGTATATACGATAGCTTTCCGAGGGCATCATTAGAGTACGTGTCAAGAGTCATAAATCACGTCTTAAACAAAGATGAATTACCGAATATATTTTCATATCTTCCTTCATGATATCGAATAATCAGCTTCATTTACGATATCTTAGAATATCACTAAGTTCGAGCTAATAAACTTTATATATTCAAAGTCTATTAAACTTTAGTGTCGGGTATACTAAGAAACTTTTCACCGAATCTACCGTTTGCATCGTTAGGAAATCAAGATTTTCTAATAAATGCAACAGGACATTTTGCCATCTATAGCATAATGCAGTTCGATAGCATTGGATGATATTTTATTACTTGTCGATGGATACATAAATTATTTCTATATCTTTCGTTTCGAGACAAAATTTGATAAAGATAGCATTTATTCTCCTTCTCCTCATAAGTATCTCTTCCGACATGAATTATCTTCTTTTCACCCTTGCCTTCTTTGTATCAAGTTTCAATTTATTGCTACTTATTTAGTCGTCGATTAATTTTAATTAGGAATTATGGCAAGTGATAAAATATTAACGATGGAGAGGCGTTTTCTTATAACGCTGAAAACATGACAACAATATCAACCTTTTGATCGAAACGAATCAAATGTTCAAATACTTATAAACGCTAGTGTACCTACTGTACTTTTGTCGCTGTAACCACAGTACATAAGACGTAAGAAGAAATGGACACCACTTATTACACTTCGACCGAATGACATTTTCGTATTACAACGCGCATGAGTCTATATTATTTTCATTGTCGCCATGCTAGCGCAAACAATTTAACGAAATAATCCGTAAATAGGCGTAACGATGGGCGCGTGCTATTTACACGGTTAAACGGTTTTCTGCGTCTACCAAGGCGTGTGTAATCCAAACGAACGAGGACAACATCGTTGACAGCAGCGATGCAGGTGCTGCAACGAGCAACTTTCGTACTCTGACACTTATGCCATATTTCTCTGTCTCCTTCGCCGCAACGGCAACCTTCGACCTCGACTTCCGTGTTATCGCGTTGCACCTGTCGCGAGCTATTTTGCTTGCAAATAGATCGCCTACGAAATCCGCGTGTTGTTTCGCCGAGATTCCAGTGCCACGACAATTCGCAGGACCGACGTTCGCCTTTTTCTTTTCAGTTCGTCATTTATCGTACACCGAGCTAGCATTATAATTCGGAATGTTGTTAATTGCAGCGTATGGATTTTACTGCCATATTTTTGTCAAAGTGTTTCATTTAAATGGAATTAAGTAACAACGATAGATCATCTTGTTCGATTATCTTTTATATTTTTAGTCCATTTTCCACTTAATTTTACACGAACACGATTTATTTCTTCATTACCGTTGAATACTCGTCGCGCGAGCACAAACGACTTTATTGTAATATAAATCGACTGTAAAAGTACTATATTACTTAGGTTATTTACAAAGCAATCTTTTAATTAATCGATAGCGAGGTACGAATATATTATGGCGATCAATTAATAACGTCGGTTCATCGATCTACAATACGTTTAATCTAAAGGTTTTACATCTTAGTTCTTACGAAATGCTTTTCTTCGTCGCATACTCTTCGAACAATTTACACACGGATAGCGTAATTCGGTGAATTCCAGGCAAGAGAATTCACATTTCCAGAGAGACGTACGTACATAAAGTCAAATTCTTTAAATCATTCGGAGAAAAAAGCACGCGGTCGACTTCTTCGCGCGATACTGTCCTTTTGAGAACGAAACATAACGGAAAACTACAATCCGTTTTTCGCGTCTTTGGAGGGATGTGCGGCTATCCAGTCGAGGGCACGCTGTATGAGAACGGGTATCGGTTGCGTGGGTGGTGGCGTTGGCAGATGCGGCCCTTGAAATGTGGCACCGTTTTCGTTAGCTAACCAGCCGAGGTTGATTTTCGTACCATCCGGCGCGGTCCACGAGGCCGAGCCGCGAACTTCTTCGGCTTCCGCGTCCTTTTGACCACGATTCTTCAAAACACCCTCTTCCTCGACGGCAATGCCATTAGCGGTTTCCCATTTCGAGTAAAAACTTCCATCCGGACTGATATCTTGACTTTGACTGACGATGGCGATCGGTTTGTCCGCGGCTAGCGCCATAACTACCACATTCAGCAGGCAAATTGTCCGGAAGTGCATGATGCAAGTAACGGGTGGAAAAATGTCTGAAAAAAGTCATTACGTGTAATCGTAACGTGTTAAGGTATATTATTCTAACTTGACTCAACAGCAGAGCTTTGTTCGTCCGAATTCTATTTATTGGAATTTTAATTAAAATTAATTAAAAAATTAATAAAAAAACGTACTAAAATTCACTAAAATTAGAAAATAAACGATGACGTATATATGAACAGCTATATGTTGATCTTTTTCATATGCACTGTATCCCCGACGAGTAGATACGCGTAATTCTATCTGTATTACGTATTATACTTTCGTACCGGTTAATTATCGCGTATCTCGTTAAAACCGTGACAAGTGTCCGATCATAAATCTAAGTAACGAAGTAGTTATCCGTTTAGGCCGGTTAATTCAATTAAGTCGTTTTACGAACGTGATGATTAAGTTAAGCGTTGAAATGTGGCGTAAGTAGTCGCAACGATACGCCTGTTAATCGGTAATCGATGGAACGTGTGCGCGCTAAGATAACGATCGAAAGTCTATCTATCGATCATACTTGGTTATTGACGGTGTCCACGCGATCGTCCAACCTCGGTTTCTGAATTTCCAGATAGCGCGTGCAAAACCCTACTGGCGAGTGCACATCTATCGCATGCACCTTTTATAGTTTGAAATACTCTCCGCTATCACCGACATTTTCCGTCAAATGTCACTCGGTGATACCGGTTCAGCCTTCGTATGACCGGTATCGCGTAATAAAGAAAACCTTCCCGGCTGGGTTATGGCACGGGCAACCTGCAATCAATCCACGCCTAGATCGTCAATTATAGTAACCGTTACCGTGGATACACACTTGCTATAAATATACAAATTGCTTGGAACTTGTGTTTACTTCTGGAGCTTCCTTCGAGGAGATTGGACAACGCGCATAAGCACCGTGTCAACGAGTTCGCGTCTCTTCTCTTTAAAGAGCGTGAGAAGTCACTTTTATGTAGTTTATTTGTTGTTTATGTATCCCCTATTACTTTTATGAACGACCAGTTTCATGTTTTCTTACGCAATATACGAACAAAACAGATGCCTGTTTTCACGTTTCCATGTTTCCTTTTATCTCGCTTGTTTTTATACAATACAAAAGTAAAAATTTATGCGTTGGACTAGCTTGAAAAAACAAAAAACCCTCGCTTTCCGATCGTACGATACATATACGTATGTCAGTTTTAAATGTATACGCTAAGAGTATCGAAGTACGAGAAGTAGCAAAAAGTGTTTCAAATGAAAGTTGTTTGACTTCATGGGCCAAACTTAACAGGATATCTTGATTTCTCTTTATATTCGTCTTTAAAGAGGCTTCAATGCCAATGTAACGTTTTTTAATTCCCTGCAAAAAAGTATCGAGGTACTTCGATTTGGGTCGAAAAATGATCAGTTTAAAAGATATTTTAATTTTCATCTTGCAAAACTCGTCGTACGAACGACAAGGAAAGACAACGTGGTACTTTTATGTTTACGTTTTTCTTGTAACATTATAAACAGAAGGTTATCTTCATGTGTCTCGGAGAAGATTCGGAGTCTGAATACAAAAATGAATTACTCGCTACATCAAGAAGGGAGAGAAGGACATTTATTTCGAATTTATAAGAATTAGCAACAGCTAAGAAACAAAAGTTGTCGAAGAAAAGAATCAAGCTAGATGGTATATGTGCTTATCAGGAAGAATATGTTGCGGGGCACTTGCAACAAAGTTGAGTACAGTGTACGTATAGGGTGTAATAGAGGGGCGCTCGAAAACTGTAGAACAGAACAGAAGAACTTAACTATTTTCGATTTTATCGTTGTTAATTTACTTTAATCGCCAATACCGTACAGTGTATACGGTTTTACCCATTGCAGAGCTGCAAAATCGGGGAAAATAGAGCTTTCGTTTTATTCTTATTTCAAGTACTAAAACGCAATTTGTTAGTTCTATTTTCTTTTTTCTCTTTCTTTGTTTCTTGCTCGTTATAAAAGTATCTAATAAATACAGGTTTGCCCTATAGTAAAATAAAGTACAGTATGCTATATGACACTTTCCTCGTTATTGACGTATTGTTATTGACGTTATCAATCGTATCGATAATGCTGTTACGTTTTGACAAATACTCGCTGTCAGCTACCTCCAGATTCGAAAGAGGAGTATTACGTCATAACGATATATATCTGACTTCGTCGACCGTTAATTTTTTAGCAACGGTACGCCTACGTAATGGTTCGGAACGAACCTGGATGTAGAAACATTTTTTATAAAAGAAAGGCATATTTGGTAAAGGTATACTTGTGAGAAAAAAGAATGAGATTTTAGCAACAACGAAAGTTTAAGAAGCGTGTCTCAACAAACAATGATACATACTTGAAAATAATTAATCTCGTGATTTACAGTGATGTTACGCACACCGTGGACTGGTTCTTTTAAAAAATGATCTGTCAGAGAAAGCACAATTCTAATGAGCGGAAACAGTGGCTTTTGAATATTTCGTACAAGGTATTATACTGTCCGACAGCACTACCCGGGACTTTTCATTGCGACAAGTGCAATTAGTCATCTCTTTATTTAAATATTCGAAGCACTTTAGAGACCGCGTAACTTGTAGAAGGAAAGAAGAAGATTTAAGAAATACGTGTTTCTTTTTTTCTTTTTCTCCAAGTCTGTGAGGCAACGATGGGTCAATGTCGAATGAGTCACGGTTCAACCATGGTTATTAGAAATTTTGTAATTGTTTCACGACCTTTCTCATTCTAACTATCAGTTTGCGTGCTTCGAGCGGTTTCAAGCGGTCTTTCGAAACTTCTGACAAACCTAAATTACACGAGGACCTAGGGAGAAAAGAATTCTCGATGAGCTAGAATTAGGAATTCCACTAAAAGATATTAGCAAAAGTGAGGATGTGTTGCTTCGAACGTAACAAGCTAGAAATATTTGAAGGATAAGATGATTAATTCTACGAAGAAGACTTATGATTTATAATTTTAAATCGAGTTTGGAGGACAACATGTCTCCGGCACGAATAACTCGTATTTATGCGATCGTTGCTCTCTCCCAAAGTTAACGGAAGATTTTACAAACTCGCTATTTCGGTTCTACCAGGTATACGCTGTTATATAATTTCATTTAGGTTCCTAACAATAACTAATTGATATAAGCATTGACACGCGTTCAAAGTTGTTACTGTAATTAATTAATAGCTTGTACCATTAATGGCATCGACAATGTCTTTCGCTACCTTTCACAAAGTTACTGCTTCGGATCTTCGTTGAAGCTTCCATCGCGTTTGCCGCAGAGTTTCGACATGCCCGCTGTCTTGTAATCGATACCCTTCGAACGATAACATTTTCTTCCCGTGATAATTCCCGTGTTTTACTCCTGGGCAAGAAGCAAAATTACGCCTGACTTTCGTAACTCGCGGCTCTGAAATGATGTAAAACGAGCGTGCTACTGTAAAATTTGGGGCGATGATTGGGAACTATTAAATCTTACGTAGCAATTAACTTTAAATATGAGAAGAAAATTTGAAATAATTTTCCTATTTTTTTTCAATTTTCAAGTACATAACGAGAAAAGGTACGTGACTATAAAATTTAGAATAATATCACTACGAGAGATTTATAATTTATAGTATGTTATCGCTTTCGGAGCCAAGTCACAGCAAAATATTATATAAAAATTTATTCGATGTACGTGTTTCTTCAATTAGATATAACGATAGTGTAAAATTACGTATAACTAGGCTTTGTTGTCTTCTTTTCCTTTTTATTTCTCATATTTTACAGCGATTTAACTATTTTACACGTTTTATTTCCGTTTACTATACAATTTGAAAACACGCAATAAAATTGTATAAAAACTACCTGTAGAAGTTGCCAAGATACAATAATTCAGACCGATTAATTGTTTTCGTGATAATCTGGATTAATTATCACCGCACGATGTGACGATGCAGGCCGTTTAATACGTATAAACGAGGGCCGTAACACGCTTCAAGAGAAGGAGAAAGGGAAAGTGTGACAGTCAGACAGACAGACAGAAGATTCTTCGGCAAAACGTTTTTATTTATATACAAAAATCACAAGTTAAAGTATACGTATATTATTATGTACTATCGACGCTCGATACGCGTCTTCGCAGCTGCGGTGGCGTCGTCGTTTTTTCGCGTTTTACGTTTGTGAAAGCAGCGTGCGCGCATCGGCACGATCCTGTCGTAAACTGCTGAACAGTGCGCATTACTTTCATCTATACAGGTAAGATAAAGAATCTCGAAGTATACAGTTATTATATACCGGCTGGCTCGCGCCTTATTTTTTTCTGTTATGTATAATCCTAGATTAATATACCACACTATATTTATTTTTATGGTCGCATCGAAGGCTCAGGGTCGGTTCTGTCCATGGCAAGCTGGCTCGAAATCAGGTCACGTTTGAGGTATAGTTGGGCTGATTAACCTACGGGACGAGAAACCTGTTAGACTCGATCGTTGGAAAACATATATTTTGACTGTTATAGCCGTACGTCACTGCGTATACTATCACCGAGAAATTTCATTTTAGTCCACGTATCGTTACGATTTATTTCATTCGATTACGAAGTTCGGCCATGATATATAATACAATCATATGCTAGTAAAGTAGAAAATGTAAAAACATTCCAAAGGATAAGAAATGCTTTTTGCTGTAAAATCGACATTCAAAGAAATAAATGAACTACGCAACGTACAAATTCGAAGCGAATGTAAAATGTGAAAATCGATCGTACAGACTCGTTGCCAGCGAAAACGAACAATTTAACCGGAGAACGTAAAAGCGTCGTTAATCATTAGGGTAGGAAAAGAAGACGTACCTCGGCCAGGTGGTCGTGGCTGACCACCGTCGTCTTCTTCTGGGTGAGCCGCGTTCCACTCGAGCGCCCTTTGAATCTCTGGCGGTATCGGTGGTGCCGTGGGGATGTGAGATCCTTGCACTTGGAAGCCATTCTCGTCCGCCACGTACGTGATACTGACTTGCTGACCATCCGGCGCCGTGTAAGAATCAGAGCCTTGCGAAACAACTGGTGTCTCGTTGTCTACTTGTTTAGGTTGTCCTGATTCTTGGTGACTGATTCCGTTGCTTGTCTCGAAGCTGAACAATAATTTGTAGTTTGATTAACGCTTCACGCTGCTTAATGTCTGCAGCGAAGGCTACGTCCTTTCGGAACAGCAGATTAATGTTTCATCGGTACTACATTTAGCTTCATTAACACGATACCGATGCTGTACTGATGCCGCGTCCAGACGTCGAGCGAAGCTAAATACAACGCTGACGTAACGCTAAAACACTCTTCCAAAGAGACACTTTAAACTTTCATAACTTGGGCGGTATTCGTTTACGACATTTTAAAGAATGACGCTTTAATTATTTTATCAAACGCTTGTGTAAATATAATGTTATTTACATATCCGACTAACGAATAACATATATGAATGTTGAGTAGAAAATCGTTGAAATAAAAAATTTATTCAGCAAAATATCTTAATCGAATTTTGAACGAACGAATTTGACAAATTGAACGAATTCGATAAAGAGAAGCTGAGGTTTTTTTTTATCGAATTCATCGATCTTGAGTATAAAGATGCATGAGAGTAATCGATAATAATTATCATATCAAGAATCCAACGGCGTTAAAAAAAAGAAAGAGACACAGCATTCTAATTGAAAGAAAAACATTCAGCTCGGTAGCCAGTCACTCCTACCTATGGATAGCTACGTATTTATGCAAAATAGAGATTGCAATTGGCGACAATGCGAATCGTGTGAATAAACCAGTGCCATTGGACTCAAATACCTGTTATCCTCCGTCTATTGTCTTCGACGTCTGTGATTACTTTGTTCGTTACACGTTCGCGTTCTAGTAATGATCAAAGGTCTTGTCTTGACTCGTTACATGGCAAAGTGTCCGGCGGACAATTCAACTTTGAACTCGATTTTCTTCACGCTTTCCGCAAGTTGATCGTTTGTAATCCATGCAACTGGTCTGGTATGAAATTCTCTCGAAAAAATAGAAGCTAACTTCGTATGAAATCCTTTAAGTTTTAAGAAACGGCACACGACATTTATCTTATACAAAATATGTTAATGAAGTTGAAACTTAAATTTCTAAAAAGAAATATACCTAAGAAAATTTCATTTATTATATTTACATGTTGCGTATTTGTTTGTAGAAAGCAAAAAATATCGTCTCATTTAAATTAAAAACCTACTATATAATTTCTCTTATACAGATGCTACACCTTTCTATATTTCCTGCGTTGCCCTGACCTACTTTTCTTCTGTAAAACTAGTGTCCTACATTAAGAAATAAAACGACGAGGTAAGTTTGCCGTTAGTTGTAAACCTTTTTGTAAGAAATCAGTTGCAACAAACTACTTCTTTCGATGATGTTCTCCCATGAACTTACTTATTGACGTAAGTGCCGTCAAAGTTGACTTCGAGCTGCTGAGATGTAATTATCGCATCTTTGTCAGCGCCTCCGCTAGGTCGTTGAGGAAGAGCTAATATCGCCGTCGTACAAAGTACGACCGCCACTAACGCCTGAAACAATCATGTTTCTCGTTAATATATTTTTCAATTTCGAAGAACTTGTATATATATATACATATAAAATAATCGGACAAAGAAGGAATATGTAGTTAATCGCTGTATCGATAGAAAAGGAAGCGTCGCATCTACTCAAAATATGAATTTTGTAAAAAGAGGCAAGAATAAAGGCTGTTTTGTGAAAAAATAAAGGCTGTTTTGTGAAAAAATAATTGCGAAGCAAAGTGATCGCAGCTACACTGACCACGCTACGAACGGAATATACAAATCTACAACCTGCAATTGTCTTAATTCGATGAATAATCGTATTACGAGCACTCGCGTTACACGTTACACGGTGTACATTACAACAAAGCCATCGTAAATAAGCGCGATCGAGTGAGCGTCGTTCTTGAATTGGCGTCGAAATGGGATTCGCACCAATTAAGTTTAATTGGAATACGAGTTTTTAACTTGCATTGTCTCTCGTGACTGGCAAAGTGGGGTAGCGCCTGGGAAATCCGTAGACCATGAGAAATGCCGATCGCTAACACCATTTGTAAAACCTTTCGTTCAAATATTCATAGAATTCGTGAAAGTAGCGCTTGGCGACGATGGCGTGGCACTGTGTGGTGCGGCTGCAAAGGGCAAGCGAAGACGATAATGTCTAGAGACTGCACGACGCGGTTACATCAGTTGCAAATGACATTATGAAATACAACGTAATGGCAGGACGAAAGCGGTACCCGTGTAATGTGCCCGTTTTTCTCCGCACGACCGTGGAACGTGTAATTTCATTCAAGAATTCCGTCAACCGTGAATCTGCTCGAGGAAAAATTCGCGAATTAAATGTCAGCCCGATCGGATCGCTTTTCATCGTTGACTCTTGTCTTCTACAAGTATGCACGGCCATCTTCATAGATCGCACTCTATACCGGTCTTCGAACACGATGAAACATTTTCACTTCTATTCACTGTTAAACGTACGATCCGACGAACTTTCACAAAATTGTTTCGCGAAATACAGAAATTTTTGCCGACGTCCGTCTGCGACTGTTTAAACTTCCACTCGTGAATGACGCCGACAAATGACAAGATGCTAGTCGTCCAGCACGATCGAAGATCGAATTACGGACTCGTGGCTCTTATTCCAGTCCATAACGCGTTTCTAATTACCAATCCCGAGCAACAGCGCCACATCAATGAAACGCTATCCAAGACGAGATTTCATTCTCGTAACAATGTAATCGATATTTCGATTCTCCTTGACCGTATGACCGAGCTGAAACAAGCGATCGCTTCCTACGTGTCGTGTTCACCGCGTAGACAATGGAACGCGCGGAAGGCCAAGCGAAGCCAGTCACCAAGGGGGAGAGGACAAGGAAGGAAATCGAAGAGGTATGCCGGAGTGTACAAGCGGACGTAGCCTGTCTTGATTTTCCTCTCTTTCTCTCGATCGATATCGGCCGTTTTTCGCTCGCGATCCCTTATCACGGCGCGCGATAGAAAGATCTCGATACGAACGAATCGCTACTTGAAATGTTAATTGCACCGGACCCCGTTGTTACGCGGTTCAGTAGCGAAAATGACAAGGCGTGGAAAGTTTCACAAGTGTCGCGCGGAATGAAGGAGGAATTACCAGTGGCGGTAATGATGCGCCGCGTAACGTGCAATCACACGGATTATGAAAGAACCGGAGAGACGCGAAGGCGCTTCTTCTTCTCATTCATAAGGTCAAACGATCACCGAGGGGACCCTGTCTGAGAGGTGCACCGACGCGTTTCGATACGTTCGTTGATTGTCAATTTCGCTCCGCCATCGCTCCGCCATCCGTCGTAGTTGTGCAGTAACGATATTGGTATTGGATTTCGAATCGAAAAACTAATTCAAAACCATTTTTGATCTTCGACGGTGGTACCTTTTTCGTATTTACTTTTATATGCAATCGATGTTTTTGATACGGATGCATATATCTGTCTGTCGAATTTTATTCCTTGTTTTTCATCGAACATTTTCCCTTACATTTTCTTTCCCTTCTTTTTCTTTTGGAAGTTGTGTTTTACGATAAACAATAAAAAACAACGAGAATAACGAGAATCTATTGTTTCTTTCTAATCAATTTTAGCTATTCAAAACTTACAAATAATACTACTTTGCATTACTTTTTCTGCTTTTTCGTTGATACTTTGTTTCATACTTTACTTACTTGGTAGTCGTTCGTATAGTTATCTATACATTATACATATATAAATGTGTGTGTGTATGTATATGCGCATATTAAAACTAGTTAAGTCGCCTTCGAAATTAGCTATTATTTTCTTGTCACGACTGCAATAAGCAATCATTTGTAACCTCGATAATGCGGAAGAACGATTTTTCACTATTGAGACTCGCGAGAAATTTTATCGTCAACGTGGAAAACGTACATAAGATACAAAAGATTTTAGTTAGAATAGCGGCGATTGTTTTTTTTTCATAAAAACTATGAATAATATTCCTTTCATTGTTCGATACCCGTTTGTTGAGCGTATTACCTGGCCCAGTTAAATGGCAAAGTGGCGCGAGAAATGACACAATTGGAACGCACGCGTGTGTGCACGCGTACACGAAAGTATTCGGGATGTTCGTTGGTGTCATGCTTTATTCCATCGCAATTGTCCTACCTCGAAGAAAAAGGTGTCGACACGAGTGTAACGTGACGCAATCGTGCTAGTCGTTCGTCGTTCGTAATTGTTATGATAATTCTATTCTTAATTTCACGCCTGTCCTCTGTTCCCTCGTTCGAATTCCGTTAATTTTGATTGTATGCAATCGCAACAGCGATTGCTAATGAAGATCTTCGAACGCCTCCTTTTAAATCCTGCATCGAGAACGAATCGTTGATTTGAAAAAAAAGATACGCATGCAGCGTAAGAGAAGAATAACGAGCTTAACTTGCCGAGTATGAATATTTTTCGTATCATTCGCAGAGTATTATTTGTACATGTTTGACTACGAGTTCTATTAATAAAATATATTTTCAGCTCAATTCGATTAACAGGTTCGTTTCAACTATCGTTGCGTACATATGTTATGTACAATTTCTACAATTTGTTGAGTAAATGAAAAGGAAGGACGATTCTGTTACGAAAAAATGTTTCGAGTGGAATACCTGTGCGTAGAATATTCCTGACAATGTATGTAAAAATATCTTTAGCTCGATGCTAATAAGGCAACAGCGATGCGACGAAGACACTGCTATACGAACAAAAGAGAAAAGTCGTATCCGTATATAAGTGACATAACGACAGTATCAAAGTCGCACGAGCAAGTAATCGGCTTTAAAGTTATCCTGATGTAACACCTATCTAATTCGAAAGCTACATACACGGAGCGAAAGGATACGACTTCTGTCAATAAGCCAGATTCGTACATGAATTCAAGTTTCAAAATTCGATAACGGCGGATATTTCGAACGTGAAAATATCGTGACTCGGTATTTTTTTTTCTATAGAAAACCATAGATATTAAGGCTTGTCAATGACCATTTGTTTGTCTCGTTATTTCTATAATAGAACAGTATCGATTAAAATATTTTAGGTATACGTGCAATTCCATTTGCGCGGCACGAAGAATTGCAATCACCGAAATGAAGAACAAATTAATACAAAGATTAATAAAATGAGCACGTAAGAAATGTGATCCACGTTGCGTGTATTGGTATTGTATTACCGTGGTTATTGTACGATATAATAGGAAATATTTCAAGAATTATAAAAATTAATCGGATCGGTACACGCGGAAGAGCTTTCGTTATCAGCAAACTCAATTCTTACCATATAAATATACAATATTAACATTTATAACACGAATATCGAATTTCGCGGGAACTTCGATGTTACAGGTACATATCCCACTAGTACCGTCGCGTTTCAAGCTTTCTATCCCTTTTATTTTTTAGAAATATATATCGATTGAGAAAACCGTTTCGTTACACGCGCGTTCTGTGTTTGTCCTTCGTGTTTTGTTTCACAATACGTAGATAATTTTGATAGCAACGCGTTATGGCGAGTCATTATCGCGTTAATGGAAGGCGACACAACAAAAAAAAATTACAAAAAATTATACGATTCAAAATACGATATTATATCATTCGGAATAAACGCGAAGGGTTTTCGAATGTTCGTTGCTTCTGTTCTGAAATAACCCTGTTTATCGCTGGCACAACTATTTCATGACGGAATACTCGTTCATTGATCAATCCTATTAATTCAACATTGATTATTCGCATGTACATCGCCGACGTATTTCAAGAATAAAATAAGAATAATTGCGTAATTCTGTCGAAAGTAAAGTCCAAAATTCCAAATAATCAAGAAAGAAAAAAATGATTGCTACACCTACTTGAATATTATTTCAGGCTTGTCAAACTACAAAGGAATGAAAGAAGGATATGTAATAGTTATTTCATAGATACAAGTAACAACGAACAGTGACTTGAAATCAAGTTGTAACCACGTTTAAGCGATATCTCGATATCCATAGATCTTCCTCTGTGCTTATCGTTAGAGTATCACACCGATCGCGGGAAATGTATGCGTGACGAGGGACACGCTACCAACGAGAGTAGCCAATTTTTCCCCATAGCCAACGTAAATCAAAGCTTCGACCCGTGTACCTAACACCGATGGTAATTCACGGCCAAGTTGGTGGCGTTCAAGTCAGAAGACTTATCTCGCCGTATGAAAACCGTGTATCGCGGACAACTGTCGGGCGCGTGTATTACGGACTGAGTACCTACCTTGATAGTGAACATAATCTCTCTGTCACACGGACACCGGCGATGAAGCGGTTAGGATGCAGATGGGTTGGTACTTGTGCTTCTTCGTCAGATGCTTCGCCTCTTTATATACACGACCGTAGCAACGTGGTACAGTGAAAGGGGTCATCCCTGCCCTCTTCACAATGCACTTCTTCTGACCAGTGCATCTTCGGAAAAATGTGCTCGGATGAATCGAGGAATTGGAATTTTTTATCTTGACGCTCGATACGTACAACGATGGTCCATGGCCCGTCTATTAATTTCGGTACAGCGAAATTATCCATTGTATGACTCGTGACTATGGATGATATCATCCTCATGGCGGATTTATTCTTCGCTCATCCTCCGGAAGAGCAGCGCGTCCAAGAATTTCGGACGTTTCGAGAAACACACGAGGTCCAGAAATCAAGTGACGGCTGTCGCCTTATACATCGGCGAAAGATTTTTTAAAAGTTGCTTTACGGATAAATGATTTACGGATGAAACATTTAAGGATTTAAATACCAGACAAAACAAGGTGATCATTAAAATGTGAAAGCAAATTGAAGAAACTTTTTGTGCGTATGGAGCAAGCCGTAAAATTAATTAAATAAAAGATGTCAAATATAATGACGAAAATTAAAATGAAAGATCTTTTTATCAATCAAAAAAAAAAAAAAATGTATTAAAGAATAAATTATTTTATGAACGAAATAAGAAACGAAACATTATTCAAAAGTGATAAAACTTACGCGTATCTCCGTAATAAATCCGTATAAACGTATAATACAAAGAATAGGTTATTAAACGAAATCGAAATTTTAAGTAATTACTGGAAACAATAAAGAAATAAGGCAGAAGGTGAAAATTCAGAATTAAATAACGTACGGTAAAAAATTACCGTGAAAACTATGTTTCAATGAACAAATCCGAGTGTATGATTCATAGCACAGAATTTTAATTTCAATTTCAATTTCGTCGATAGCATCAATTGTGAAATGCAGTAATATAACAGAGAAATACAAACAAGAAATACAAAAGATACGAGAGAAGTAGGAAGATAATTGCCATTTGTTGCAAGGTTCTACCGGATATTTGTTCAGAATTTTTATAAAGTCGAACAAAACAGGCTATGATTGAATGTATGAAGGGATGCAGTGTCTAGGTCACGTACAATTGTGTTAGCTGCGATTATAGAAGAGGAAATCTTCGTTTCCTTGAATCGTTTCTGCACGCACGGCTCATGACACGTTTATACGTATAGATGTACGAGTTATATACATATAGCGTCATTTATTAACATTGCATTTACCTGACGCAATATTAATTTCATTTCGATTACTTTTAAAAGCAATTTCGATATAGAGTTCGCGCTTTGTCATTGCTTTTAGTAAAATTAACACGAATAACAGCGTACTTTAATGTTTGAATAGTAATTAAGAGTTTAAAAATGTTGCAAAAAATAACGAATTGTTATTATAATTTATTTAGCAATTTTTTAATAAAAATATCCATTTCATAATAAATTGCATATTTGAAATAATATGATATTCAAAAAACAGAATTTTGGCTTCTTTTCCTTAGTGAATTTATTTAGCAAAAATCTTCGATAATCCAACAAGTGAAAGTCTTTTAGTATCTAAATAAGTAGAAACGACGTAGTCTTTTCACTAGAACTATTTATATCTACTACCTAGATTCTCAGAATTAAAACTTCTTTCTGAGACTTCGCCGATTTAAAATAATATTTAGAAACCTTCTCCCAATCAATCGAAGCGACTTTTAACGACAACGAGATTTAAAAATTGGCAGAAATCAATGTAAAGGGTCAACGCAACTCTTTTCCCTATCGTTGCACTTTGAAGCTTGTTACTTCTGCCGTTTCTTCGTCTTAATTATAAAATATTTTCAATAAGTACATGCTGACATTTAACAACTACCTATCAGCTCTACTATTAACATATTTGCAACGTTTCAAGCACGCGATACCGAAACAAAACTCGGACGAAATAAAAAAAGTAAATTACCCAGAATTTCCCGCGATATTGGAATATCGGTGTTCTAATGCAACGGTCTTTTGCTTAACCCTGACATTTGCGGCGTAAGTTACAATCGGCGATAATGCATCAACGACTATTTGAACGTAATTTTCATAAATTCGCCAATAATCGTTTTTCTTGCCTCATCAAGTAGATACGATAATAATTACAAATACTTTTTCCTTTAATAGAATCGTAACTTTTCTTGCTTTATAAGTTGCCAAATACAAATCTTCCTTCTTTCTCTATGCGAAGTGAAAATTACATCTAACACAACAATATTTTCTAAATAATATCAAGCAAATTTGGATAAACGTAGCCGAATTATTTATTTGTTTGTTAATCGAAAATATACTAACTGATAGAAGATCGATTACGCTTGGATAATGAGAAATTTACCTAATATCGTTAAAAACTGTAATATCGCTTTTAATTATGCTTTTAATAGAGATTGATTTCCCTTCAAGAATCACGGTGATTAACGGCATTAATTTAAGTAAACAACGTCTGTAGTTAAAAAATTACAACTTTACTCTTATCTTAAAAATAGCCGCATGTTATCTTAGATCAAAGTCCCCACCCGCATGTTATTAAGATGTAATTTCACGTATTCTGTGCATCGGTTTTTTTTTTCGTCGCCTTGAATAGCACGAGTAATCTGTATGATGCTTCTTCGATTTCTTGTTACGTGATAGATTTGATCTCGTAATGATTAACCGCAACGGATTTTTATTAGTCTTCGTTTCCTGCGGCAGGCATGAACATATCTACATGGCAGTACGCCACGAAACAAGAGAAAGGTACATACACACTAGGTATATTGTTTTGCGAACATGAAAATTAATGGTTCGACCATCGATTCGTAACTTAATTATTAGAATTCGCATGAATCCAAGTATAACGAACCGAATTGTCGGTTCCATGGATATATGTAAACGTGGTGAATATGGTATGATCGTACGAATGCCCTGTTTGATTGGGAATTGTAGCGAATTCTTAATAAAAGAAATTCACTTTGTAGACACCTTTTTCATTCGTGTAATCTTTTACTTTGTTAATTATTTGCATAGAAATGAAACGTGGGACGGAACATTGAGAACAATGTAAAATATTACGTGTTTGATGACGTCGTAGTAATACCACATTTTTTATGTACATATAAAATCCGATTTTATGTTCAATATTGTATTATTAGGCGATTAAATTGAACGATGTAAAGTTTATTAGCTTTTGCGTCATAATTTAAAGAATAAATTCTAATACGAGATTAACTAACTGTTTTATTTATATCGTTAGCAATCATCGACGACTTCGCATTATGAATCACTGTTATATCGTTCAGTGATTCGAGGATCGACTCTCGCGACAAAGGCGCATTTTACTTGTATCCGCTTTCGTATCTCTTATCTCGACATGTAAAATCATCTTACCTCGTACAGGCATTTTATATGGGTAATTAACATGCTCGGATAATGCTAATAACGTGTATATAAATATTGTAATATATATTTTCAAAGCCGTTGGTAAATAGATTTTAGCAATTATCGTGTTTATTTTATTATCATTCGATGGACATTTCGCTAACATACTTCAGATTTAGAAAACAAGCACGAAATAAATTATAAAATAAAGAGGAGAAATTATCATGCGCTATTTAACTACAGACAATTTGTTTAATATTTTCAAATGGTAATAGTTTATTATGTAAGTACATTGAGATTTTCTTAATCTGCGTATACGTGAAACTTCGCCGCTATGCTGTTGTTTAAAAATCTTTGAATACAAGTTGCTAAAAATATCATACAAAACTTTAAATAATGAAAACAATAAAACAAATTATATCTTCCATTTCTATTGCTCGTATCTTTCCTGTTTTAATTAAATCGGGAACGATCGCAGCTACCAAAGTTGTTCGTTAAATTGTTCGATAGAGTCAACGATCAATCACTTTCATTTCTCGTTAGATACATGTTTCGCTGATATCTTACACACTTGTCTTCGTCGTACAACTTTATGCTTTTAAAAATTCAACGCGCGATCAACGTTGATCGCATAAGGTCAAAACGGGAGCATTCGTTACATAATTTGTCACTGAAATATGTACGGTACGAAATCATCGCGTGGAGGTTTTCGGTGAAATTCATTTGTGACGTTAATGCTGATCGGAGATCTTGATTTGTTATTAATGTTCGGCTCGAATGTACCAGCCTTTCTCGTAGGATTCCACGGCCATATACCGACATTTACATCGTGTCATTCATGTGGCGCGACACGACGTCCTACACTATACAGTGTAGTCGTGCAGTATGCACGATCCTTTGGAAAACAATCTGCTTCCACGAACTAGGGAAATCGTGTACGCTTAATAAATGTAACAAGTTCATCTATTCAGCTGTTAGACGCAACTAGGTTCCTGGAATGTATACGTCTTTTGAGTGGAAATCATCGGAGCGACAAACGAGGACGCGCAATACCGTGCGCTACTGTTCAGGATGAAAAGCGAAATTAGCTCGCCTCATAAGCAATACGATTTTTACGGTATGTACATATATTAAGTGCAAATAAACAATTAATCCTTGAAAATCGAGAAGCTTCGCTGTTAATACATCTCACTTGCGTTATAGAAAACAAAAGAAACGGAAACGCATGAAGAATTTCTTATATTTCGGTACATTTTATTTATCGCGACTATAACTTGGAATAATATTTTGCATTATATTATATTACATTATTATAATGCCAGTCACTAATCAGATAATATTAATCACTATCCAGATCAGCAATTGCCGATCGTTAAGAGTTAATAGCTATTTGTATTGGTATTATCTTATCGTTTTAAATTCAGTTCTAAAAAAAAGAGCGTTACTTGTGGGATGACCTAATAGAATGGTAGGACCTTTTCCTTGAATCGTTGGAGAAACAAATGGGAACGAAGGGTAGACAGAGTATATCTGTTTGAAGATTGAAATGCCAGTGTTTTCAGTCCTTCGCGGCGGTCGACCGCTGCTTTGAAACTAGTCGAACCGCAATTCCGTTTCACGTCAGCCGAGCTTCTTCTTTCTTTTTAATGACAACTGAAAGGTCAGAAAAATACTCGCTATTGTGACAGAAGGTGTGTCATGTAGATGCTCGGGAAGTCTGCGAATGCGCCTTTGATGTTCGACCTATCTATCCATCTATCAGAAACAATGGTGATAATGTGAAACGTATTTATTTATTCATTTAATCTTGAAATTTTTGGAGGAATCATAGTACATTAGATATATAGAATACATGTACACGTATATTTAATATCACAATTATCGGGATCGTAAAAGTAAAGAAATTAGTCAATAAATATTTGGCGGTTATCTTAGTTGCGAATGCAAAGAAGTTAATGAATATTAAGAAAGAAAGAGAGGAAATATACGTGATATCATTGATGATGAAACTCAGGTACAAAGAGGAGGCGCGGGCCGTTGACGCATAAGCGAGGGAAGATTCTTCTATCTAACAACCCTAGAAAGATTAGGTTACCAACTACGACGAAAAGAAGGCTGATGCTGCTTAAGTTACATGTTATAGAGGAAAAGGCAGTAATAAATTTATGTGTGACGCTTAATATCTCGTGACTCTGAATATTTTCGACAATAGGTAACTTGTATCGCAATAATTCGTTGCAACAAATCATTCGTGATTTCAATTTTTGCGCTCCTTTTTCATTAATTCCCATCGGTCTGCTGCCGATGACAGTCAAAAGAAGCAACTTCCATCGATTGGATGATCCGCTCAAAGGCTCTTTGGTCACAGTAGCGTTTAACAATCAGAGTTAGACTAATTAAAAGTCATAATGTGCT
The DNA here is from genome assembly GCF_011952205.1 of Bombus bifarius. Lineage (NCBI taxonomy): Eukaryota > Metazoa > Arthropoda > Insecta > Hymenoptera > Apidae > Bombus > Bombus bifarius. Next base: position 271,199 of record NW_022884507.1, on the reverse strand, counting down.
TTGAAATGTTAGGTCACGTAGAAAGGGAAGTGGTGAATTCTTTCAATTCGTTTCATATAACAAAATTATAACAGATATAGTAAGCGTATGCAGCACCTCTGTAAACGAATATTTTTAAACAAATAATTATTTTTCAAATCCATTTTACATCACTTCGTAATTATTTTGTAATATTACCCAATCATATGACTACAGAATTTCTTTAATGGCTATATTACATTCTTCGCTTGGAGATATTTTAATCCATCTTCCCGTATTCGAAAAGTGCAATTTACATTCCATTTCTATTTCAAAGTAGGTATCGATCAAGCGCAACTGCCTAACGAGACTGTACACGCAAGTATGGACAAATCATGCAGCTGTCTATAGCCTGTAGAGTCAGCTGAGAGAAGATGAGACGATCAGGTAAGTTATATACGAATAGATCTTTCGTATACATCATGCAAGTACTAGTATCGACGGATAGGAGCGGATTAATAACAATTATTTCTTATAATACTTTCGTTAATCTCTGTTTGAACAAAATGCCATTAACTAATAACTATAAATCCGCAAATAATTCTCGGCTTATGGTAGATTTAATTATTTTTATTTCGTTTCGTTTATTTAAATTCATTCTATGCGATGTATTTCGAAAGATTATCTCGTTACACTTTGTAAAGTATATCTAAAAATTATTAGTAAAATAGATACAACATATCGTTTATTTGTTCTTCTTCGTTCGTAACGTTACGGATACATTGTATGTATATACGTTAATTAGCACCTTGTCCGTCCTACGTTAATTCTTACATCGTTAAACTTTAAACCAATAATTTTCGGACACAAGTATTTTATATATACGTTTTCCATACAAAATTAGGGGATACTTTAATTGATATATGAAAAAGTTCCATTCCACAGTTCCGTTAAAAAAATTTGACGTCCTTCAAATATTTGAAACGCCTCCACTTCCGGAGCAAACACATACCTACACTGCGTAATCCATCATTTGGAAGAAAGAAGTTATTAATACACAGTTTTCATATTGAAAATATGAAATATTGAACATAACATTATACATAACATTACATACATAACATAACATAACATTATACATAACATTACATACATAACATAACATAACATAACATTATACATAACATTACATACATAACATAACATAACATTACACATAACATTTCATACATAACATAACATAACATTATACATATGAAATATTGTACATATTGAAAATAACTTAAAAATTATAATTCTGATGAACTACTATATATGTGTAAACTATAACTCTCCGGAACTATCTACGGTATCAAATTCTACTGGAAAACCTATACGAAAATAAAAAACGACGCAATAGTATCCAACCTAGCAAAGTGATTTTATTATCCGCGAGGTATAATCGCGATACAGAAAAAAAAAGGATCACCGTGTTCCGGGATCGAATTCCGTCTGAATACGCCCCTGTTCGCAGGCGTATTAGCTGTAATGCTAAACGCAGACACCTCGAGGCATGACGTAGCGCCCCATAGAAACGGCTACGTGCCATAGTGTCATAATGCGCGTCCTTTGAAGCCACTTTTCGAGTTGCGTAATCACATTTAATAACGACAGCCTGGCGATTACCGCTGCATCTCGACTCACCAGCCACGATTTTACCTGATTTTACCATACGACGCCTTAAGGCTTAAGGGATGTCGGGAAGGTGAATCTTTACTGCTTCAACGTCGAATTAAATAATCATAAATTGCTACGAAAAAGCACGTTTCAAAATGTGCTGACCGATGTCGGTAACTCACAGACGGGATGAGCAGTAAGCGAATTCGTAGTAACGATTAAACAAACGAGCAATTAATGAAACGAGCAATGAAATTTTTGAGAATCACCTTTTTAGGTAATAACGAGATTTTTGTACAATTATTTTGAAAAAAGTTAATTTTGCTTCGATAAAATTATCTTTTTCCACGATTGAACTAGTATCATCAGCGAAGTTTTACAAGTGACAAGGTATAAATTAGCAATGCTGATAAATTTGCTTATATAATAGTAACTTTCGTAATAAAATATGCGAAATTCTACGAATGAATATTACGAATTGCAAGTTGATTGTCGACGTAAAATTGCCGTACAATCGACGATAGAATGGCGATCGATGGAAGAAAAAATTAATAATTTTAGAGATAAAACATTTAATAACTTTAGTCTAAGCGTAGGACGATGTCTAAATGTGAAGAGATAAAACGAGAGGAGAAGAAGAGCAATAAGACCAACACAAGTTGTTGCAAATTTGTATCAATAGAATTCGTTATTTGTATTCCAAACTCGATATATAATACTGTTATGTAATGTCCAATGCAGAAATACGGTGCAGCATGGTGATAATTAATTACTCAAACGATTTTTACGATATCCACGCAATGTTTCATCATACGCGTAGAAATAGAGGTTGACCTATACCAGTAATTTCACTTATTAGCTAATTCACTAATTTCACCACATTTAGTATACGACTTCGCAAATCCGCCAAACTGGACGAGCCAGAACATCTCACTTTCTTTTCCAATTGTCGGCTCAAGGATTGCATACCACATACTTATGATGCAATTCTTGTCATCGTTTCATAGTTTTTAACCAAAATTGTCTCATTTAACTTAATTTTCCTATTAACCTTGATTATATGGTAAGGAACAACTTCAGGATACGGATGAGGCAAATTCAGACTCGGCAGAGATAAGAAGGATATGTAAAGTTAGTGAAAGTACGAGAAGACGCTTCGTGCTTATTAACGTAATTTATTTCTCCGTGGGACCGAGAATACTTTCATAATTTTTAATTTTCATAATATCTTACGATCATTGGTCATTCATTGGAAGTTCCAATATTCAGAAAATAAATATATGAAAAAGGAAAAAAAGAAAGCGACATGTACCTATCATATTTTCTTGTTCCTTTCTCCTTCTCTTTTAATATACATATATTTGGTTGTATTGCAGTATATTAGTATCATATGATATATATTAGTATATATCCTATATAGATATAGGTATAGATCCTATATCTTATTGTTACGCGTTTCCTTAACTAAAAGTAATAAAGAACAAAAGGATTCTAAAGGTTCTTCGTTTTGTTCCTTTTTTTTCAAAGATTTACCTCAAATTTGATTATTAGGAGCTACTAAGTTTCACTGTTTTTACAAAAATTGCAACAAATTTCCTCTTACTGAAGAATGTTCCCCGCTCTCCTAAGATCTTTGTTTCCATTTACAATTCCGTAAAGAGGCAAACGTATGAAGTAACAATAGCGTACATCATCTACGTTTATCTTGGCATTCTGTCTATGAATACTCTTTAATAACTGGTTTTTAATATCCTGCTCGTCATAGTCTTTGATTATGTAGATCTTCAGATAACCAATGTTGTTTTCATGAAATCATCTTCGAGAATTCCGGGTAATTTGCATCTTCAGCTGCAATCAATACGTTTCCGCAGATTTCAATTTCTTTGAAATTATAGTAGTCTTTATGCAAAGAAAGTACATATTTTAATCGGTTCGAATCTTTTCCGTAAACTATATAACTGGAAGTTTCTTAATGACTTCAAATTCAACAGCAATATGATTCTAGACAGAATTAAGTACGCAAGTAATTTATTCACAATGAACTCAATTTTATGATATTATCTCAAGTACGGTCAATCAAATGTCGCCATGAAATGTCCATTGTACAATAAAAATCATAATGAAATAAAATAACACAACAGATAAGCATCACAGATGCTGTTAGAAGTAAGGCTAATTATAAGAATCGTGACAACCCCCCCTCCCCCCTCCCACCACTCAAAATATCGTTTTGAATTAATTAATGTAACTGTTAAGATCGTTGCACCGTCGAAACAATGCGAGGTATGGCGAAAAAATGCCACGAAATCTTTGTTCAGTTGGAAGGCTACGGCGTAAAGATGGGTCAACCTTTCGCCTTGCGATTATGTAAGACCTCGGACTGACTGACCTTTAGGTTCGTTCATGGCATGCGGCATTTACGTAATTTACCGATTACGATGTATTAGAATCTTCTGTGTCTAGAAAATAGTTCTCCTTCCCGCTCTAATATTTTTAAGCTGCGCTATATATTCACCCTATTCCCCTTTTACTTACCCTTTACGCCTTTAATCGTCTTCTCTTTTGTCATCCACATTCAATTACCATCCCAACTTCTAGATGATTCCATTAAAACACGTAGGCTTAACACTACGTGTACTCGATGTTAGTTTTAAAAAAATTCCATCCATTTTTTATGACAGTATATTTGATTTACAAATTAAGTATGTAACACTGAAAATACGTTTTATGATAGCAAGTAATAAAAAGGTATAGTAAGGTATAAGACTAAGTTTGAACGATATGAACCGTCCGCTTATCCTCCACTTCGCTTTCTCGTAACAGCCGTTAATGAATATCACGAGTGCGTGTTGCCATGCCCGTCGCTTTTACGCACTTTTAGTCGATTTTAATTTCATCGAACTGACAAAACGGTTACACGATATCTTGTTATATGCCACCTCGTTTGTATTTCTGAAATTGTTTTAATGCAACCGACGATATCTCCTAGAAGTTCAACATTTTGTGTACTTTTATTTATTTATGTAGATATATGTTTAATTAAACATATGTTCCTCCAATTATTACTGATTAAATTTCAAATTTCCAATAGAAATATAATTTTTTATAAACATAGTCTACTTAGTAATAAATAAAATATTTTTATTTTTCTATGAATGCTATAAATGAATATATATATATATATATATAAATACTACTAAACCAAACTTAGATAAGTGATAGACGTAATCTCTGTAATCGTATTAAAATAGATAAAGAAATAAAGATCTTAAAATCGAAAATTAAATCTGATTTGTTACAGTGAAAAATAAAATGTTCCTTTCAACTCAAAATGCCAAATAGTTTCCTATGGAGTATTAAACTCGTTAGCAGAAAACTTCGTAACTAGCGACATCTGGAAACATTGTATTTATCTTATCATGTAACAATAATGTGACAGCATTGACTAATTGTAAGGACAGTTCTGTACGTCTGTAATCTGTGAGTTGTACCTCGTCGGTTGACCCATACAATGATAGGCCTATGTATTCTGTATTCTGTACCTTATGAGTGATTATATAATCATCTTGATTGAATAATAAATTAATTTGTATTCTTAAAAATGATAAAAAGATATAGATAGAAAGATTACATAGGAAACCTTAATATTGAACTTTTGCAAGACTTTATTCCTAAAGCTACTTCATTAATGCAATCTGAAAAGAAAAAATAATGTTTGAACAAGTAGTGCAAGTCTTGACAGCAGGTAGAGTTGTATTAGCCAGTGGATCTCCTAGACGATATGAAATAATGAAGCAATTGGTAACTTCTTTATAACATTCATAAACACAGTTACTATAATATCAGAAAATATTTATGTATTATTGTAACCTTAGTAAATGACATAATAACCTATTTAAAAAAGCAAACTTTACATAAGTCTAATTTGTCATAAGCCTTAATATACATATAATTAAATATTACTAATTTGCGACAGTACTATAACTATACTAATATAACTATACTAGTACTGTAGTACATGGATATATCTATTTTGTATGTTAGGGTATAAATATAGAAGTAGTATCATCTACGTATGATGAAAATTTAGATAGATCGGCATATAAAAATTCTGGTGACTATGTACAAGACTTGGCAAAATATAAAGTGCAAGAAGTATATGATAGATTAAAGGAAGATGTAACACCACCTTCCTTAATAATTGGTGCAGATACTTTGGTTACAATGGGTGATGTCATTTATGGTAAACCAAAGAATAACTTACATGCATTTGAAATGTTATCAAGGTAAAATATAACTATATATTACTTTATACATAAGTAATATTAACGTCAACTTAATTTAAGTAAAAATATGATTTTAGTTTAGCAAATAAGGAACACATAGTTTATACCGGAGTATGTTTAAAAACGCCAAAGAAAGAAGTCAATTTTTATGAATCTACAAAAGTAAAATTTGGTGACATATCGGAAGAACAGATATGGGCATATATAAAATCAGGGGAACCACTGTGAGTAAAATATTTCATCTTTTTGTAAATGTTATAATCTTAATAATGTGAAAATATTGCTAATTATTTCTTTTTTTGCAGAGATAAAGCTGGAGGTTACGGCGTACAAGGTCTTGGCGGTTGTTTAATTGAAAAAATAGACGGTGATTTTTATACAGTAATGGGCTTGCCATTGTATTCATTGACAAAACGATTAAATGAAATGTTTGGTAATAACTAACATGAAAAAATATATATTGTTAATGAACTACGAGTAATTGATTTCATAATAAATGTTTGAAAAACAGGATAGTTTGTGTTATTTGTATCTTCTTTCGCTCAGTCTTCCATTTCCTTACTTATATTAATTTTAACACAAAATATACATTAGGATTTTATCTGCTGCAGCAGCGTATATTTCTTTTTATATCATTTTTTATTTTTTACATGAAACATTTTTTACATATAACTTATGAAAAATAGATTAATTTATTTATTTTTAAATCAATTGTTAATATTTTTGAGTTACCACCACAGCGCATGATTAAACGAACTTTTTCTTTCCTTTATTTTAAGATTAAACATATACTTATTGTGTTAAGCGAAAAGTTGTATTTTTTAATCTAGAGACGTTTGGTTTAGTTTGGCACTGCCAACATCATAAAATCAAAATGATTTTGTTAAAAGAACAAAGTCCAATATACATGTATATCTTTATGGTCGTTTAAACCATACATATAATGGCGCCTTGCTATTCTTACCAATAAGTAGTGACTGTAAGTAGAAGCGCATATGTGAACTTGCTTGTTTCTTTGCCTTTGACAGCTCAATTGCCGGACCGAAGTTGGTAGTTTTGTAATGAGTTCTTTGCTTTTAAGGTAGAATTTAGAACAGGATAAATTGTTTTTCGTAGTTTTCTTGCGAATTTGTATTAGAAGATGGAGGACGTTCTTGAAGAGGTTGTTTCTTCTGATGATTTAAAGGTACACTCTTTTAATAAAGAATACACGAAAACCATTCTTACTTGTCGACTCCTTAATGTTTCAATCACATATTTTAAATATATAATAAGTAATATAATAATACATAATTAATGTATGTAGTATGAAATATTTTTAAATATTTGATTATTAAATTTGCAAAATAAAATTTCCATTTGCTTATACTGTAAAATAACACTGAATGTGTCTATATAGCAATAAAGGTTATGCGATTTCTATTCATTTTTCTTTTGATATAAAATTATGGTAGGCTTTCTAAGGAATTTTGCAATTATATTTAATACATAATGTCTTTGTACGAAGCTTGTAATAAATCTATATATTAAGCTCTAATCAAAATAAAATGACAACATTATTCATCGGTTACTCATACTTCAGAGATACACAAAAGTATTACATCATAAACCGAGAGATTAAAAAATGATTTTTCTGTTTCAGAAATTTGAACGTATATATAACGAACAATTACGTTCATCTGTTATAACACAAAAAGCACAATTTGAATATGCTTGGTGTCTTGTTAGAAGTAAATATCCTGCAGACATCAGAAAGGGAATAATGTTATTGGAAGATTTATATTGCAATCATAACGATAGTGAGAAACGAGATTGTCTCTATTATTTAGCTATTGGAAATGCTAGAATAAAGGTATGGACTTTTACGAGCCTGCTGAAATTTTTCAAAATAAACAGCACTGTTTAATTAGTATTTATTTATTTTCTTTATAGGAATATACGAAAGCTTTAGCATATGTCAGATCGTTTCTTCAAGTTGAACCCGGAAATCAACAAGTACAACATCTGGAAACATTGATCAAGAAAAAAATGGAAAAAGGTTTCTTTTTTATAAATTATTATTGCTTTAGACAGATAAAGTTTGTTATTCGTTTGATGCTTCGTCGTCAGTTTGATGCTTTTACAGTCAGCATGTAGTATAAATCAATCATTTTATCTTTATTTTTTACAATAGTAATACTTTCATGGGTTAGTAGTTATTACATTTCCTTTAGTCAAAGTTAACTGATATTAATTTCATTTAATATCTTATACCTGTAAATAACTTAGATGTTATATCATGAATGAATCAAGAAGTCTGCACATTACTAACATGATAATTTCATTATGTTCTCTATACTAGGAAAGTACAAATGCTCTGTACCTGTGTATATATGTATACATGTTTATATTAAATGATATAGAAATTGCATTTTGCATATCTTTGATCTGAATTATTTTAATGAAACGAATAAAGAACGGACTTGCGTACTTCTAAAATGATAGCAGTATTTATCACATAGGTCTTAATACAATTTTATTAGGAGTATTCATTTCACACTGTTGACCTTTCCTTATTAATATAATTATATTAGCTCTTCGTGTTAATACTAGAAAATTGTGTTTGCTACTCTTTCTGTGTGTATATTTTACATGTTTAATAAAAGTAGTATTATATATGAAATTTTTTCAATACCTTTACAGTATTCAACTTGTGTTTGTTTCATATACTTTAATTCTAGTCACAAGCATATCTTTTTCTTTATGGCATTTTGTAATATGAATGAAGCAAAAAAGACAAAAATGTTAATTTTTAAATTATTACGAGGATTTTTTTTTTACAGAAGGTCTATACGGTATGGCCATTGCAGGAGGGGTTATTATCGGTATTGCAAGTATTCTCGGCCTCAGCTTTGCTATGGTCAAAAGAAACTAATTTATTCACGTGAAAAAGCTTATGACTATTGTGTGATATGAAATAGTTACTTTGTACAATGTGTTATATACAATTTGTTAATTAATATCACCAAAGATTTTATTTAAAAAAAAAGAGACAGGACAATAGAAATAGTCTTGTGTTCAAATTAAGTAAACTGCAATGCGATTCGTAATGTAGAATGTCAAATTTATTTTTACAGAAAAGCAAATAATACGTCATATAAGCAATACACGGTAATAAATATATATGTGTATTATTTTTTAGATTTTCGTAAACTCAATTACACTCTCTCATGTATCATAAAATCATATGTATCCTCTTTTTAGATTGTCAAAAATAATTTTTTAATAATATATACGTTAATTTATAAAAGAAAGACATTCCGAATGTTTCGTGTTTTGTTCTGTGTTTAGTTGTTTATAAATAAGATATATATATGTATCAATGATTTAAAGATTTATTTAATTTAAATCCACGTACGTCAAAAAAATATATTTATGCCGAAACCGCAGTGCAGATAAACGTAGCTTTTGTATATAAAAATAAAAGTATTGTATTGTCTTATTTATGTGTATTGTTACTTAAATCTTTGATGAAATAAATATATTACGTCTATATTACATCTTATGTTCACTGATCTATATTCCATAACTATGCCCAATGCCTACATTATGCCTTAAATATTTAAATAAATATTGTATTATTTGTATAATACGATCAACATATTCTCACACATGAGACACATCACAAACTATATGCCAATTTTTCTACAATATATGTTTGTTAATAAATTTAATAGGTTTAAAACGGATCAATCTAACACTTTAACGATCTCATTTTATTAATCCGATGTATGGAGCGAGTATATTTGAGAAAATATATAAAATAGGGGAATAGATATCGGAAAGAAAATTATACGGATTGTCTTTTTATATGTAGATTTATTGATGACTTCTTAATATCCGTTGATAAAGTTGTTTATGTACAAAATAACGCTGAGATATTCCTATAATATTATTATATTTAGTGACCTATGTTATGGCCCAAGGGACTCGCTAAAACCACTTTCTCCCCGTTTGGTTTTACGAGTTTGCACGTTCGCTTAATTTTTACGCCAAAATATGGAGCGCCGCTACTATTTTTCTCGAGCACCGTCGTGTTTCCCTCGGCCTCCTCTTTATTTTGTCTTTTCACGACACATATTTACATGTTTGACGGTGTTGAGCCGCGGCAAAAGCGGTGAAGAGGAAGCTGGTGGAACCGGGACTGCACTCACGTTTTTATTATATACTTCAATAAAGATTCAATAAGTAGGAGAAAATTGTATCTTATAGGCGATGAATAATTTTTATACGTACTATTTTCGGTAGTGTATTTACATACGGGGTGGAGAGGGCTCTGACTGCCGCCCACGGTAGCGAAAAATATGTATATGTATGCAAATATTATATTGCGCGATATGATATAATTTTCGTTTGGTACGTTCGAAAAGAAATATAAAATTTGGTAATTTTTTGTAAAAGTAAATACATAAATAGTGAAAAAATTAGGTGGCAGTGTGAACGATCGAGGCGACCAGTTGGCTGTGAAAAAGACAATGTACGTATAAAGTTTGAAGTGCTATCCGTGGGTTACATCGATGGTTCTCCAAAAAGGTGATCTTCTTCAGTGAGTTTCGCGATGACGAAGCCGCAGAAGACGATTCCCATTTTTCGAGAATCCAGATTGCCTCGATATTACTTAGCATAGGAATTAATTATTCAAGTAGAATTAGCAGCTTGAAAATACTTTAAGCAGTTTTTTTTAAAGGATGCATATTGCTTTCTCAATAAGGCTCCGCTATGCTTTACACGAATGTACAGTGTGTCCGCGTGCATGTTAGATTTCGTTTGCCGGCTGATCCTCTAACGCGTTTCCTCGCTCCTTCCTTCCCATGTTGACAGTTTCGTGAAGCCTCGCGAGTCCTTTAGTCTTTTCTGTTTGAAATTGGAAACGATTCAGAGTGCACGTGGTCGAAGAATTGGGATGGACATCGAAGTCAGCCGCTACTGCATAGATAAACTAGCGAGAGTTCTTACTTGTTCCAGTGTATTATATCTTCCTTTAATTCTATTAATTGCGGTTTTAATGATAATACCATCTTCGTGTATAAAAAGTATTTGCGAATGTTTATACGAAGATGTACTTGAAGAAATCTTGCTAAATATAGTCAAAATTTATCTATTTACGTATTAAAAAAAAAAAAAAAAAGAGAGAGAAGAAAGGAAAAAGAATTTGGTATTTGGTGGAAATATTGTCACCGATCGTGATTTTTAAAAAATGGTCGGTATAAAATACATTGATATAATCCTGTCTTACGATGTTTTAAAAGCTACTTAAGTCAACTTTAGCTATTTGCTGTTTCAACACCATGTTAGATATAAAATATGGATAAATTATCGTCAAATTATAATTCAAAGTACATTCTGTTTCAAATATTATATTATCTGCGTTTGTTGAATCGGAATCATAATGCGTAGGATAGTTAAAGAAACTTGGGAACCAGTCAGAACTCCAGCTTGTCTCTCGTACGCGAAAGGAACGTGAATAAATCGTGTGCATAGATACGAGTTTACGCGCCATTCAACTTAGCACGATAGTATCGAATAGATCGTACGTTATAAACATAAATGGATCTCGTACAAGTAAAACGATAGGCCTTACAAACTATCGGCATTAAATTTTGTACAATAATTTAATATTTCTGAGATGATTAACTTACTCGATCTTGCTCTTTACACCACTCTCGCCGAATCGTCGTCTATTCGTCTTTATTTTTCAACACGTGTCGATTGACTAGCAACACGATACGATGCGACGCAATTCGTTTACGTAATTATTTCTTCTTTCTGCTTAACACAACAGCCATATCCTAAAATATACAATTTTCTTCGCCCATTTTTTTCTTTTTTTTTTTATCATGATAGAGTAATACTCTGTTTTTCTACATATTTCCCCGTCTATCTACGACATTTGACCCGACATTTACAATATATTTAATTACAATCGGACATTCTACTTAGGGTTCTTCCAATGCATTCGCAGATTCGATCGTGGAAAACACAGGTGAACAGTGTCAAGGAATGAAATTCAGACATCGATTCCCTGTGTTTTCTTACATTCGCTCTCAAGGCGTCACACCTATGCGCCCGCAAACTCTTGCGTTGCTTAAAAAATAAGATCTGATATATTTAATGCTGGCTTACCACTACATTAATTTTTGAGTTACTTGAATTCGATCCCGACCATTCCGTCGGAATACATTGGATAGGATATCAGCAGTTTCTCCCTCGTACAGAACAGACGTTAGGGACGTTTTGCGAACACGTTTCGTCATTTCTTCCACGCCTGTTACGCGATCTTTGCGAAGAAATTTCACGAATTTATGAGCGAATTTTTACTATATTTTCGATAACGGAGACGATCGATAAGATTCACATTCGCGATTCTATACGTTTCACACGACATATCGCGCTCAAACGAATTTCAGTACGTAGATAAATGTTAGATAATAATGCGCTCAACATATAGAAAAGAACGTTCGAGATAAATATTATTTCGTGATGTAGACATATATATCCGATATTAGGTATAAAGGGAAAATGAATCAGGTAAAAAACAACGGTTTAACACGCTCACAGATCATGTCTCGGATTCAAATCGGCATGGAGTTCTTCGCAATGCGTATGCAAAATTTTGTACGAAAGGAAGATATAATTTTATGACGTAAGATTATAATTTGGCGAACAGTGGCATCGACAATGGAAATTGATCAACGGTGGACGTGTTCATGCCGATTTCTCGATACGATACTCTTTTACCGGTGTTAGCGAACTTCAACCACTGAAAAGCTACGCGCGATAAGATTTGTGCGAGTATTTTGGAAAGCGTCCAACTTACGAAACTAGATGCATCGTTACTCACGGTTGATCGCTTTTATATGGATCTAACGGGTATGACGATCCATTTGACAGTTCGAACGCGAATCACCTTCGATTTGCTGTTTTTCGTATTTAATCTCTTGATTTGTCAGACGAGAATCGACAATGAATAACGAGAAACAGTCGACGCTCGAGATTCTGTTTACGTTCGAATGACAATGGCGATTCGATTTCGCGTTAAAATTATTTCTAAAATGTCGCGGAACGATGATTCTTATGAACACAGAGGGTGTCGGATATTCCGGTTAAGTGGCAGTACAGTGATGATACAAAATTGAAAGCGAACGGAGCAAAACGATATAACTTGCAGTTTTTCGTGTAAACTTCATTTATCTTTATTGTTGCTTCAACTAAAAATGCTATTTTCCCGTTAGGATATAACGGAAGAAAATCTTTGTAAAATCTTAAATATCAAAGGCTCTTGCCTCGAGATAAATTTTATATCTACTTTTGTGTGTGCACGTGTAAAGGCGATCTGTACTCGATTGGCACGGATTCCAGATTAAGTACGAAAATTAAAATACGAACGTTTCTACAAAAAAAAAAAAAAAAAAAAAAATAATAGTTTCTTAAAGTACGCATGTCCGCATAATAGATGCTTATGAATATTTTATTACAGATATTAGGTTGCTTCGTAAAATATGCCGCAATTTTGATTACTTATTCCGTTTTCAATTATCTCTTAACCACTTGTTGAAAACACGTCTTGATCGAGGTTTTGTATACGCATATCTTTTTCTTTTATATTTCTATCGTCCGTTCCGTCTTAATAAAATAAAGTTTTAAGATGCTCAATATTTCCGGAGACACATTAGCATTTAATTGCTGATTTATAACAGCGAACAACTGATCATAACGTTTCTCGAGACATCGATCGAACATATTTTTGAAGAAATAGTCGAAATTTTAGTAATTACGTTGGAGATTTAAATGGTTACGTTAAAAGAAATATATATTGCAACAAAAAAATACCAATTTATTATAAGATAAAAAATTTTAATTAGAATAAATAAATTAGTAGTTAAAAAAATATAGAATAGTACGAAAGACTGGTAATCTACGAAACGTATGTTTCGAATACGTTGGTAAATTGCAATGGCACTCGATTTCTAGTATCATATTTAAATTTATAATTTAAAGGATCACGCAAGAGAATCGAAGCCGATTAGTTTGATAAATGTTTGTTCTAGCATAATGGAACGAAGTATATGACATATACGTTCGTTTTACAAAATACAAAATTTAATATATCCGTTACTTAATCTCGACTATTCGAGAATATAGAATTATCGCCTGATAATTTAATCCATGCGCTTAATTCAATTGTCTTCGGTTGTAGAAGCGAAACGTTTGTAATTTTAGATTATTAGTTCAACGAGATCTATGGGATAACTTTTTCAATTGCTTAATCATTTTTACCATTTTGTCGCAAGTTAAAGCAAATGGATACCGGTCGCGATTAAACGAAATATGAAACGTATCAGGTACTCATATCGGTGAGCAATTTTTTCTCTCTCGTGTACAGAATTGGGAATCCTTTAACAGTCATCGATTTAACGTTCCCAACAAACAAAATGTAAAATACTACGTACACGCGTGTTAATCCATTTTCGAGTTAATAAATGTTTTTCACTGACGTTTATGAATGAAAACTTTCCCAAACACGATAGTGCGATCGAAACGGATGGGTCAGACTGACATGTACCGGATAGATACTGAATTTTTAAAAGCTACTTGTTGCGAACACAGATACTATACTGACATATTCTGTCGGACAAAGTTTGTTCAATTCTGAATGAAGCGTTGAATGCTGAACTGTTTGAATTGCTCTTTGCATTTACCAGCATCGACGCAGCTGATTGTACCGCGCGCCTATCGCTGTATTATCGCTATCCGATTACGGATTTTCGACGAATGCTCGATGATTCCTAAAACGAAATTATTAAATATCGTGAATTTAGAGTGACACGTCCGAAGAAGTAAAGTTCTTTCAAAATGTCCGTTTGAAGTAAAAAAATCTTAAATAGGGAATTTGCACGCGCGTTTTCCCGCATGAAAACCAGCGATTAGGAAACGCGCACAGGACTTTCTCGTTCTTCTTCGAAACAATAGCTGGCGAATGGCTGCTCGAAACCTATTCCGGAATCGAAGCTCGTTCAAAGGCCTGAACTGGAATTTAGCTTCTCCACGGTTGGGATCCGCGCGCGAGAGCCGATTCAAGGTGCAGTCACCTTTCTCGACCGGGGTGACCGTGGAATTCCACAGGGTACACTCGGCCGGAAAAATAATCTCGTCGCGCGAGCTTCTCATCTTTTCCAACCGAGCTCCGCCGAGTTGCAGCGCGATACACATGCGCAAGACCGCGTACAATGTGCAATCAACTAGACCAGCTAAACCGGCTAAATATATCTTTTGTACGATTTCTATGTTCTTTCACGCTACCCATGTTATTATAACGAGATTTTAAGTAATTTCACTCTCGACGAGCCCGTCTATCGGTTGTAAATGTCAGTATAGCGTTTTTGCGTTCCATAACGTAAAATTCATTCATTGCATGTATCTTATCATAAATTTGCCTTTCTGTGTTTTCGTAAGAGAGGAAATGTGTTCTTTAACGTCAGCAACTGAAATTGTTGACACGAATTATTAATTTTAGTATACGAGCGTCGACCAAAAAGTTTGCTCGCTTACTTTAGAGAGCATTATATATATAGTTATCGATTATTATCTTAAAGTTGGCATTTCTTTTCCGTTTTATATCCTGAATAGAAAAAAGTTTGCGTAGACTCGAACTGGATAAAGAATGTCTCGAGTATCGTGTCACCAACGAGAATGCTTAACGTTGTTGGTTGGCCGATCGAAAGAGAGATATCGTTCGTGCTGTTTGAAACAGGATTTTGATGGTATCGAGGGACGAATTTAAGACGTCTCTCAGTCACGGAACGTCGGTTACTTTCGATAACGAGCCGAACTATGGATCGTGGTTTTTCTCGTCGAAAGTTTGACTTTAGAAATTAGAACGACGTTTCTGACAACGTTCGATCGAATACCGATAAGCTGTTTTTATCGTATTGTAGTCACGTAATTGCAGTCGCGTAATTAGCAAACGGCGAGGCAGCGACAAACCCGAGACGAGGAAATACCAGTAAACTGAGTTATCCGAATGATACTCTGTACTTGACGAAGATACACTGTATTCCGACCGCGTGAAAAATGCATATACACCTGTTACAACCAAAGGAAATCTTTGTAAACGATATAGGTAATGTTATTTACAATCTCGAGATATATAATATCGCAGATATTCTTTTATACTTTTCAGTTTGATTCTAAAAACCAGCGGACGAACGAACGTGTCCGAAAAGAAATCGGGAGCTATTCGAATATCGTTAGCTTACGATCGTTTTTCAATGCCTGTGGCTCTGTCTCACCGCGGTCTATCATTGTATCACGATATTCCGTATCTACACGGAACCAATAATTTTGCATCGAGATACCGAACACCCTACACCTTTAATGTCCACCTATGTCCCAGTGGGATAAAAACGACCGCCAGCTATTCTGAAATGTACACGGTTCTGAATAACAACGGAAAAGTCTGCTCGAGCTTCGATCGCTATCGAGTTGGCGGTGAAACGATCGCGGTTAAAGTACGAGTACACGTAAATCGTAAAATACGTTTCAATACGTTGATAAGTTTTTGCTTCTAGTCGGTTAACAGCTGGCCGGGCGACCAGAATCGTGTATAGGTATCGTGTCTTGCCAATCGATTTTCACGACGGGTACAGCATTGCACGACAACCGAAATTTCTAGCTTTATCGTAAAATTCTTTACACTCTGAGGTATTTCCTTGCCTTTTTCCCTTTCTCCTCTTTTTTTTCTGGTCGTCGCAGTGAAATAGTGAGTTTAAAAAGCAAAAGTTTAGCAGCCAGGGAAGCTTACAGGCTGTCGAGACACTTTGATTAGCGATACAGCAGCTTCGAACGGTAATCTTTATCGCAGGAATTTCGACGTTGGCAATGATATACGTATCTGCATCGACGAGACGCTACAAATTAATTCTTAAATTTTAACGATCGAAGAGCTACGACTTGTACGGTTCGTTGAACTATGTCACGCGTCTACATATTCACGCTTCGTTTGGAAAATAAAATTCGCTCCATTAAAATATACTATATATAGTTACGATTCTACGTCGAACGAGAATACATCTCTTACGATACACATTTTATTCTCCACAAATGAAAGCGTCTTCTAATAGTTCGATTTGTTAATGCAGCCATTGTCCGATGCCAGAAAATCGAAGGATCTTTCGATGAACGTTCGACAGCATACGTGTAGCTTTAGCTATCAACTAGAACGTCGACTCGTTGTTGAACCGGAGCGAGGTTGAAACGAATAAGCGAAATGTACGTTCTATCGAATGAAACGCATGGAAATTAACATAGAAATTTCTTCTGTTCTGCAGTTCAAACTTTTCTTTAGAAGTAGAGAATAGAATAATAACGGTAGTACGAGTCAAAGACACACGGACTTAAATAGAAAATTGTTTCAAGCGCTTGTTTTAAGTACAATTGGATGGCGATCCGAAAGAGCGTGAGACAGTGTTGTCGTCCTGAATAGTTGAAGCCTAAGTTCACGATCAAGTTCCAGTTTCACGAAAGTTCCTTCCGGTCCAAGAAAGTTCGTTATACATTTATGTTCCAGATTCGCGAAGGAGAATATTCCAGTCGAGCGATTATTCTCGGTAGTCAACTTCGTCCAAGTTACTTTCGATCTTGAAGGTTCCTTTGATTTCATCACGTAGGTTGTGAACTTGAGACCGTCCTTTGTTGTGATATTTCACGGTTTAGGTATAATTAAGCGGTCGACTTTTTATTATATCTGAAAGTACACGAGCACATGCAGCGGAGTTTCGTGCGAGCGTTCATTTATTACGAATCGTACTCAGAAAATAGGTGTTCTATTACAAATTCGTACATTTTTTCTTTGTACACGACTAAATTTAAAAAATATCTTTACAATAATTTACAAGGTTAATCAGCTCGACTCTTCTGGGAGAAAAAATGTACAAATCTCAAGGAAATGTAAAAAAGCAGTCGGTTGTTTCCTTAAATAATACAGAAAATACAAAGATAGATATAAAGTTATCTAAAACCACGCCAATAAATACGAAATATATGATACATACGTATAACGTATGATACCAGCCGGGCATATACGATACAACGAATGATCGAAACGCTTAGTAGAGCATTCCGAATACGACTCGGCGTCTTTCTTCTCAAGTTATTCGCTTTCTAAGGCGCTTGAAAATTCACCGCGATTCTCACCATGAGCGCGGTATGATTCCCGAAATGATTTCGTCGGATCGTTCGCGAGCGACAGCGACGAGAAGGGAGCGTAACCGACGAGTCTCGTTTCTTTGGATTTCGATTCGGTTGTTTCGCTCTACGAACTTTTCAGAATTACGTTTACAAACGAGGTGCTTTTACGGTTCGAACATTGGCACGTTCGTCGAACGTCGTTCTCAGCAAGTTCGTCTGGAACTTTCATCTTCCTTCAACCTTCTTCTCTTCTGCTTTCGCCTTTACGAATTCTTCGCGAAAGATCTTCAAAGTCATCGATGTGTCGAACATGCGATTTTCTTTCTGTTCACGACGAAGACGACCGTTCTATAGTTGCGCGTAAAACCATTGCGGTAACGTACACTGAACTCGTCTTCCGTCGGTCTTTTCGACACAGTTCTTCACGGACGTTTCACACGCGCGCGTTTCAATCTGATCCATCTTGCCTCGTAGAGTCGGTTTCCTTTTACCGTGAAGTCCTTGGAGCGCTCTTAGAGTCACTGAACTATCGTGACGCGAATGTAACGTCCACGTCTAACGAAACGTATCGATACCTTCTGATAATTCTCGATAGCCGGTCGGCCTTTCTTCCTATCGACCAATTTTCTTCGGCATCATGACGTTTTCATTATCGACTCTCTCGTTTGATTCGCATGCGCGATTAATCCTCCTTTCTCTTCTTATTTCCATCGGATATACTCTTGTTCTTCGTATTCCTGACGCGAAGCATCGTTTCCGTTAAAATAACTCGCGTATCTTTCTATACGTTCCTTTCGGTTGTTCTTTGCAGCAAAAATTGGAGATTTCTCGTTGAGCCGTTACAACGACACGGTACAATCGACGTTCAGAGAAACTGCATCGACCAAAACGTTGTAATTTGATTGAAATTGGTGTTGGCCGATCCCAGCGAAGACTGGCAGACAGGTGATTGGAATGTACCGGTATCGGTTAATTACTTGTCGATATTGTTCACCGATGTCCGTCGTAATCAGTCTTCGATTTGATTTAGTCGTGAGTTGGCCAATTCCATCGCGATTGCATCGATATCGTTTGCTGGCTAACGCTTCGATGCATCTTTGCCTCTTCGACCGTATCACGTGCGTGCGCGAAAATCGGACGGAGACGCGTAAACTGCGGTCTATTTGAATCTCGTTCACCCGCCAGATAGTCTCTATTCGACGTTCGAATTCAGTCTTCGATTCAATTCGCTCGGCCTGTCCGCGCTCTGGCCTCCTCCGAAACGAGTTCACCTTGTTCCCGTTTTCGTGCTGCGTATCTTTACGCTCGATAAGTTCCTATTTCGCCCATGTCCAGCCCGTCGCGTATCTCCATCTCCATCTGAAGATCTCGGTGCTTGTCGGACCGATGAGGGACGGATTGCAGGCCTACGTCCCGATCGCGACTCCTCTCGCGAGCCGACGATCTGTCTTTCTCGCGTGGGAAATGATGGAACTGATGAGTCGCGTGGCCGTTCATAGGCAGGGTAGGGTAGGAAGATTGGCTGCAGGACGATTGGTGTCTGGAAGGAAGGGGCGGAGGCGCACGATGGTGTCCGGGTATACCGTTTTGAAGCCTCGAGTCGTTCTGCGTTCTTTCCGAGGAGCTGTCGGCGTCGCGAGGTGGCAGATGGGGCGGTTGCGGCGTGCGGCGTAAAGAGTGATTGGAGTAATGTAACCTGGCGCCGGTCGACGAGCAATTATCGCCGGCGACGCTCAATGGCGTGGAGCCGTCCTCTATAGCGGCGGCAGCACGATGTCCGGACGTGCCGGAATTGGGCAGCGTTCCCGGACGGCGCATTTGACGCGCCGTCTCCCCGTCGATGTAGGTGAAGCCTTCAGCGAGAGTAGTGCTGCCATGGGGCAAGAACCACACACCGCCGGTTCCAGGGCTCGCCGCCCGAAGTTCTAGCTACAGTTCCGTTACAGGTATAGGTTTAATACCCGCCGCTATCTGCGAATGCTGTTGCTGTTGTTGTTGTTGTTGCTGTTGTTGCAGCTGCTGCTGTTGAAGATGGTGATGGTGATGATGAGAAGGGATCTGTTGCGACTGAGGTTGATGATGATGGTGATGATGGTGAGTGGACGCGGATCTGACCATGTACTCGTCCTCGGAGAAAGTTTTTTGATACTCGTGTTCCTTGCGGGAAATGCCGCGATTCTTCCATTTGTAGTCCTTCAAGGCGTCCCTGACGTGTCTACGACATCTGTAGTAGAGGATCAGAGCCAAGCCGGTGAGCAAGGCAAGGCCAGCGACGCTTAAAGTCGCTAACAATGCTTGTTTCCGGGGATCGGAGAAGGCGCAGCCTAGTTCGTCAGGTGTCATACCCTTGATGGGTTTCCCTTTTGATTCAGGAGGTTCCGCGCATAATACCGGACTAGAGTTTCTCGGGACGAGAACCTCGGCTAGCCAGAGCAAGCTACAATCGCAGACCAAGGGATTCTCGCTTAAATCCAGTCGACGCAGTTCGTTCCAGGCTACCAAAGACTCTGAGAAGCCGGTGAACGCGTTGTCACGTAGCATTAAATGCCTCAAGTTGGGTAAACCGGCCAGAGAACCGTCCTCCATTGTAGTCAACCGTTTGTTGCTGTTCAACACCAGGGTCTCTAAATTGGCGTTGTCCGAGAATGCACCCCGTTCGACGGTGATTAACAATTTCGCCGCGGATATATCCAGCTTCTTCAACTTGGATAGACCTTGAAAGGCACCGGATCTCAGAGTCGTGAAGAAGTTTTGACCCAAGGTGAGTTCTTCGAGGCGAGGCAGAACCGCCAACTGTTTCGTCGGTACTTCTCGTAACTTGTTTCCATCCAGTTCCAATGTACGCAAAGCGTTTAAGCCTCGAAAAGCACCGTCGCTGATGTTATCTAAACCAGCACCGGTAATATCCAGCACGGTCAACTGTTCCAATCCCTTGAACGCGTCATCCGGAAGCGACGAGAAGGCGTTCCAACCTATATGCAACTCAGCCAAGGCGTTCAACGGCGCGAGAGCTGGCGACGGGATGGTTCTCAACTGATTATCGTCCAGATGCAACACTCTCAGCGTACCCAATTTTTGAAAAGCTCCTGGCTCTACCTTCGATATGCGATTCTTTCCCAAGTCTAGTTCCTCCAACTTTGATAACGAGGCAAACAGACCGTTCTTCAGACTTTCCAAGTAGTTGTCCCGTAGATTCAGTACCGTCAGAGATTTCAAACCTTGAAACGTCTTCTCGGTCAACGCTGAGATCTTGTTGTGTCTGAGATGAAGCTCCACCAGTTGCTTTTGCGCGTCGAAACTCCCGTTGGGAATGGTAAACAGGTGATTGCTCGATAGATCGACGTTTTTCAGGTCCCCGTAGAATTGAAACGCCGCCGCGTCCACTATCTTTATCCGATTTTCCTTCAACACTATCCGCTGGATACTCGGGTTCAGGGCGATCGGTATGACGTCCAAATTCGCGCCTATACAGGATACCACGAGGTTGTCGTCGTCGCAGATGCAGCCGTTTGGACAGATCGCAGCCGTTCCGAGCGCGAACGTGACAGCCAGGACGAGCAGGTGCAACAGCGTAGCCGATACGGTTACACGGCAGCGTGGCGTCTGCGAACGATAAACAAGAAACTTTTTATTAAGTAGGTTCACTGACTACGGCTTATCGTCGAACGTGATTTAATTTAATTTATCGTCGAGTTTTCTACCAAGACTTGGTCAAACTATCGTAGACCCGCGATCGTCGACTACCGTGATCGACGCAAACGAGCAAAGTTATCTTTGCTTCGGCTTAAGTTTAGTAGATCAACTTCTATACGTTATGCCTTCCACTTATTCCTTCGTACGGAGTTATTCGTTTTTCGACTATACAGGCCAGCCTGAACATAATTACGAAGATCACGGATATTTTTTGATCCATCCAATCCTATCGGAACTTGAAATCTATTTCGAAAGATTGGAAGCTTCTCAGAGAGGATAACGCGTAGTAGAAACGAATCCTAGAGAAGATTCGTCCGAAAAGCTAGGTGGGTTGGGTTCAACCGCGATGAACGTCCCGTGAAATTAGGCTCGCTGTTCTGCGTACGTATGTTAATCTGTACATGAAATGCGCGGAAAACACGAGAGGGCTTGCTTTTAACGGTGCTGTACGATTGCGACGTGTCAGCCGCATTTAAGGCTAAAAACGGGTGCGTCATTAGGAAAGGATTATACGCTCGCAATACCGAACTTACTTGCGAGGTCACCGCGGCACTCGACTCCATTACTCATTTCCCATTTCAGCCGTATCACGAGATTCAGCCGCCATTTAATAAATCGAGGTCCTCGAACGTGCTCTGATATTATTTATTCGAGCATTTCTGCATACTTGCTGGCAGCACGCACGTGTTTCGTGTGCAAATCTTTAGCGGCGTGTGTGCTGAATAAATCGACGGCACGCTCGCAGATGCCGAGTATGATTAGGCGACGTTGTAATTTCATGAAAATATCGCCGAGACTCTTAACCTAAGTGACCATATTCGACCTCTTTGTTATCGTTTCTAATCAAATGTAATATGCAAATGTCATCGCTTTTTGGTTTTTATTTAACGAGCCTTGCTAGCGTTATTCGATTGTTGGTTGGTGTCGGTTAAATTTGATCATGATTTTTATAAAAATAAAATATCATAAATTCGATTGATTTGCCGGGATCGTGGGTCTACTATCCACATCTACCCTATGCCTATCTATCGTGGGCTCCATGCGTAAATAAATCATGCAAATGCGTAAATAACGTAACGTAATTCTAACGAGATATAATTAATGAAAAATTTATCGCTGCTTGTGACTTGTATTATTTCCAAACACGTGATATCCGTAACGTTACAAACACACGTTTATCGCAATACGTATAACTTCCTTTCAATATTTTCAATTTAACACGGACCGAATTGCTTCTATTCGTGTATTATTTACTGTTCAGCAATCAGTCGACCGTATTCCATGATTCAACATGATTAAAATTAATACCATACTTGTAACTACAATTATAACATAAAGTAATATAATATCGGTAAAATGTATCATATTCGTAAACATTTTTAGGTGTTAAATAAAGGACATAAAAGAGATGGGAACATTTCGAAATAATTAATTTCAGTACTGTTTTCTGTGCTACGAGTTTTAAAAAAAGCAGCGCAGTAGCAGCTACGAGTCAAGAGCAACTCGTTAATTTAGAAACAGAGCTTCCCTCTTTCATTAAAAAAAAAAAAAAGTAAATGGAAAATAACGCTCTGGATTTATATTCATATAAATAAAGCGCTAAACGTATTGGCTCTCAAATTCGAAAGAAGCTCTTCGAACGGCTGACTTTTCGTATTCTGACGCGATCGAAAGTTGCACGGGATCGAACTCGCAAAATGGACACAAGTTTTGATTACTTTAAGACCGGTAGACAGCTTTCTCCCTTTGAGGTCAGCTGTATTCGAATGGGAAGGAAAACAGCACTTCGACTCTGCGGCAGGTCGATACAATTATAAACTCGACAACGAACAAGGGGCAAAAGAAATTATGCAGTGTGTATGGAAGAAACGAAAGCGTTTCGTATTCGTGGAAACTTCGGCCGACAGGTTGTTCGCCGTGGTGATTATTAGGAACGCCGCATTGCTCAAGTTATACGTAGAGTTAACGACATCGCTGTCGCGTTAATCGCGTGAACGACGTGTTAATCAATCACAACGACAATAATAATAGCGACGTTTAATAGCGATAGGGGAGACGGGCTTTTATCGCGGCGAGAAACGAGCCAATAAAAATGTGACACCTGCTAAAACAGGATGAGAGCCTCCGCTAAAAGCGGCTTTGCAGTCTGACCTAATACGAATTATAATAGGGTTAGCCAGAGATAACGGTGCGGTTACTCGGTGTTGCGTGAGTTCACGAGCATATAATTACGATTGCGTTGAGATGCTAATGGCGTATTGTTTCAGTCACGGAAGCAACCGGCAATATTATCGCGGTATGTTTGGTTAAATTATCTTGTGTTAATCCAAAGTCACGTACAGTGATGATTTGAATTTCGATTCAAGAATTATGTTTATCGATGATCGTGACAACGTGCACGTCGAAATATTACTTATTTCTACTGATATTTCTATCAGTCTATCAGACTATCGAAAGTTGCGTCTTGGCAAAGTTAATAAAACTTGCTACAAAAAGAGAAGAAAATACGTAATGTTCGTTAACGCCTATGGATAGCGTATGGCAGGTTATATGCTACAAAACAACCTGTTATATAACATTGTTTTACTATGTGCGTAGATATATCGCAGCATAGATGTATTAGCTTAACAGATGTTTTGTTATTGTGGCTTATCGTGGCACGTGTTTGATCCTCGTTGTTGGTTGTATTAATGTAAAATCATATGGTTGAATGAGTCCGGTAAATTATTATGGATATCAGATGAGCAATTAATCAGAGTAAAAATAATAAGCGTGCACGAGGTTGTATGAACTTGCATTGCTCTTGTCACTGCTGGCAAACAACGGCAGCGATCGTTAATTCTGTTGCGTGAAATTACCATAAATGCGGTGCCGGAGTGTCATCGAGATTTTATCCGACTGTCACTGTTTTCTCACATGGAAATTTAATCGCACGTTACAAGTAATTTATCGTTTTCCAAGATTTATCGAACGTTTTCGTTCCGAAGTTAATGAACAGAACGATAAAATTTGCATCAGACTCGAGAAGTTTTTACTAACGTAGGCAATCGTAAAAAGCCAATCACACGAATTCTCTCGATAAGATGAATTTTACGAGTAGCGATATGATCTATACACTCTTAAAGATATCTCATTTTTTTTATCATAGATTACTTCTCCTTCCTGAAATTTATTAATTTTTTTACGTGGTAGGAATATCGCATGTTGTATCACGTTTTAAGCACACCTGCTGTATTTTGCCCATTCTTCATAATAATGTTCATACCGATATAACACTATTAATCTGTATTAACTAAATATCTATGATCTAATTAGAGTATCGTATTAGATTGGTGTATATGAAATTTGTATACGTATTTGTACATGTAATTTGCCCGTATCGTGTATTTAATAAATATGACTTTATACGCATTAACGACGAAGTAAGTTCAAATGGCTTCGTCCTTCTTAACTTTTATCACTATATATATTACGTATGTATACGTTACAAAATAACGAAACCGTCATATTCCAATGACAGTTTTCAAAAAAAAAAAAAAAAATTACTCTGGTAGAAACATTAAAGACTAGAAACCAATGTTGATTTCGATCGATCGCGTCTAACATATGTTTACTTCTCAAAATTCCTCCAACTAATAGCTACTAATTACGCTATACTCCGATCGTTTCCGTACGTCGATCACCAACACACCAAAGGACCCGATGCTAACTAATCGAGCAAATGGTCGATCAACAGCGAACCGAACGCAGACGCTGGACTCCTCGTGGATCTCGTCAGCCGCTTTAATTCGCGCAGTCTGTTGGAGAATAACGTGGCCACGCGTTTGTACCATTCTATCGCGATAAAATCTTGGGTCTCGTAACGAGCACGCTTTTCCAAGACGTGCCCCAGGGTCCATCGGGCAACGGCTCTTCGGACGAAGAACATCGCGCGTCGATATCGCGTATAACGTGACACTTAGACGAGAGGTTTTTGTCTTAATTACTGCGCAACTAATTGCAGTCAGATAACAGCGCTGAGAATACGTCAGACGTCTCGACTTATCGTTCGTACTAATCATACCGACCTCGGACGGCGGCAGGGTGAAAGGGCTGGAACGGAGGGTGGCTGCGAATCGGTGTTCGGGAGAGGGATAACGTCACGCGTACCACCGCTTTCGGGGTGAACACGTCAGATTTAACTGGATGTAATTAGCGATTACAAATTACCCTTTTGTCCATTAGCGCGACCGCGATACACGCGGCAGATTTGCACAGCTGCCGCTGCGAATGAACATGCTCTATGGACAGGAGCTTCTGCATCCCTCTCCCTCTTCGTCTGTCTCTTTATCTCGCACATACACACCAACTGTCTTTTTCCGTTTAGATGCTCGCGAACGTACAACGTTCTCCAAGTTACCGAAAACAAGAGTCGGAGTTGTGAAATCCGTGGGAGCTTTTCGAAACGTCAGTCATTTAGCACAACGTTTTCATCCCTCTGTGTTCCTCTTTTTCTGTTCGACGGTTGGATCGTGGAGAAGATGAACGGAAAATTGCGAAAACCGAACGAACTCATCCGTAAACTGTGACCATTTAACGCGTTCGCGAAACAGTTGAAAAGTAGGCCAGCGGTAGCACCGTGTAAAGCTGAAAGCGCGGAAAACGTGTGTTTGAGTTCCTTTTTATCGCGATAAAGCGAGGGCGGCTATGGCACAGGTAGAGCACGGAAGGTGATACTTTATACACGTGTACCTTTTGAGATATCGAAGGTGAAAACTTTCAATTTGATGAAATTCCGTCTTCCGCCTTTCCTGTTTCTCCGTAACAAATGTTTTCAAAGCAACTTTATAACGTTATGGAAGAGAAGGGAGCGTTTATGTTACCCTCACCGTAGCAACTCGCGCGAGTACGAGGGTTTGCTTTAACTCTTTGCCTTTAAATCACATGTGATTTATAGCGTAGCCATTCTTCTTGACGTCCGAATTGGTATCACCCATCGCAATTAACTAAATCGTATCGAGCTTCGTAGAAGGTGTTCAAAGTGCCGTTATTATTCGGCTAAAATTATGTATTCGCATAGAGAAAACATTTACTTTCGCGTAATATCTTCACCCCTATACTTTGGCAAACACGAAATCGTAGTTTCGCGAAGCCGAAATATTCGTCCGTCGTATTGTTTTTCAAAAACAGGAGAAAAAAGCGAGATGCGGAGGATGGTAAAGCAGAGTTGAACATTGATTTTCTGACTGGACAATGGATACACGTCCAAGTAACAAGCATCGACGATTTTTTGAAGATACTGCTTACAAACGAATTCCGTCAGCTTTGTCCGCATTTCATTTTTGTTTCGACTCTTTCGAATTTTCCAAGCGACCGTTTAAAACATTCTGTAACATCCGACGTATTTGCTGTGACAAGCGAAATGTTATCGAATCGACGATTTTCCAGGCATGGATAAAAGTTTTCAGGAACGGATCGCAAATCGGTTTATCGAACAATTTGTTGTTATTTGTAGGTTTTCACCACGAGAATCGAGCGTTGTTGAAAAACTTTTGAATATCAACGCGTGTCAGCACGCTCCAGTGTTTCATTGGCTTTTAAGTGAGAGCATATGTAACCTTCGCAGGTGTAGACTAGTTTTTATCTACATTTAGAAAACTCAGACGAAATACCGCAAAAGAATATTAGAATAATTCTATCAATTGCGATTCGGTTTGAATTTTGATGGATTTTCAGCCTCTGTTAGCGTTAGGCAAATACGACAAAGAACGGATGATTTATTCGCACAACAGGTGACTTATCCCAATTACGTAAACAAACAGATTAGAGTAAGCGTATCGATCTACAGCTTCTTCCATTTATCGATTATTGAGTGAATTTTTAATAAAAATAAATGAATAGATACAAGAAATTCGAGTTGTATAATTGTCGATGTTCGATTGATCGTAAGCAGTAAGTTTCTTATGTAATAAAACCATATAGATAATAGATCTGATAGTAGACCTGTTGTCCATATTTTCCAAAGAAAGTTAATATAATTTAAGTAACGTTTTACCTTCAATCGCAAATTCTGCTATTTCTATTAGTTCATCTTCGCCACTTCAATTATATCATTTCTCTCGCAGAAACTACGTATCGCGGTGGCAGCTCCTGTCTAAGCTCGTGTTTCATTCGTGTGGAAATTAGAGTGACCCGGCCTGTATCGTAAAATTAAATAAAACCAGGTTTCACAATATATCCTGATTACGTTTCATCGAGCTGGTGTTCGTGTTGCTCGGTTGGTTTTTAGCAATTCGCAGTCTTCTTCTTTTCGCCAGAAATGTACAAAACCTGTATGTCAGCTACGTCGACGGCTCAGTTATTTGCCATAATCAACGTAACATTTTGGAAAAATAAAAGCTGAAGTTCTCCTGTATCGTGGCCAAAAATGGGCAACCCGCGGATGATACAAATTTTCCGTATTACTTTTCTGAAAGTACAGACGGTAGATATCGCGGTCACAGTCGCTAATCCTCATACGTCCGTACATTTTACACATTTTATATGGTTTGACTGATAAACTGATTAAATATACCTAAAACTACGAAAAGTAGGATTCGTGTCGTGTAACAGGGACGACGCGTGCACCACTGACTGCATCGTTTCGTTTCATTTCAAACATCCAGTCAAAAACGATATATCGCTAGTCCGCGCTTCTTGGATTCATACGAGGTTCGTCGTAGAAACAACTGGAATTTCATTCCTCCCATAACAACGCCGTGCGACATATTTCTCTCTAGAATTGGGTTCGAAGTTTTCAATTTCGTTTCCCGGCAAGTTTCGAATTCACAATCGTTGCTAGACGAGTCACCATGTAAATGACGACATAAAGTTTTCCACGCGAGTTTTTATGATTTTTAAGCTTTATACAATGAAACTAAGTTTGCCGAATTCCGAAATGTTCACAATATTGCAAGTTGGAGAGTTGCGCAACTTTGAGTTATAAGATTCGAATCGTTTTAGATTTCGAAGGCGAGCGAGTTCGACAAGTTTGATCGTAAGGGATTAAAGCGGGTTCTACTTTAAAAATTAATCTAAAATCAGTTTCAGACTTTTGACACTTTTCACCGAGATATTCTTGAAGAATTTCTAGGTGAGACAGCAGTGCGAAAATATCGATAAAGGCTTTCGGCAGCAGTTCCTGAATCTTGTATACGCCCTGCATAAGCCTGGTACACGGTCATAGAATCTATACAATGCAGCAACGTTGCTCATACCCCTGACTTGGGCGACTGGTCAGCGGTGCCACAATCCTTGTCCCAAGTTCCACGTTCTCGCGGGCTTACAATATGTAAATTGTCGTATAAAGTCAAAAGATTGTACATCCTGAGAGTTTCCAAAAGTATTTCAAATTTCTAGCAATACCTTTCGTTTTCAAGATATATAAAAGCGAAATTACGCTTACGTCCAAATAGATCGAAGGGTACTATTAGAGATTTAACGAAAAATTATTTTTATGACGCGACATTTGCCTCTTCGTTAAAGGTATTTTCCACGTTCAACATTTTCTCTTCTTTCTCTAATTCAAGATAAGGAAGAGTAATTTGGATCCTGACGTTAAGCGTTAGGAAGTTTATCCTGTACAATTTAATCAAAGAGAACCATAGGTAATGAACACATAGGTAAGGAATTGTGGTAATAAGAAGATAACGTAGTCATTTTATACGTTAATTTCATACATCGACGATATCGCTTCGGTTTAGAAGAAAAAAAGGAAATTCTTTAGAACGGATGCTACCTTCTTGCAGACACATGTACGTAAATCTAATTGACACGACGATGAAATAATCCTGATACACACTGTATATCGCATTTTAATAGATACTATAATTAACAATGGCGCGCGATACAATTGCTAACGAAGTGTTAACCTATCGAGGTCGAGAAGGATATTAATTCTTAAATAGGTCGTAATGTACCAACGTACAGTTAAATGATCACAACTGCTGTATGACTGCTATGATAGCAGTAATGCATTTTCAGTAGTAGTTACGAATGCTTACCCAATACTATTATATTAATCACTGTACATTAATTTGACAGAAAATTTGTATATTTCCTGCTTAATGGAACGAGAATGATTAGCGAGTATTAATCGTTATTTCTATTATCAAACAAGTAATTTCACGATATCTTCCACTATCATAACAATGCGTACGAGTGAAAAATATGCGATCGTTGCAAAAATTTGTACACATTTTGTAATACGTACACGCATCATAGACACCTACTTGCAAGCACAAGATTCTACGTTTTTAGCTGGTTAGATGGAAAAATGTTGTCCGTTGAGGGGTTAATTTTCATGCTGCGCACAGGAATCATTATGTAATGAAAGAGTGGCTGCTCGTGCTTAGTTGAGAGGAGCCTGGCCGTCCGGCGTTCAATCGTGCATCCCTTATACACGAGTCGTGCACACCGACTGTTATTCACTGTTCTGTCGGCAATGATACAGCCGAGCTGTTCCACGGCTGTCTCCCGCTCCATTGGATAACGCACCGTCTGCTTCGGAAATCAGCCAGGGTTGATGGCATTTCACTGTTTTCTCGTTGTTGCGTCGTCTCCTTTTCCCTGATACGAATGAGACGCGTAATGAGGCTAACGGAATCGCGGAAAAATAACAAACGCGGAAAAGCACGCAACCACTTGTTCAGACTTCCGACTGACTTGCTCGAAAATCGTCTTGTATTTCCTACTGGATATCCACGAATACGGCATGGAACTTCGTTGCGGTTGTAAAGGGATTTATTTGGCGAATTTTGCTTGCATTCTGCCGTAGACGTTACTAGTTTAGTAGGAGTTGAGTACTACTTTTAACATAGTTTTAGAAGTAGAATGGTGTTGGGAGCAGAACTGCTTTACAGCTAGAATAGCTTAGGTGCCGGAGAGCCGCGGCACAAAGGTCAAATCGTGAGTTGAGAGTAATTTTCATAATTTATGTTTCATAGCATCTATCTCTTTGAAGGAACATTTTCAAAGGTGAAATGTGTACGAAAAATCTCATTACAGATCGCTAAATCGCGTTCCAATTAAAGCGAAACAGGCGAATTAGCCGGTTAAACCTGGGATTTACAATCACATATTTTTGTTAACCGATTCTAAATGAATTTTTATAAGATTGCGTATTTCATCATACAATTGCTGGCATATAGCGCCTACCTGTAGTAGATAAAACATAGAAACAAAGAATTTAATATTCATTTCATTTCATTCGAAAGTAATGAAGAAGATTCGTCTTGTGCTATTTTATTGAAAGGCGAAAAAGCGAATATTTCATAAATATCCTGTGTTCACATGCTATAAAATCTTCCCAGTCATACATTGCAGATCTTTGCATTTCGTTTTTCTAACGCGTATGAATAGTCGAGAATAATTTGTCTCGCTATTATTCAGGGGGATGCACTATATTCTCAGTTCTCTTTTGCATATGCCCATTTAATACTCTAAATAGCACGAGCACTTTAAATTAATCTAACGCACGGATATATTTTATCAAAATATTCTGCCGTGTTTTGACAGCTAAAAGCGGCCAAGGAAGATTATTAGTCCTGGCGTTTTCGCATCCCTTACAAAAATAAATGATAAAGTTGTTTTACGTTTTAATGAATTTATTCATAATTTTTTCACAGCAAAAGGATAGTTTAGACATACTTTCCCTGCAGATACAGCACTAGTAAATATGTATAATGTAAAGCATAAAATAGTGGCCCAAGTAATATACCCTGTTGTATTTTCAGCTTAGCATTTAAAAGCTAATTTATATAGATTAGACGGATTAAGATTAAAACACAGATGATTATTACTTCCTCTATTTGAGAGTATTATATAGTCATCATTTCTATTTAAATAACATTCGACATAAATAAACAGTATATTTACCTTCGTTATCCTAAATCAGAAAGGGAAGCTATGATATCTAACTACCGAATGAAAAGAGTATGCTGCTTTTAAATCCTTACGGTACTTTAGTTCAATACGAAACGATCATAAAACTAATCTGGACGTACGGAATGCCACTATGGAGAACAGCAGCAATGAGCCATATAAGCAAAATGGAGACAATGCAAGCTAAAGTTCTTAGAACAATAGTAAACGCCCCATGGTGCGTTAGAAACGAGGACATTCGGAAAGACCTGGGAATACCAACGGTCAAGGAGGAGATTAGCAGGTGCGTAAGAAGGTACAGAGAAAGAATAGCAACGCACCCGAACCGGCTGACAGCGAAAACGATCAACACATCAAGCATAAAAAGAAGACTAAAAAGGGAACACCCAGCAGGTCTCATAAAGGATATAACCTAATAAGCACAAAAATGGTACCCCGCTGGGGGTAGCCACCCACATGATAATCAAACAGATAAAAAATTCTACCAAATGTCCAAATTGGACAAATTGTGAATGTGAAATATTAAATAAAAAAAAAACTTTAGTTAAAAAATATTTATGAAGAAATATCATAAAAGTAAGCATTAAAGTAATAAAAGTCATAAATTAATAGCATATATGTAAACTCCCTAAGAGTTCAAACGCGGATAAACAAATGGACTTTCTCTGTTTAACGGAAAGTGTGGCCTTATTTGTTGTTACAGACAACCGATTTGCCAAACAGTCATTACACAGACAGACGGTTAGAGAAGAAGAAGGATTTCGAGCGATCATAAGAAAGAAACTATTATTTAAAGTATTGAAGATTGACAGAGGAAGAGTGGTAGTTTAAGAATCTATTCTCGATTTTCAGGTAGACCTTGTACAAAGCTTTGTTATTTATTATTATTTATTGTTATTAATTATCGTTAATTGTTATTTACCACTGTATTTTATTTAAGTATTGTTACAATGAACTCGATTTTCAGATTTTCAGAATCGATCCCTGAATTATCCTAGTATTGAACTTTATATATATTATAAACAAAAACTTTCATATTTTAATATTGAAATTTTGTTTCATCCCTTATAACTATCTCAACGAATAAAAGAGAAGAACGATATTTGGAACTTTCACGTAACGGTAAACCATATTTCAAAGCTATTCAAATTTAAATATAAAACACGATTCGTGCGGCTTCGCTATTATTCTCAACTTTCTATCAAAATTGTCCATTTAGTTAATCGCCTCGCTTTTTCTCAATCCTGTAGTTTTTGAAGAAAATCTTTAAAAACTTTAGCTCGCATAGGTCGGTACCAATTAATGTAGCTGTAAAACCTTTTCCTTTTTTTCCTACCTAACTGTATGTAGTCAGACTACATGTTTAAATGCTATTACGCTTTTAAAGAGGCAAAAAAGGAAAAAAAAGAAAAATAATAATAATAATAATAAAATCCTACTACCATTTAAATTTTTAATAAAAGTAGCTAAAAGTTATTTTAATACCTCTATTATTAACCCTTTCGCCATTAATAAGACATACGTGTGATTTATATAATTTTCAAAAATTAACAAAAAAAGTACTACATCTTCGCCTCGAGTTTTCTCTTCAGTCGATTACTCGTCAATATTCTCTTGCCCACCATGAAAATCAATTCGGTTCCATTATTCGTTGTTTACTCATATCCGTTTCGGAATTCAACTCGAGACTATGGATCGGTAGACTAAGGAAATCGACAAAAATTAACAAGTGGAAAACAGGAATGGCAATCGAATTAAGTATTTATCGTTAATCACTCGACGGAATTCCCCCGTTAACGAGAATAATTATCGTTATCCAACGATCATAATAACACGCCTACTTGAGTAACACGGCCCGATTGTTCCCGATACTCTTTTGGTCGATTGGTTAACGATACTCCTTGTCTCTCTTCCGGAAATCGGCTCCTTTTAATGGATGGAGTTTTCTTGTTTGCTCGCCACTCTGTTTACGTTTTTATCACATCGAACCAATTGAAACGTCGAATTTATGGAAACCGGTTAGCGAAATGTTTAATTATTATATACACATTGAAACCGGAGGAAGTTGATTTATATTTTCCTGCCCATCGACATTTCGCTCTCTGTTGCAAGCGAATACGAGGAATTGAGCGAGAGACACAAAGAGACATTATTGACATATTTCATTGAAATATGTCGAAGAAAAACAATTGAGCAAATTGAAAAGATAAAAGGTTGGTAGCCTAACGAAATGGTAAATTTTGTGCTATTATTTGTTTATAACTCTGACTTTTCGAAATATCTATATATGATTTTAAAGCTGCTCTTCGTATTTCTTCAATATTATTCAATAAAGTTATTAACGTCGTGATAATCGTAATTATTATTTAATTATTTAATTATTTTTTAAAGACTCACGCGGTAATCAAACGAAGTATCTTAGTTTTCGAAATATTTGTTATCATACACGGTATAAATATCGTTTCACGATATTAAGTTACTTAGCACGTCGTTTTTATCATTTCATGCCTGTTACGTCGCGTGAGATGGTCTGTGCGACGCCCTTCATTGTCTGACCGTCAAGGCCTAAGCACCATTCTACAGACCCCCAATAAACCTAAGGCCCTACCATAAACCGAATCTTATTAGCTTGCAGGAACCTTTAATCCTGCAAGTATTTTCGGTTTAAAACTGGTAAACAGTCCTTGGGTTCATTGCACATTCTTACAAATTACGGAGAAAGCGGATATTTGTCTAACAGAAAAGAAGGTTTTTCCTGTAAACAATGTCGCCCATGAGTCACGCCGGTAAGAGGCTTCTTCCTCCTCTCTTCATTCCTAACGTTGGTCATAACCAATCGGCATTGCGGATCGTTACCCTCACTTTCCTGACGAAAAGTGTGAGCAACGAATCCACGTTCTTCGTTCAAAGTACACACCCTTACCGAGCTTTCCTCCGTGATCACATGAGAACGAATTTCACATCCTCTACGACATCAGGAGGGTCAACACAACTTCTACTTGTGCTCTAGACTTGTTTCACAGTAACATTCACGTAACAGTTAAATCTCATCAGTTAGTCTACATCAACTCGAGTGAAAGGACAGTGCAAGGAACAGCAGGAGTCGGAAGACAAGCAGAATCTACAAGTCGAAGACAGTCAATCGACAGAAGATATATCATCACCGTCGTCAACACGAAAGCAGTCTCAGGTAATACTCGTTCGCAGTTGTTATTTCACCTACTCAATCTTGTATTACATTGAAGTCGTACCGTCCCATTGTCGTTCCACATTCTGCTAGTACTCTCGATTGGTAGAATCGTATCTTCTTGCTATCCCATCACCACCGTACTCTCTTCCACGCATTGGTTGTTCTCGCAATTCATAATACAGTCGGGTTCACCAGGCAGTTTTGGTACGATCGTCGAATTGATCCATTCGATCGGCCTGAGAAGTACCGCTGCGCAATGCATGGCCGAAAAGACGCTGTGCACGAATTGACCAACTCGATTCACGTTCGAATTGGACGATTCGCGCCCGGTGTTCTGGCGGCCATACACATTGCGCACCGGAACCCTTAGGCCGATCGGATGGGTCACTTCGACGATCGTACCCAAACGGCCTGGTGAACCCTACTGTATGATGAATTGCGAGAACAATCAATGCAGTGAAGAGAGTACGGGTGTTAATGGGAGAGCAAGAAGATACTATTCCACCAATCGAGCGTACCAGCAGAATGTGTAAGAAAGCTCGGCAAGGGTGTGCGCTTTGAACGAAGAACGTGAATTCGTTGCTCACACTTTTCGTCAGGAAAGTGAGGGTAACGATCCGCGATGCCGATTAGTTATGACCAACGTTGGGAATAAAGATAAGAGGAAGAAGCCTCCCACCGACGTGACTCATGGGCGACATTGTTTATGGAAAAAACCTGCTTCTATGTTAGAAAAATATCCGCTTTCTTCATAATTTGTAAGAACGTACAGTAAACCTAAGGACTGTTTTAAGTACCAGATATAAACCGAAAAGGATTAAAAGATCTTATTAGCTTGTAAGATTAAAGGTTCCTGGGCCTTAGGTTTATTGAGGGTCTGTATAATGGTGCTTGGGCCTTGATGGTTAATGAAGGACGGTTAATCTCACGCGACGTAACAACGCCATTTAATTTCACGTGACAAATAACGCGAAGATTCAAAACGGCGGTTTTCTTTTCGTGCCTGTTAGAACCATGACCTAATAATTTTACCAATTACGTAAAATATAATTAAACGTTTTCCTCCTCTATAACTCCAGGACTATATCGACTCTTATACTTTTGCCATTCGTATTATGAAGTCCTTTATTATGCCGATTGTTATTTGATTCTATAGATGCTGCAAATGAAAATGTACAAAATACAATCCCGATATTACATTTAAACGTTTGTTTGCTTTATAATTGAAAATATTGATTTCC
Organism: Bombus bifarius; assembly: GCF_011952205.1. Taxonomy (NCBI): domain Eukaryota; kingdom Metazoa; phylum Arthropoda; class Insecta; order Hymenoptera; family Apidae; genus Bombus; species Bombus bifarius. The sequence continues at coordinate 235,050 of NW_022884507.1, read as the reverse complement.
AAGTTCGATAATTCCAAAAAATAAAAGGAATATTATAAAAATGATATAAACGGTGCAGAATAAAACGTCGATATACGATTCTGCGATGTGACTGCGGCTAACTCAAAAATTTGATAAAAGCACAAAGTGATAAAAAGTCGGAACTATATCCTCGTACATTTTGAATTTTTAAGTAAATGAAGATCACTTTGTCGCTTTGGCCGAAGCGAACCCAGCTGGAGCCGTAAAATCGAAGCGCGTAATAATTCAAATTGAAGAGATACTGGAAATTAAAATGTATTGTGAATTACGTTTCCTTTCCATTAATTTTTTAAGCGCATTAGTCCGTTATGGATCCGGACAAATATTTACGTTAAACAATATAACGTTAACCGAATCGATCCTTGTATATCTTTTTGAATGTTTATCTTGTTTGCATTACATTAATCTCTTGCAGAATAACTATCAAGCAGCATAAGAAAATGGAGAGACAGTATCGTTTTAGCAAGTACTTTAATTAATTTAGTTTTTCATGTTATCCATAAATCCTTTATACGTAAATCTTATATTTCAAGCGATTGTCGCTTGCAAAACGTTCCATTTACGGAATATACTGCTTTATACGTCGAGTTTAAAGTTCGGACTGACATGAAATAAGCGTCAAAGCGGTAAGAGTGATTACGAAAAGTATATAACGATTGGAATATCGGTCGACTGAGTTTCAAAACCGAGATTTAATTTATTTGGTCCGTACAAAGTACTTCTAAAGTAACATTTTAAATACGTAAAGTCCTTTAAAATATCATACATTTGATTAACGTAATTTTCATGCGATTCCGTTTCGATAATTAACTAATTTCATTATTTGAAATTCAAAAATTATCGCAAAACTGTCTTCATAATTACATTATTACGAAACAATTTGTTTAGCTCTTTGAAGTAACAAAAGGCAGTTTCCAGAAAATCTTGAAACGCGTCATTCTTGAAATTTAATTATCAAGTACCTACGCTTCGTATACGGACCGATCTAATATTCCTCGCTTTTTATTCGTTCAAGCATTCCGGTCAATCAAGCTATTTAATCTGTTAGATATAAATTCTTCTCCTCTAGTTATCTATCTCGCGAAGAATAGCTATTCGCCTCGTAAATAAAACGGTACAGTTCGCAGCTGAAGAGAACGAAGGACGCTTTGAAGCGATTAAAGGCAACCGTACCTACATATTCCAATAAATACGCATAATAAATGGAGCATGTTGCTTTTATTTCCAACTATGTGTCCGTACCGCGTATTGAAAATAGCTACATGTTTCAGTAATCGCATGAACGATCGGAAAAAGAGGAAAAGGGTCGCGAGACTCTCGGCGAAATCTGGCGTTCGTGAAATTCTTTTCGCTCGGACGACTGCTTCGCTTCCCGACGGTTCCTGTCTTTCAATCTTTCGGTCATTTATATTCATCGACGATTATCGTCGTCGGGCATCGATTTTCAGCAAAAGCAAATCGCGTTCGTTCGTCCGAAACGTATTTAAATCTTTGAACGGTTTCCGTACCCTGAGTATTCAAAAATTATCTTGTCACGTGTACATTTTTCCTTTTCTTTCTTTTTTCTGTCAGCCTTCTGGTATCGTTTTTTCCATTTATATTACTCGCATTAAGTATTATTCGTAGCTTCGAACAACAGACGCGCATTCGAATCGCGGTTAGTCCAATTACGATTCGATCGTTGTTCCGTTTCCCACAACGACAGTTTTTTCTCTTCTCTCTTTATTTAACTTTCAATAGAAAAATCGCCGCGTCGCGAATTTACCTTGAACGAACGAGCAACGTGAATATTTTTCTCTTGTATGAATGTTTCAATGTTCGAGGAGCTACGTTTTCCTTGTACCCATGGGTATCGTTCGTTATTCCGACAACGATAATGGCGTTTCGATTCAAGAATTTGTAGATCCTTAAATGGTATTTTTGGAATAACGAGAGGGTGGTGTAAACAGGAAAAATTGGTTTCACGGCAAAATTTAGCAAGTACACGTGTATGTAGTTGTGGCTTGAAAACAGAGAGAGTCAGAGGGAAGGAGGGTGGGAGGGATAGAGGGAGGGAGGAGGAGGGAGGGAGGGAGAGAGAGAATGAGGGAGGGAGAATAAGAGAGAGGGAGGGAGGGAGGGAGAGGGAGAATGAGGGAGGAGGAGGGAGAATGAGGGAGGGAGAATAGGGAGGGAGGGAGGGAGGAGAGGAGAGGGAGGGAGGAGAGGGATGGAGGGAGAGAGAGATATGGAGGGAGAGAGAGGGAGGGAGGGAGAGAGAGGGAGAGAATGAGGGAGGAGGGAGGGAGAATGAGGGAGGAGGGAGGGAGGGAGAGAGAGAGATGGGGAGGGAGGGAGGAGGGAGGAGATAGAGAGAGGAGAAGAGGAGGGAGGGAGGGAGAGAGGAGAGGGAGGGAGGGAGGAGAGGAGAGAATGAGGGAGGGAGGGAGGGAGAATGAGGGAGGGAGAATGAGGGAGGGAGGGAGGGAGAGAGAGAGAGATGGGGAGGGAGGGAGGGAGATAGAGAGAGAATGAGGGTGGGAGGGAGGGAGAGAGATAGGGAGAGAATGAGGGTGGGAGGGAGGGAGAGAGATAGGGAGGGAAGGAGGGAGAGAGGGAGAGAATGAGGGAGGGAGGGAGGGAGGGAGAATGAGGGAGGGAGGGAGGGAGAGAGAGAGATGGGGAGGGAGGGAGGGAGGGAGGGAGATAGAGAATGAGGGAGGGAGGGAGGGAGAGAATAAGGGAGGGAGGGAGGGAGAGTGAGGGAGGGAGAATGAGGGAGGGAGGGTAGGAGGGAGAGGGAGAGAGGGGGAAGGAGGGAGGGAGAAAGGGAGAGAGAGGGAGAGAGAGAGGGCGGGAGAAATGAGGTATAGAGGGAGAGGGAGGGAGAGAGGGGGAGGGAGGGAGAGAGAGAGAGTAATAGAAAATTACATAATTTTAATGCATCTTACATATATGTATAATTAAATGACAGGTAGGTAGCGTATGTGACCGACGATTGCTTGCTCCTTGATGCTGTGTAATTTGACTCTAATCTAATGGAAGCATAAGACGTTAACTGATTAGCTGGAGATTATTCGAAACCTGGTTACTGCTAATGAGGGCGAATGCACAACGTTCGAGCTACTGATTTGGCACAAATTTAGCACGCGGTTAATGTACGCCACGTCTACCAATATTACGCAGAGGTGCGAGGTTCGTTATTTATATTGTCGTAAGAACATACCGTTTAATATAATACAGTGTTTTCTGTACAAATCTAATTGATTCTTACTCATAAAAAAGGAATCGTTCGAATCGATAACCAGCAAATAACGCTTAAAACGCATCTTTTGTCTTTTTATTTTTACCTTATATTCAGTTGCGGAAGTAGCTTTCTAACTATTTGTTAATTACGGTACACCTTGCATATTTAATATCACACTGATCCACAAGATTCGCGTTAACAATGTGCAAAGTTTAAACCATATTGCTGACGCGGACGTTGCGTATTCTCATAAAGCTGACTTTAGAAGCTTAATTGCTCGTGTAAATAATTCTGTCCTATGTCTAATTACTCAGTTACCAGCTAATTAGGTTCTAATCCTCTCCGACAGAACTCAAACCTTACCCGTGTCATACCCTTGGTACATTTTTCGCGAGAAGGGAACGTACACCTATTGTAGCATGTTAAACCGTGCATGAAACTTTGGCAACGACGCAAACTTTCTTTTAGACTTTAAACTCCCCGTCGAACGTATCGATTCCAGCAACTGTTAAAAAGTAATTTCTATTTTAGCCTACGGAGACTGCCGAGTTTATCACACCTCTGTTAGCTATCGATGTTGGCAAAAACGAAAATTCTACGTTTCAAGCGGTTGAATTTTGCTTTCCGTCGCCGGCCAATGATTTTCATTTCGTTAAACATTTACGTCGATCGTAAATAAAAAATTGTTGCACTCCTAGATACCTATATAACGTTAGTTCGGTAATTTCGCTGGAAGAAAAATTTGTTGCTATGTAAAAGAAAAACATGAAAAGTGTGACGCCGAGGAAAAAATTTAATTAAAAGTAGAACGACGAGCTTTATTAAAAAAAAATATCTGCAGCCGATTAAATATCAAAAGCAAGTCTCGCGTCTTTGCCGGCGTTTATATTTCGCGTTCAACCGCGTACGATCGAATGAAAATACGACCGATATCATTGGTTTCGTTAAACAATTAAGTGTCTGCGTGCACAGTTTCGACTTTCGTTCGATCAAGTTCAATGTATTCTTCCCAACCGAACGATTCAACCAACCAACCAACGTCTCGAAACGTTAAAAAGCTTTGCATTTACAATGACAACAATTGCCCGGCGAATCATAACAATTTTGACCCATTTTCCCGGCTGTTTCTCTCGTTGCAGATCGCCTGAAACATTAATGCGTTCGTTGATTGAAAGCCACGTCGATAGTTCGGCTCGGATTTTCGTTTTAGCCAAACCATTCGGGTGTAACAGTTCCCGGAGCACGTATAACTTCGCGAGATCGCCAGAAATCTGCTAACGTTCGTCTATAAAACGTGATTTGAACGAAGTGTTCGCGAATGATGAGGGCTATTTAGCTCCGCAGTAATCGAACTACCCGTGTTTCGTGGAAATCTTAACCACGCTTTGATACTGTTCGATAAACGACGAATCGTGTTAGTTACTCGCGTTAATTATTAGATCTTTCGAGTTTTCTTGAATTTCCAGTTACCTGCGAAGCAATTTTAAGCAATTGATGAAATTAATTTGCATCGCTTAGAGAAAGAAACGAGACAAGAAAAGGGCATTGTCAACTGTTAACAGTTAAGTTTTTTAAAGATGTAAGAATTGCTCTAACATCTTTATATCGCTAGCCGAGATCTCGTCATATGTACATATTACGTTCAATGTATAATCATGTAAGATTAAGGTGACGCGTGACGTGTATGCTGCTATTGCAATCCACGTTTGCTATTGCAAACGGGGCAGAAATTATAAGCAGGTATCTTGTACGTTATTCGCATTCTTAAAACACGAATAAATAATAATAACGCGAAATATATCTACCGACGATGTATTAATTATAGCATGACGTTTCTTACTAAAAGCTTTTGACGCGAAGATGAACGCGAAAGCTCGAACTTGCATCGGTCAGTGATAGCAAAACGACAAACATCGACATCTAAATGTCCTACTAAATGAAAAGACGTTACGTTCAAGGGGACAACTTTTTTTCGGAGCTTTTACAAAAAAAGAAGCCACGCACTTGGACCGGAGTTTAATTAACCTAATTTGCAACTTATTTGCCGGTGTCGAGGAAAGCAAAGCTGTTGAAACTTTTGCAATCTCGCATAAACTTTCTAACCAAACTACGCGTTTCGATTGGCGGGAAAAAAGGAAATCAAAGTGTCGTTTTTAATTACCGGTTAAAACACGGTTTCTCTGTTGCGCTTTCGATGCATCCGTTATTCCACGAGGATTCGATCTGTCAAACACAAGTCGAAAATTTTTTGGAAATCTCGAACCTCTGCAATTATTCACGATGAAACACAGGGAAGAAGGAACCAGCGTAGGAAAGCGAAACGGCACGTGTTTTCGTGTATGTGCGCGAGAGAATGATAAAAGGGGAAAATAGAAGAAAAAGTAAGGAGAGGCTTTGTACACGAGTACCGGTATTTTTATGGCAATATCGTCGCCCCGTTTGTATTCCGACTGTCAGGCAACAGTCTATCGACATTTGGCCGATAGTCGAGCCAAGCGTCCGGATATGGATTCGAGGGAAATGGCACGTTGCTTCTTTTCCGATGAGAATGAAAAACAACGTCACGAATCCGTTTTGTGCCGCTAAAAGCGATACATTTCGCCTGGCTTCGCTGAATCGCCGCCCGTTACTCCACCAATCTGGCCCTCGGATTTCCCTCTTTTTTCGTCCCGGATTTGCCATTTTATAATCGCGATCAAAGGGGGTGTAATTGCATTTGCCGCGAATGCGGTACCCTACGTTCATGCTACGAATCCTCCAGTCTGACCTAATGTAATTTGACCTTGACGAATTTATTCGGTTGAGACGCGACCGGCCGGTATTTATTTGTTAAAGCTGCCTACCTCTCGAACTGTCGCACGTGCGACGCCGTATGTCCGATATTGCCCTTGTTACGTCATTTTCAAAAATTTGTACGCAAGTATATTTGGGATCGGGCTTGCGTAAGAAGTTGTACAAACTTGTACGCAATTTGTACATGAGTATCGTGTAGAATGATACTAACAGAATCGAATGAAATTTATTTTTATACATCTTCGCAAATGCAAAGTTCAACGAATGTCGTGCAAGTTCGTTCCTTTATTTCTAATAAAATTTTATGCCAATGCTTCAAGCGCAGAAAAAAAGGGAAAACGTCGGTGTCGTATCAAAGCGTTAATATTTCTCAATCTCCGCGTTATTGCGATTCAGGGGCAGTAGGTTGTTACGGAAAAATTAGGAAAAATAAGTAAGAGACGTACAATTCCGTATTCCTAATTTATTATATATCGACATTTAGAATTTTAATGCTCCCCTCCTCGACATATTTCTATATAAAATTTATTTACATTGACGCAAGAATTAAACGAATGATTTAAATGCAAATGTATCAGATTTGCCCTCGCAGGTTTTACGATATATGAAACGTCTAAAATATCTTTGCACGGATCAGGAGAACTGCGAAACTGGTCGACGAAAAACCGTTCATGCTTACGAGAAGGTTGGACGTGTGACATTTCGGCGAAGGAAGCACCGAAAAACGGTCGATACGAAAGTATCGGTAGCTCACGCCAAGCGAAATATGCGACGACACACATCGCACCCCACGCTTCTATCCTGAGGAAACGCTAGACAATAAACCGAGGAAATCCATTGCAGCTGCTTCGATCGTACATAAATATTTCCGAGTCGTGACTCGGGACGAAATTAAATTTCGCTTTCGTAGAAGTTGAATCACTTTGGCGGCTAGGTTGGGTACACGTCAATTAATTCAGTCTGATACTTGATATAATTCAAGCTAGAAGCGAACCGCCCTGCATATCTGTCCCTCCGCGGCCGCAAATTCCGTTCAATTCCGTGAATTATATTTCCAACGTGCGTCACGCGTTTAGAATATTATTCGGATTCTCCTGTCTCTAGCGATTGCACGTTGTTTTAGCGGGATCATGTTTGTCCACGGATGAGATTTGCCGAATGGAATGTTTGAATACGCGTTTCTTTTTTCCTAACTGTTGGATGTATGCGGAAGTAATGATCGTTATATAATATTTGTGTTGGTATCGTTGACTCAAGATTTAGCTCAAACACGGGAAAACGTTAGTCAACAAGGTCGGACAAGCACCAGTAACCAGATACGTGGAAGAAAATTTTAACAAGGGAGAAGGTGTGCCTGATCGCGATACCGGATCACAACGAGTAAGCACATGCTTGTCGTTACAAAGCACGGAAAAAGTTTCTGTGAAAAGTTGTAACAAGCGACGGGGGACGGATGTATTCTAAGTCAAATGTCTATATTTATGCCGATGTAATACGCAATAATATAGAAAATGTATGTAGGGACTATATAGGAGATATGCTATATGCATACGCGTTGTGGTGTTTTATTTATCTCGATTTATTATCATTTAATATTACAATACGTGCGTTAGCGATATAACATGTATCCTAATGATGTAAGCCGATACCACTTGTTCCTTAATTCTTTCATTCTCAAATTATCGATTATTCAATATTTATTATTTATTTTTCGTTGTAAATGAAAAATGTATGCGATTCGTTCTCTGTGAGAAAATCAGAGTAACGAAATAGGAAGCTAACAAAAATTGTGCGAACATCTCGTATCGTAACATGACGAGAAATGTTACGCAAAGTATAATATTTCGTGAAATTAAATTTTTCCACTTATTATTTAAAAATATTGCATCACGGGAACGCCATCGCTTCGTACTTTCTATGCACGAATATTTGCAGACAAATAGCACCGGCACGAGGAATTTATTAAACAGGCTAACGAGACGATGCTACCAAAACAAAGTAATTAGCAAGGTAGAGAAAAAAGGAAGGGACGATTTTTGCAACCTCGACGATTCGAACCTCCAAGCTACGCCGAATATTTCTTTCCATCGCGTGACTTCGCATTTTCGCCCCTCTCACCTTTTCTCATTGTTTCGATGTACCCTTCCTTCGCTGGTCGGAACTGGACCCTCGTAAGAAATTATCTCTCCTTGTATCTCGTTATGACAGGTCGCTGTCACGCACGAAGTCGCATTTCCCTCTTCCACCCACGAAAGCGATGCTCTTCCACAATTTTCCCGCTTATCGGCTCGTACGTCACCAACTTTCGACGATTAATTTACCGACAAGTTGAAACCGCCTCGTTTCCGGCTTGTCTTTCGGACCGGTTTTTTCCCTCTGCGTCAACGATTTCCTCTGTCCTTTGTAATTCAACGTAAAGCAACGCTTAGCGCGGAAGGATTTTTCTGCTCGTCCGGTTATATCGTTTGCTCGATGTATTCTATTGATAGAAGCCGTAATTACCGAGGCGAATGCCATGACATAGTATCGACAGGCGGCATTGTTGCAAACTCTATTTATTATGCAATTAACCTGCAAACTAGATTTATAAGTGAACGTGCCACGGTAGTGTAATGGAGTTATCAATCGTGCGATTGTAATTACGACTATCGAATAATCGTGGCATCGTTTTCACGGATTTCCGACAGGGCGCTATTTTATTTTTCGCTTTAAATCATTTTTCCAACAGTCTCTTAAAGTCTTTTATGCGCTCGTTCCGAGTTAATATGTTACACGGTTTGCGTAGAATTCGAATACAGTGTTTGGCAGGAAGTAGATCGTCGTAACGTTATTTTCTCGAATCGATTCCGGATATAAAAACTAGTTTATTAAATATACGTCTGAAGAAAGTGGGGCATGGGGTCAGAAATAGAAACCGCAGACTGTTATTTCGCAATTTGCAATTTTGTTTAATCTCTTCACCGCGATACTCGTTTCTCATATTCCGAGTGTTCATTTCTCGGTCCACGCTGGTAACGTCACGCGCAGAAATATATTTTCGCTTCGCTTCAGCGAAACGAGTTAACGAATCGGGAAAATAGCGCTGTGCGAATAGTGTTACGAATTTAAGCGTTAATCGCTTGGATATTTCCACCAAACATGCGCTATATTTAATCTTTGTTTTTATTAAATATAATGCGTTATAAAAATATACGATTAAATTAAAAAAAAAAAAAAGGAAAGAAACTATCTATCTCGTGCTTCTCTCTCTAGCTTATAGAATGCTTTAAGTCTATCAGTGAACTGAATTCATTCGTAAAAGAATTTTACCGAGAGAAATTAGTACACCTTCTTAGTACGGCGGAATAGAAATATTCGATTGACAAAAAATCGCAAGTCAATGTGTTTCGACACATTAACTAATGCAAATTTTCAAACAAATTAAGGATATTATTTCCGTCATACCGAAAGTAGGTACGAGTTTGTAAAGATAAGAACGCGCGTAAAGGTATATTTTCAGCGTATTATCGGTATACATGCTTCGTTTATGATCTTGTTATATATATATACGAAGGAGTGAAATTCTCACCAGAACGAGGAAGGGAGTGACGAATAAACGGGGTGATAAATTCTTTGGTAAAAAGGGCGGCAAGTTTGAAAGGAAACAGAGCGAGAGGCGAGAAGTGGGCGAAAGGAAAACGAGAAGGAAGAGGTTATCGACAACTCGTCACTCCCAAGGACCAGGGGGAGTACGGTGATAAAACAAACGACGAAACACCGTAGCTTCGCGGGGCGAAATATCGTTTCAACAGCCAACGAGAGGCTGTTCAATATTTCGAGAAGTTCTGGCTACGAGGAGCAAGAATTTGGCAGGTCGTCTTCGCTTCCAAGTGGTATACAAAACGTATCAACGAGGGCTTTTGAAACTCTTTTTTCGAAAAATTACATATGTATGAAAATAGAGATATATAACTCTATCGATCTGCGCCATTTTTATCCCATAAAAGTACATTAATTGCGAGTGCTGATAATCACAGACATCATAAATAAATAAGATAAATAATAATTTGTATCAACGCGCACAGATATGTATACTTCGTAATATTAAATTAGCCAAAGTACACCCTGATTATTCGTTTGATATTCCTTTTTTCTTTTACAAACAGTCTTTAACAAAAGTGCAAAGCGACGAACCTTTCTTTCACATTGCCGATGAAGATAATTCGCCGTAACGAAATTACAACGTTCTGTGAAACATCCTGTACATCGCGATTCGCTTCTTACCAGCTGTTTGTCAAAGTGTGACAGAATATGTGACGGCAGGATTGCATTTCGTAGAGCGTCTCGTGGAAAGCGAGAAAACAAGAAGAAAGAAACGCTCTGTCGACGAACACGGAATATACATACGTTGCTTCGTGACGTCAACCAAAACGCATGAACGCTCTTTCCCTCTTTGCTACGAGAGCCGAGAGTTACTTTTTCTCTTCTTTTATGCTTTTTGTAAATGTTCTACATAAAATATCGGCCATGCTGCAGCCTCGTAAATTCGTAACTCCATATCTACGTACAGTTGAACGGGATCGAAGATTTTAGCGGTATTTTGTTAAAAAATGAACTTGGTCATATCGATACCTATTCAATCGCTACTACTGTTCTTTAAATCTTTTAGATGTCATCGACGTCTAAAGCGAAATAATTAATAAAATTTTATATTTATTTTATCGTCTAATTATTTATACTTTTATTCGAATAAAATCAACAGAAATTTTCCACAGAATCCAATTAAATGCACCTTTCGTACCGAAAACATGTTACGTTTCCTTTGCTAGCGGCTGTTTCTTTCCGTCGGCAGGAAACGTTTCAATCAGCTTAAGAAGGATTACTTTCCTGATTCGAAGGCGGTGGAAAAAAAAAGAGGGTCGTATCTTCCCGTCTGTGACAAAAAAGTAGCTAGATACGGCCATAAACGGGACACTATATCTTGATACAAGTCCTCGGGCTTGTATCAGTAACTGAAAGGGATAAGGGATAAATTATGCTCGCAACATTGCTAAAAGATATCTATCGGCGATAATAAAAATAGTATACTTTCCGTATCTAAGAGATCTCGATAAAGAATACTCGCAACTTGTTCGACTGTGGAGAACGTATTTTTCACTCTTTTCCGTTCGCTCGCTTCTTTCGTATTCCCGTTGCCGTTCTACGCGAGAAACGCTACAGCGGCATATATGATATTCCGTTACGATTTGATAAGTCACTACCGCTATATTGCACGCTGCTGTATTTTTCAACGTGCACGAGCAGATAAGCACTCGATCCGTGATTGTGGCCATTTATTCGAATCGATGTTAGTACCACGTACCAATTAGTCTACGTGCATTTAAAAGGGTGTCTCTTTTATTTTGGAAATTTCATATCGTTGCTCGTTTTGCGCTAAACGGATAGCAGTTAGGTTACTTAGCAGTTAACGTATCACCTGAAGACCAAGAGACACGTAAACTATAACGGTACACATAACATGTAGATATGTTCCGTAATATTGAAAGAAAAATTGCCAAAATCGTTTGTACAATTTCACATTATAGTATAAAACAACACCGAAGGTGTATAACAAAGAAAAATTGTCTTCTTTCGAGGTATGGAAAATATTAAATCTTCTCTTAAAATTCTGTATTTGCCTGTGAAAAGACATAAACACGATGTTAATTTCGTTACGTTTTCGTTCGATATTTAATGGGTTTTTCTTTATTTTCGATTACTTCCATTAAACTGTTAGGTGCACTATCCACCAACTTATTCACAGTTTCGTTTTGAATAAAGAATATTCGCGTATCTTATTCCCCTTTTAAGTTCACCGATATTTTCTATAGGTGACTTCTCCTGACCGTAAACTTTTCTTGCTAAAATTTCCTATAGGTTCTCGATCGAGTTCGGGTCAATGGTTCAGGACTCAATACTAGCCATGGTAATAATCCTATTCCGAAATCTTAAAAGCACATCTTGTAGTGGCAGCTGTATGAAGGGAGAAAAATGGTCTTTTATTTCAATTGCAAAAGGCAATAATTCGCCATGTACCATCTCCTGATATTCTATAGCGTTCAATTTACCCTTTACAAAAACAATTTTACTTAACATGTTCAGGCATGATCAGTGGTTTCTTGGAAATATCGAGGAAATAATGCGGAAAATGTGTTTGAATCGATAATTATTCACAGCGCCGTATATCGATACAACTTCCACGAAATATGGCTTTAATAAAATAATTCCAATCAAATAGAAGAAATATTGTTCGAGTAACGGAAACTTTCTACAGGCTCGCCTGCGAGTAAAGAAATCGTTTATAAACATAAATTTACGGTTTGATGAAAATGAAATCGCATACAGTGAAATTATAGAAAATTCGTGTTCTATTCAAAGGCTACGAAATGCTACGAAACCACGACGTTCTTGTAAGTTGCTCCTCCTTGGAAGGAACGGGAACAAGAGAATTTTTCGAATTTCCATCGGTTTCCTTAACTTGCGATTCTCGTTTCCAGGCGAAATTCCGGTTAGCAGAGTTGTAGTGGCGCGTGAGGATCCATCCCCGTTGCACCTTCGACAAAGCGTTTGACGAATTTCACCGAGATTGAAACGTGCTTTATTCCTTCGTCGATTCATCGACGCGCCGTTTGGTTTAGCGGCGTACAAGTAGCAAAAAGGTATCAAAGTCGTCGCGAGAAAGGATAGCTTAACGTTTCACGGGCAGATCCGCGCCATCCAAGCCAGTGCCCTCTCTACAATCGGACGGTTTTATTCCGTTTCGCGGTACGATCGATTGAAAATTAACCGTCGTGTAAGTTTCGCCCGAACTCGAGTAGAGCAACGGACTGAATTCAATATCGGCTTTTAATCGTTCTGAAAGCGTCTGAGCTTTTCAAGAGCTGGCGTTCGCGGTCAATCGAGTTGTACGCGAGTCGAAGATCGATGGTGTTTAGCGAAATCTCGCGATAAATAACTTGCCGGAGGCAATTTGGAAGATCGACGAGCGCGAAAAAGGATGGGAAAGCGACGTTACGTGACGACAGTTCCGCTCGTAAGAAATGTATCAAAGCGTTTGCAACGGTTACATCGTTTCGCCGAGATCTCGCTTGGAACAAATTCGCCGACTGGCTGGAATTTTACGTATACGAGTTAAAGTTTTGAACGTTCGGTTAGCAGCGTTAATCCTCCGCGACAGGGACGATTGCGCTGAAAAATAAAGGCGAGGGGGGCAAAAGAAAGCGGAAGTTTTCGCGAAAAGGGGAAAAAGTCGGGCGAGCGTCAACGGCGAGTCGCTGAATTTAAGAGCCTCGCAAGATAGAAGAAGCTTTGATAAAAACTCGTCCGGTCGACAGGAAAGTTCGCATCGCCGATAAAGGCAGACTGTATTAAAATAGTGTATAATTAAAACGAAGTTTCCCGGGGATGGTGCGATGCTTATCCGCGGCTTAAACCGAATTTAAGCAGCTGGCTTGTCAAACTCAAAAAAAAAAAGGAAGAAAAAAAAAGAAGAAAACGTCTGAGTGGAATACCCGGAGTCTCGGTCTCTTTTCAATTTGCTCTCTGTCGGTAAAAACAGCGGATATAACTGAAAAGGCGATTTATAACCGGAAGTTTCTTTTTTCGTTTTAGAGAACGGTTTGGCGATTTGGATAGAATTCAACCGATTCTCTGTCGTTGAGCGATTCTAAACCGAAATAAAGATTTTTCTTTATAGAAATACAGTTTCTTTTTTTCGTATTTCTCCTCTTAACTGCATAAGTGTAATCATTACACGTATTCGAGAAATAGAAATATTGTATTCGTCGTATCTTGTACGTTATTCGAATATTTGCGAATGATAATATAAAATAGTTCTGGTTGTATAATATGTTTGTTTCTTATTGAACACGAGTGAGTGAGTTTTCCTTCATTTTTATAGTTATTCGAATATTCGCGAGTTTTTAGTTCGCCTCATAGCGATCAAAGTTTTAGCAAAATTGAGAGTAAGTCTGTCGAAATCCGTAGTGTACAGAATTACGAATAGAAGAAATCTAGGCTTTTGAGTTGGAAGATTCGGACGTTTACCAAGTTTCGTATTAGATGAGTTTAGCAAGTTCAGCAACCGAAGTTTAAAACGCATCTGACCCTAAAAACTGATCTAAGATTGTGCATAACTTTTGATGATTTCCTTCGAGATATTCTCGAAGGGCTGCCGCTAAAAATAGAATCGCGAAGAACGTAGATCGTGCGATCTGTCGTTTTTCTTACATTTTATACGCATTCTGTGCAAACTCTTCGATGAAACACGTATATTTGAAACGAAAGCACGGATCTTTTATTTACGATTTTGTATGTATATGCATCTGCCATGATATAAAACCTCATGTAATTAATTCCAAACAAAACCACTAAAAGATATTTTTAGCTAAATAAATATGTATGTACTGTGACACGGTTTCTCGTTACAATAATTATTTTATAACGAAATCGTAACAAAGATTAATATTAACGGAGAATATTTATGCAGAAAATATTCTTGAAAAGCTTTTGAAACAGAAAAATGGAAAGTTCTAAACCATTGATAAAATGAAATATAGTCACGTAGTATCAAAATTTCAAATTTCGAGGCGAATCCCTCATTCGGAATATGTAGGTATATCATTTTTTATCTCGTCTCACACCTGTCAGCATTCTCAATATATGTATACACATTAATCGAACATTTTTCACCCAGCTTCACGAGGATCGCACACTGCTTTATTCGTTAATCGCAAAACGAAATAAATAAGTCAATTTCACTGTCTATTTTAAATCAGCCGGTAATTTGGAAGTGTACAAGGGAAATATTTATTGGTTTAACGTGTCAGTTCTTATTTACAGAACAACGCGATAAATATTTTTGTTAGATGCAAGTTGTTTGACGGAACGTAGGACTCGAATAAGAAACTGACTGTTTTCTCTCTGCTCTCGACACTTCCGTGTTTCCTATCCGCGAAACGTTTCGTGAAAATGCAATCGTGTCGTATCTCGCTTTGTAGACGTCACAGTTTGACAGCTGTCACGAGATTCGGCAATATTATAGCTTATATTTTTCAGCCGAGAACACCGATTCGTCGCAGTTTCATCGATCCGGCGCGGCGTTTCCATTACCAGAGTAATACGCGTTTATTTGCACGCGTCGTTTTCGCGCACAACCATTACGCTGAAAATTTACGACATATTTCGAGCCCTTCAATCGATATGCCCCTTTGTTGTACTTTCGCGTTAATAATAAATGATCGCGTTGGTAGCGCATGGTTTTACAGCATCGTGAAATCAAGTATTGGTACATACATCACGAGACGTCCAGATATAAGGTCTATTATAGAAATTTGTAGTCAAAATTATTTTGCTTTTTATTTAAACTGCAACCAACTGTATGGGAAATTTTAAAGATTGACGTTATCGACATATAATCAATAGTAAGATCGTATAGTACGTATAATATTTTTCGGTAGCGTCGATAAAAGTTCCGCGGTATACACGTACTTCTTATTTGTTAGTAACGGAAGATTAAATTACGGCGTGATGCGAAGATTACTGAAAGCAACGTAACGCTAAAAACATTAAACTCGCACGATCCTCAAGAGTACATGACGCGAAAACAAGTTTGAACCTTGCCGTACTCTCTTGAGACTGACTGCGTTGCAACGTAGTGAACTGCACCACTCTTGCTCGGACTTTGATGCCGTGTGCAATAAAGGAAAGTTCTGAGCGATGATGTACAACGACGATAGACAGATACTTATTTAGAAACAATTTCGAGATCGGTAACAAAAATGTTTATTCGAATAGGCGTCTTTCAATACGTGTTCTCCGAATGCAAGAAGACGAAGAGCATCGACTGAGAAAAGAGGCAAAAATTCTGACGAAAAGACATTACGTAAATTTCTAACGTGTAATTCCCCCTTTCTGTGTAGGATATTAAACGAATTATTTTTTATTACCACTGTCCTTGGAATTTATATTCAAAACAACGCACACGCAGATCCGCACAATTATTACAGCGGCAATTCTACGTAATTTATACGTTCCGTGTAATCGTTACAATCGTTGCAATACGATTGTTACAAATGTTACGTATTACTCAGAGCATATTGGTATTAACTCGTGCAACCACTTGTTTACACGGATCTGTGTTATCAAATATATTTATTTATGTTTGAAAACATAAGTTTTACTTGTATGTGTAATCTGTCAAATTATATTATTTGCAAAGGGAATTTAATTACTCGTGACGTCGAATCGTACAAATACCGACACATGTAAGCGATGTATTTTCAGCAAAATATCATGTACAGTAAAATCGACGATTGTTTTTGGTATTTGGAGACGATCACCAATATAAAACGATAAATGACACTCCACCGGCACAAACGATTCAACAGAATATCGTTATGAAGTTCATACAATTTCGCTGTGTAATTAAATTAATCGTATGATATTTCATTTACTCTGAACAAGTTTTAGAAAGTGGTGAGAAAGTCTGCCTCTCGAATTAACAAATACATAATGGACAGGTCGAATATTTTGTTTGAATATTTGCAAGTTTTTACGCGTCATTTTGCGAACCATCGTGTTTTGTAAAGTGCATTAAATCCAGTAAATTTCAAAGTTCCGGAGTAGCAAGTTTGAAAATTGTAGAGTTCAGAAGTTGCAGGTTCCAGAATGTAAAGTTCAAATAGCACGGGTTCGTAACAGGCAAGTTCAAAAAATATGAAACTCACTTTTGCTGTTACGATGCTGTAAACGAAATAGGTACACAGACTCGCTTTGCACAATACACGTGACAAATCGCTGCATAATGCACATAACACGACCGATGGATAAATTTCTAAAAATTCGTATAAACAGTTAATGAATTTTCCTGAAGTGCAATTTTCATTCGGAACTAAATATACAATTGCTTATAAAATATACGTTTTTAATTTTCTCCCTTATACACGACAGGTTTCATAGATATTCGTGTGAATTTTACCGGGGCTTCGTTAATTCAGGAAAAATTGGAACGTTAAACACTGGAAATGTTTGATTACTTTAGAAAACGGGAAACAAGCGAAGCATAGTTTTATTTAAAAGGATTGACAAACGCTCGGTTTCATCGAAACCGAGGGAAATTTGGGATAGAATCTGCAAGTGATTCGATGGCGAATTCTGCTGCAACGCCTCTCTCTCTTTCACTCTCTCTGTTTCTCTCTGTATCTCGCCCGCGTCTCCGTTTTCATGCTTTTGTGAAACGCAATTCCGCTCATATGAGACGACCGTGCTTTGACAAGCCGCAGATACCAGAATGAAAAGTGTGAAATTTTTTAACAATACCCTTTACGTTGTTTACTCGTGTTAACGGAACTTTATAATGCACAACGTATCAAGGAAATGGTCGATGTCAATGTTGCAAACGTTAAAGTGATTGTACAACTAAAAAAAAAAAAAAAAAAAAAAGGAAAAAAAGAAGAATGAAGGAAGCGAAGAAAAGGAAAAACGCAAGCAGTTCCCTTTATTCGACAAATCCTATGACAAGAATAAAATGAATCGAGTAACAAGGATGAGAGATCTAAAATTGAACGATAGTATAAAACTGTTCTTATATATTGTATTATTACACTTACTGATATCTGTAATTGTTTATGGCTATTTATATATTGGATAGCAAAATATTTTTTTACAATAATTTTTACTGTAACGTATTACGAACCAAAAAACTTAACCGCAGCGACTTTTCGTTATATCGTATAAAATTTTAAAAGGCGTGTAATATCGCAGACTTAAAATAGATTCAGAATTTGAAAATTCTTTGTTTCGTTGCATTTTAAAATAAAACGTAATATCATCGCATGATAAATATCTCAACATGGAGAACAATTCCTGATCATATTTATTAAGAAAAGACATTAATGCGGTAAAAATGAATTGAAATTTTTGATGTATCTTTTCTTTTATTAAATAATCGTGTTGTATTTTAATAAAATTTGTCGTGTACGTTATGATCGTAAAAGAAAGAGAAGTATCGCACAGAATGCTCTACATTAATGTTAAATGAAATGGAACAGAATTAAATCACAGCGGTATGTTTTTAACACCGAAAAAGCGCGTGCAGGACGTGGTTTTACGTTATTACGAACTTTCATAATTATTCAGCACGCGGTAAAGGTAAAAAGATGAAATGTAATGGAACATAAATATAAAATGGATAAATATTTGAAACAGAGGAACATTTCAATTAGAAATTTCTAAAGAAAATAACTCTTTACATTGTGTTTCTTTCGATGGGACAGTGCGATGAAATATGAATATATCATTTTATAAAACGTGTTATTGTCCTTACCGTGTAAATTTCACAATGATAATAATCATTTTTATGATACGCTTTATAATCAAGCGAATACTTACGTACATAAGGTACAACAAAAATTTAAACGAGAATGAAATATATACTTCGATTCGATATTCCAATAATTTTATATGCGAAAAGTTGATACTCACAAAATAAACGTAAGCCAGTGATAGTGCTATAAAAAATCAAGAAGAAACATAAATGCGAGAGATGAGTGAAAAAGTTGAATAAAATATAATGGCCTCTCGATAACAAAATACTCGCAGAAACCATATTTGACGGTAACAGAATTTTTCGAACACCGGGTACATCCACTCACGGGTCCTTTTGTGCAAAACGAATAAAGTGGCCAACAACGGCAGCTGTTCTGAATTTATCCGGACCTAAAAACGCCCCTCGTTATTCTATGTCGGCCCTAACAAGCACGTAACGAAACATTAAAATGTAAAAACTATCAGAAACGTAACCATAATTCGTGGCACGGTATTCATCATGGTAATCAAACCGCTCCTATCCGTAAACCTTTCGCAAGAAGAACGAATCTAAACCTCCCTTTTGTCCCTACTGCGAGGTTCTAATATACGTTGCGGTAACAGTGTAATTAGCTCGTTTTTTTATTTTTTTATTTTTATTTTTTTTTTGCAAAAGTATTCAGGAATAGTAATATTAGCAAATGGAAAAGGCAGTAAATTGCAAAGAGTAAAACAATCTTTGAATAATTGTGATCATTGATTTCCCATGTGCGCATTGTGCAAATGTATTGTTGCCTTTGTACTCCGCATTTTTATTATATATAACATTTTTTTTTTTAAATCTTTAAATCGCCTCCTATGTTCGTATAATATCTTTCGTTTCGTTATCTACATTCTACGAAACGCAACTACAAAATTTAACTGCTAAACCCTATGTACTTACATCCTCACTGTGACATTCACATACAGTCAGCGTAAAAAAGTATTCGTGCGTTTTTCAAAGCGGAATAAGTTTTTCTGAAATTGGACCAAACGACATGATTTCCCTTTTTCTTTTTGAGAACTTTGAAAAATAAGATAACCGGTTGATTTGATCTGCGAACGTTTAAGAATGGCGCACATTACAATTTCTCACTAGTTTTGGCCTATAACTCTAAAAATCTAAAAATTTCAACATTTACCGCTGTCAATTGCTTTCTTCTGCATCGACCGGTTTCGATAAAGTTTCCGGCGCTGATATAAATGTACAGAACGTACTGTATAAATTTTCATTTTATAGACTCAGACGAGAAAGTTATAACGAACGATCTTTACTATTATCTTTACAATTCGGATCAACTGCCATTTTTTTAGAATTTACTTTACGCGTCATCTGGTAGACTAATCCTCCTATCATCTTGCGAAAGACTCGAGTCGTTTGGTCGAGTTTCAAAATAGTTATCCCATTTTAAAGGGCTTGCAAATACTTTCTTCATTGACCGTATAGTATCAGTGCACACGCAATTTCGCAACTGTTAGATCGTACTTTGACGAATTTCGAGTAGAAAGAGATGTGACAGAGAAGATAGAGGATGGATGGGGGTCGGAAGAGATATCTCGGAACGTGTTACATTTTTTAAACGATGACAAGGCACACCGCAGTCTTTGGGTCGGTCGGGCACGCTTTTCGCGAGAGACAGCCCGCACACCAACCGGAAAATCGGATTACGTGCAAACGCCAGCACCGGGTTAAAGCCTGGCCGAAGTTGAACGGGGCGCATCGCCCGGTGAATCGGCATCGCTTCAAAGTAACGTCTGTAACTAATTACGAGCCTTATCTATAGGCCATCTAAAAGGCGCTGATTAAACGTAGATTCTCGTTTCACCAAGACGATTCGATTAGACAGCTGGCCTTTTTTCACCTGCTCGAAAGGACCTTGCCCGCAATCTACGAGGAAAGATATCTTTCGAGCGAGCCGCTGTTTGAAAGAAAAGCTGCGACACACGATCTGTTGATGTTTGCTAGGAGATTTACGTGTTTTCAGTTTCGTGAATGGAAAGCAGACTCTCTTCTTTCCCTTTTTAGCCGATAATGACAAGGGCAAGCAAGGGGTAAAGTCTGTAAACGAGTTGAAATTTAGTCGTCAAAGAGAATCTCTCTTTTCCAAGGAAGAAAAAATGCAAATAATGTCTCGATCTGCTTGCGACAAAAGCGTATCGCTTGAAGTGTTTTAAAAGGATATTCGCTTGATTATACACGCGTTATTTCTCGCAGAGACGATTAATAAGCATATAATACATCGTTAAATCCGATCTTCATTTTTCGTGCCTTATCGCTGTCAAATAACCGAACGAAATAATAATATATGCGCGATTATCTATGATCAAAGCGTATACGCGTACATATTAAAATCGAAATATTTACCTGTGAATGAATGTCCGACAATCGACTTGATCGCTTGACACCATGATACGTCGTAGTATCTGACACAGCCTGAAAAATAATGCAAACAATTATTTGTAAGGAACGTGACTTTGAATTTTACGAGTATATATTCGGTACTTAAATTTTGAAGCACAAGTTTCCGTTTGTTAAAGAATCCATGATTGTTCGACAAAAGAAACACGTCCAATTTTAATCGCAGAAAGTTATAAATTGAATTATAAAATAACATTTACTGCGACAAATAATCCGATATTACTACCGGCTGCTAATAATAATATTACAATGTATTAAATTGCACCATTAATGTTATTATAAAAGACTCAAAATTGGATTATATTTGTTAAATCGAACAAAGTAAACGTTACTTAAATTTGCGTGACATGGCTGACCATCGATAAAATAAAAGTTGAACGATTATTCTGGAACATGTGCGCAATGTAAACAATTCAGTGGAGTGAATCAATAATTTTGTAATAAACGTAGGAATAAATTATATTTCTATGAGGTTCGTTTAATGAAATCGACAATTACATCTGTACCGATATAAATTACTTTCGTTCTTACCAGAGGTATACTACATTTAAGTCAAAGATGATACATAATAGATTTAAATTAAAGATATGCCAATTCGCGATGCCGCGCGTTCTGTGCCTTGCGGAAATTGAATAAAATATTCAGGCCCGTTAAATGATATTTGACTGCAGGCAATTTCCCCAAACAATATTTAGAGAGGGAGATAGTATCCTCCCTTTTGAGCACATCCGGCCCAGCGATGTTTAACTGTTGACTGCTGACTGTACGCTGACTACTAGTAGCTGCTTGTTTGTCCTACTTATGTACTCTAACTTGTTTACATTTTGACATTCCGTCTGTTATATAGGATTTCAGGAAATTGCTTTTTACTCGTTTTTTAGATACACTTTTTACGTATTCCATTACTTTTAAAATATAACGTAGAAGGCAATACATACACATATAGAAGAATAGCTTTTTTCCTTTTCCAATAAAATATATCTACTTTCTCGTCCTACTTTTCTTTTTAAAGAAAGCGATGCGTTCGCTTCGTTCTTCCCCTTTCAGAAAAATTAATGTATTTTATTTGTTCCTTTCTTTTACGTAACGATATACAGTTTCTGTACTTTGAAAGAAGAAGAATGAGAAGGAGAGGAACAAGAGATATTTCATATTCTATTTTCCAATTAGAAAAAATAATGTTTAACTTACTTTCTGTACGATATACGAAATGGCTGTGTAGAAATAGCGATATTAAGATTTTTCCAAAAAGCTGCACTATTCGATGCAATAGATAATTAATAGATAATTTCGATCTGATTATTGTAATACTCGAATAATCAAATAGATATTACTATTAATTCCGATATGATGTCCTAAAATTTACACAAGGTACAGGTCCTTTGTCATCGTAATTATGCTTTATAGATTATCCAGTAGAAAATCTAAAATCGCAATATCAATTGTAATCATGTACCTACATAACAAATTACTTAGATCCCTATTATATTGTTAGAAAAATATATGAAAAATTAAATTCATCGTTTGTATCTCGATTATTTAATCAGTCCAATCGATAATTATTATACGAGACATACGTTTTTACCACGTTGATAATATTCATCTATTACATTCTCGCATACATATTACGTACATTTATCCATTGTACCTATCAATTGTAACTTCCTTATTGTAAAACCATGATGTCTTTTCCGTACAGTTGATTTCCCATTTTTTTGTTCGCTGTAAATAGGTACGTGAAGCGTATGTTATAAGTTTCAAGACGCAAAAGATAAAAAACTCAACGACGTAATATGATTGTCAAGCGTACATCGAGTAGCAACGATAGCAACGATAACAACAATATCGGTGTACATCTGCGTTTTTAAACAAAGATGGAGCACCTACTTTCATTGGTATAGCTTAATTATCACGAGTTTAATTGCATTATGGTCGCTCGCCACGAAAACTGACAATAAGTCAAGCGTTCTCAAACTGTTGGCCAGCGGGATGCACGAACGATGCGCCGTAATTTCGTGCTCGCTTAAAGTGTTTATTCGCAAACGGCTTGAAGCCCGTGAAGGGTTCCTATGCAGAAAACACGAACACGCCGATACATCGACGATTTACTTTCGCAGAGCAACTGCAAACGAGAACGCAACTTTCAAGCTGAAACTGGCTTTACTGCTCGCTTCACTATGTGGGTTAATCGGCTTTCATGCACCAACATACGTATAAATACGATTTCGCGGTAGACCTTCGACAACGCAATTAACAAAATATTCGAAAATATTGTCAAAGTTTATACTACGAAAATGAAGATTTACTATTTCGCAGACTTTTCGCATATCGTAAGGAAGTACTACGGAAGTGACAGGATTTCGTCGAGCGGGCTAAGAGTCTTCGGAACAGAGCGACGAACGTTTAAACGGTGCGTAACAATCGATCAAAATCTATCTCTTGAATCATCGATATTTGCCTAAACTTGAATACTTTGGGAAAAATGTTCGTGACACTATAGCGATGAAAATAAATAAATCCTGACAAATGAAATTAGTTGTTGAAAGTTGAATATTGTACGCTACAATGTATATACCATACAGACAATTCCGAAGAGAAACTCAGAGGATGGACAATGCGGATATAACGGTACCGAGTTGTCATGAAAAGCCACCACCTTTGTTGAAATTCCATACATCAACTGTGAGGCTGATCGGTCAACGTGTACAAAAAGGATCCACTAATCGTAGCTAAAGAAACCGTACTCTCAAGAGATGCAAATTTCAACGTCAGCGTCTAATCAAGTCTGAAGACTAGAGGCGGCTGATAGTAGTAACACGATTAGTTTCTTTATTTTGTTTCGGTCAAGAGAGAATTCTTTGGAAAGAATTACAACAAGTACAGTTACGCTTATGATTGTACATTTTTTTAAAACCAAATATTTGGCAGGAAAAAATTTCGACTCGGTTCGTTGGAAGAAACGAAATTTTTGTCACGAGTTTGCCGTATCGTCGACAGAAGAGAGTCCGGTAATCGTTTGTTTCGATTGTACCGCGTTTAGCGTCGACGGAAAATCGAGAAACAGAGTAAAGAAAAAAGGTCGGGAAGAACGTGTAGCCTAGCCGTGGCGAGGCAATTCGGCGCCTGGCGTGGAACGAAACAGGCATCCGTGTAATCTGGAAGCAAGCAAGGAAAAAAAGTTCAATTTGGCGCACACCTCGAGACTTGGCGAGGAATCACCGACCTAGCCATTCGGAGCGGTCCTAAAAATCTGAAACAGCATTCGCGTCAGAATCTGGTGGAGATGGAAGATGCGTGGAAATTAGAAGTGTCAAGTCGATCGTGTCGGTAAATTGAAACTACTTCTCTTGAATTTTCAGGCGTGTCGAGAATCGAATGTTTTCCTTTAAATAAACGTAAAAAAAAAAGAAGAAAAGAAGGGAGGAAAAGAGAAAGAAAGGAAGAGGGAAAGGGAAGAAGAAAGGAAGTAATACATACAGAAGAGAAGGGAATTGGGAAGCGTGTCGGCAGATATTGAAAGTATTAGCATGTTAAGAAGTTTTAAAGAGAGATCACGGAATCACGAGCGCCGACATCCCACGCCCAAGGATAATGAAAATCTCTTCCTCTTCTGCTTTTTTCAATTTGTTCAAATTGATGCTTGAACTCGCTCCTTCAGTATCGCCCGTACGAATCGAAGTGGGAAATCGGATTACAGAGATGGACGAACCGGAACAAAATTTGACATCGTTGTGAACGCGGATGTAGGTAGTACTTACATAATTTGCTTCGGTTCGTTCAATTTGTGCGAAAAGTGTTCGAGAGATTGGCAATCGAAACGAAGAGGTAAGCCGTAAGTCGTAAGTCGTAAGTCGACGTAGGTGCTGATCAATGGATTAATACTAGTTCCAGTCCCGTCATAATTCGTAACAACATCGTAGCAACGGTATAGAACGTTTTGAAATTATAACATTTTATTTAAACGCTGTATCACGTACTTTAATACAGAATGTTATCACAATTATCTTCAAACAATTCATCGTCGATTTATAAAAGGAAGTCGTCTAGACGGTGCGTAAAGCTGATTATACCGTTTCACGAAACTCTGTATACAGCAAGTCTTAGATCTAAACCTGTCGCAGAAATTACTAGGTCATTTTGGTTGAAAATCGAACTACGAATACTATTTTCTCCTTTGTTAACGAAATGTTTCTCAAGATTTAACAGGCAATGATGAGACTCGTTTATATCTTTGAACATTAATCGTCATTAACAACAGAAAACAAATTTTTTCTCTGAAAAGAATCAGCGACGATTTCGATATTTAGAATATTGACGAGATAAAACGAAAATATGATATATTATTATAACGGAAATGACAGAAGTATTATCGAATATGTTTATCGAAAAATCTGATTAGCGTACCGTCTTTCTACGGAAATATAACGACTATACGAGAATATAAGAACTACGGTTTTATGGTACAGCATAAAAATGCAACGGAATCTAGAAAAAAATTTAGAAAGAGACTTTATTTAATGGAATTACGTGATGTTATGGTAGAATCACATTTTACACGGGAAACGATTACCATATGGTAGACCAACTAACAGCATTATGCAAAAGGTTCAACAAAATTATACGAATGGCTCGGCAACTCTATGTCCTCTAAAATTACGAAAACGGGCCCGCTGTTTTTTTTGTCTATAAACAAAAAATGCAAACAACGTTGCTGAAAAATGTAGGTAATGGATTTACGTAGAACATCACGAACAATGTGTCACGTATGTTAGAATTTACAAAGGAAACAAAAAACGGGTATTATCTACTTAAAATTATACGTATATTACATAAATTTCGTGTCCCAAAAGCGTAGCGGATATTTTGATCTTTATGACAAGGATCGTCAATGATCCTAAACAACGAGAAGGCTGTGACAACAGCTATGATAAACATTCTTTCAAGCGCCTACGATACTGGCTGAATAACACCGTGAAATACTAATCGCGCAATGAATTTCTTGTAACCGACCTTATAAAATTGAAACGATATGACACTGGGATCAAAATTACGTGCGCTTCGAGCGTCGACGCAGAGGCATAAACTTTTCCAATTATTATGGCAAGCGAAGCTCGGTCGAAAAATATCGCCGTGTCCTTTACGCGAGCACTTGGCGAAGGCATTCATCGCGTAACGCAAACCTATATTTCCTTGCTTTTTAGAGCGTCGGTTACCCAACACCAGTCGGAGTAGCACGTAGTCGGAGGTTGGTCGAAAGCGGGCAGGATAAGAAAAGGGCTAAGAAAGGAGAGGAGGAGAGAAGGAGCGAAAAGAAAGAGAGAAAAGGAAACGATATAGGCAAGCAGAAAAATTGTGTAGGTTTTCGTGCAGGCATCTGGGCGCAGCTCAAATTTTATTACATACAGGCCGGGTCTTTGGTGATTTACATAAATGAATTTCCTTTTGCAACAACATCGCTACCCTCCACTTCGTTACGCACTCGCCCGAAAAAAAGAAGGTCGACTATACGAAGCGAGTTTCGACACTCGTTACACGCTAAGATGAGATCAGCTACTTATATTGCAAATAGCTTGAAATTTGACTGAAAAGTTTCGAATACCTCGAGGGAGTGAAAGAATTACCAAATAGCTGGAAGATAACCAAAAACAACGACAAATATTATACTAAATACTATTTAATAGAAATTTCATATTCTTTAACGGAATAATAAAGACAAAGACGGAACGTTCCGATCGATTCAATTATATAAATACATTCTCGAACGTCGCAGGTATCGTTTGCGTAATGCGAGCAACGAAACGTCACCTTTTAACGATAGTAATCGAATTCTACAAAGTGAAATTTTTGGATATACTGGAACAACTTGGGATAGTAAGCGTGTATTGCATTCGAACTCGTTTCTACTTCTCGCCTTTAAACGTCTTCCTTACAAACGAGCTTTTACACGGCGTCGCCGACAGCTACGATCAAGATGAACATGGAAGAAAAACCGTCCAAAATACGGGGGCGAAGGTGCGTAGTAGAGGAGAATAAGGTGGAATATTTCCCCGCTGTCGATTAATGGCTTCCATTCGAGGCGTGGGATTCGATTATTCCGCGACGTCCGCTGTCAAGCAGAAAATCGGATTACAGCTTGCTGACGGACGGGACGGGGTTTAGAAGAGTGGGACAACTAATTACGGCTAATTACTCGCCTTATCCCGGTAAAATGCGCCCGCTAAAAGACTATCCGTTGTGGAGGTGTCGATCGAGCGTCGAGTTTGACGCTCGAGTTTCGTCGATAAGGCTTTTGAAGGGGAAAAACGAGACTCGAGAATCGTACGCGTGCGGCAGTTCCCAGTGTGACCGATAAGCAATCTCGCCAGAAACGACCGAGACATATCTCTTCTTTGACGCACGAACGGCCCGCGATTGGAGAGAATCGGGCGAAAAAATCAAATTTTCAAGCGATCGAAGCGATTCGATCGGCAAGCTGTAAAGAATTCCAACGATTGTCTTGGTATAAATTTTTCTGACGATAAATAAGCGCAGGAAGCAATCTGCATCTTTCGCAAACGCACGATCAACTGTATAACACCTTTTTGTTTGTTGTAATTCTTTCTTTCATTTTAGTTGCTCTATTAAACGACGCTTGAGGATCTAAACTACGTGTTAAATTATTTATTTTAGAAAAGATATATCGTATCCAAATTATTTTCCTATTTGCAGAGAGAGTTGGAAAGAGGAAGATAAAAATAAGACGAGATCGTTCGAATATTTCTTATGCGCATCAACACATAAGTGAGAAAAGTTCAAACTGTAGTAAGCTTTCGGTACTTTTGAGATACATGTACGTGTACTATAGAGAATGAAAAGTTTCACTCAGATTAGTACGTATAATCAGAAGTATAAAGTTTCATTAAAAAAAGAAAGAAATTAGAATTACACTTTTAAAATGTAGCGATGCGTTAATAAATGCCAAATGTATATTTCATATCCGTTTCGAAGATACAGTCTGCCCCAGTTGCGCGAAACACGCTGTGGTTTAACTTTTATTCGTTTATAAAGTTTTTAACAAATGTATTATATTTATCTGCGAAATATGTAACACGATGAGAGGATCAACGTTTTCCAGCTGATGCACGGTACTCCACTATTCTATGCCAGATAGCGAAATTTCGGTACAGTGCCGTTAATCTACCGGCAAAAGTCACGGTATTTTTACATGTAAGCTTTTCCATCGCCATTGAGAGAAACGTACCGGCGTGTTTTTATTTTCTCGACAAAAACGTTCTAGTGACATTCGACTGGTAATGCATCCCGACACGTTCCTCCATTGTTACCAACCCTAAACCTTTCCATCGTCGAAATGTTCTAACGGTTCCGCCTACGTGTCAGCCAACGAGTTAATCTTTCGGAATTTGACGGAAAGAAGATCAACGTTTCAATTCTGACCTACTTGCTATCTATCGGTTTGCATATTGGCAAACGTCGACGCGCGCTTCATCGACCTGCTTTTTCTCGTTTTGCCTTTCGAGAGCGCTCCAGGTTACTGTATTATTATCGAGACGAAGCGTTATTTCGCCTTGGAGAAGAAAAACGCAAAAGGGAACGGGAATTTTTAATTAATAGAAAAGGGGCACGTTTGCCCGAGTGGAGGCAAAACATTTGCATTTTATTGCTTCCGATTCAGTCCGTTAATATCGATAATTAAAAGGAAAATGCTGTCAACCATGGCAAATTGTTTGAACTTTTCAGTTTTCAAAAGGATAGCATCGAAAATAAACTCGGCCGAATAATATATTTGGCCATCCGATCTAGTTATATGCAATGTACGGAGAAGACGGAAAGATTCTATTTCTGCGTCCTTTATATACGATGTTGAACGATATACTCGATGAAATATCAGGGAGAAAAATTAAATATCTGTTTGACCTGATTTTCTTTAATGTTGCGAAGCTTTTCATCAAGATCGTAATTTTAATTTCGATCCGGGAAACCGCGTATCATTTGGAGCGCGTTTCTTCCTTCCATGCTTCGCCATATATAAATATACTTTCCGCGTTAGTTTCGTGTTCACCTTTCAAACGAGTCTCTTGCATTATATGTGACGCCAGATTTACTAACTTTTCTACTATGATAAAACATCGTTTCGAATAATAAAATTTCTAATCTAGGTAACGTGATAAACGTCAGAGATACGCAAATAAGATCTTGAGAACTTTTCTTTTCTTAAAGTTTTCTTCCTGGCATCGTAAATTTATAGCCTGTTAGTTAAGAAAGATGCTGATCGCCAATATTCGAATTTAATAGCCTTTCGATGCCTATTATCGTTTTATCATGTACCGTCTGTGTTGCGTTTAATCATTATATTGACATACATCGTACGTCCACAGAGATTGCTACCTAATTTTTCACAGTATAACGATCATTCTTACAAACAAACAAATATTTCAGATATCTGTTACGTAATCGAAGAAAAAGCTTCGGCAACTATCAACCGTTTCCATTACCGTGAAATTACTCTAATATTAAGATACGTCGATACAGTTACTGGAAAATTAATTCACCATCTACTGAAAACTAATTACGTCAGGCTCGTGAAACTAAAATACATCGATACAAAATTCGTTACCTCTACTATACTACTAACTACGCGTTTCATATACCACAATTGTAACTCTCCCTTTTGAGTCTGACAGCTAGTCGATTCGAATCATTATTTCCTGCGATACGTTTCTCTCTCACCAGTGGAGACATATCGTCGAAACGAAACCGCGGAAACTTAATTACAATTTTATTATCGTCTTTCAACTTCGTTATCATGCAACGAGATACACGGGGAAATGGATACAACGAAAAAAGGAAGGGGCGATCGATAGAAATTTTTTCCTACTTTATTTAAGACAGCTGTAAAGCTCGTCGATTAAACGAATATTCGTTTCTTTCGTGTCATCGTAGTATCGATACAGGTAGCTAACTTTGCTACGTTCCTTCGCCCTTTTTCAGGTATTAATTTCCAATCACTTCTCTCTGACGAAATGAGAATGCGCGGTCCCTGAATCCCATTGGAACCGGACATCGTAAGCAATAAAGGTAACAAGCAAATATTTACCCGTACTATGTATTGCGACCAAGTTGCGGCAATTCGATTTTAAGGAGTATCTGCGTGCCCTTCTAAAGACGATTCCTCGTGCAGCTATACCGTTTATTTGATACCCTTATACCGAGGAAAGTCAAAGCTTCCTGCGGTGAAATATGCTGCAAAAATATTGACTGTTGACCTGTTTTCCTCTGTATTTGATCTCATGTTTCGGATAAAGAAATTTGACAAAAAGGTCGGTCGGGGTTTGTCCATCGGAGAAGGCACATAAAATAATCTATTGGAGCGAACCTTTTGCCCATAAAACGACTTACACGTGTTCTAATAAAGGTTTTATTCTGATCCTTGGACGTATCGCGGCATTGCGAAAGCATCGTTTTTATTCGATCGCCGAAAAGTCATCTTTGGTCTTCCTACAGAATTTGATGGAGAGATTTTGCGATACTCGTTGAGATGTGTATGTGCGCGTGGAAATCACTTGCTGCGAATTTTATAAAGCAGATAGTTGCTTTACATGAGTTGCTCTGAGAACGGAGAATTTTTCGCTATCGAATAAGATTTACTTTTTTGCCGTTTTATATTTTCGCATTCTCCAGAGTGTCAAGTATTGTACTTACACGTTGATTATATTTATTCGAATTTTACGTGTCTTTAAAAATACTCGGTGTATTACAATTTACTTTTAGTATTAAGTTTGAAACAAAGAGCTTGAATAGGTGTTTTACAAAAATATGTTAACTAAATTCTTTTCCTATCGTTCAGATTACCGAATAGATCACCGGAAGTAAATCTACCAAAGTTCTAAGATATAGCAGAATTTTTTAAGCATCGCTCGTATTAATATTTTGTATTTCGATATTTTGATATTCAATTTTCCGAGATTGATGTACGTAAACTTCAATTCCTATTTGCGAATGAAATATAATGTGTTGACGATAAAGTTGCCCGTGGAGTTTGCAGTTAATTTTGTGTCACAGATTTCAGATTATTAATGTACATTTAATTTCCCACGAGGAAGATTGTGTTAAGAAAAAGTGAAAACTAATTTAAGTTTATGGGAGCTTTTGGTCGGGATTACTCGAAGACTAATTTGCGTGGCTGCATAAAACCGATACTGGGTAAGAGATACGTATTTATCTAAGGCGTAAGTTTCCGCCGATGAAACATTTTAATGTAATTTCACTGGATCGTATAGAAACAAAAGATCTGAAGATCAATAATTCGATGTGCGAAAATCGATTGGAGAACGAAACAAAGAGATGCGGTAAATTGAAAAAATTGAAGAAAACGAAGGCGGCGTTCTAAGGAAATTTTACAAATTCGACGAGCAATTTGCGACGACACGCGAACGCGAAAGAAACGTAGATTTAACGAGTAGTAAGAAAAGTAAATCTAATAAAAGAACTAGTTTTTGCCGGTGAGAAACCAGCAACGAAACGACGTGGATTTATAATCGCTACTCTTTCGGAGGATGTAAAACGTTACCGTGTGATGTAATCCCGGAAACGACAGGGATAACGGAGCCTTCTATACCCTCGTATTTTCCCCATTTACGGCTTTAAATTTATCTCGACCTGCGTCGCTTAAATCGGATTACAAAACGTCATACCTGAATCGAGCGGAGATTTCGTCGCCAGCACGATAAATAATAATCACGTGTAATTATGTATTTCGTGTTTGCACAAACCGTTTGCAGGAGAGCGATCTTTAGAACGAGAAAATGATTCGATCGAACGATTGTTTTTCTAAATTAACTTTCGCTTAATGCCACATTTTATTGGTATAAAATGCAGATGAAGCGAAGCTCGAATGTTTTCTTAAACATCTTGTGATATTAATCTATATTTTCTCTTCAAAGAAGATGACAGACTCGAGAAAAAATGTATCGTATAACGCGTATCTCGCAATAGAAGTTTTATGCCGGTTAAGAGCGTAAGATATCACTGTATTTCGTACAATATACACATTTCACAAACGTTAATAATTTATCAATAAAATAATCTTCAGTTTTCTATTATTTCTTGTTGTTATCGCAATCGTATTTAGAGATAATTAATACAAGAAATGGTTTTGCCTCTTATTATGAACTTTATTTCTTTTTAATTTATTCCATTTATTTAATTAGAAGTTATATCGCGTACTTTCTTAGGAAATATATTGTCAAGGACGTTATAACAAGTTATAGAGTACGTAACTAGATTTCATTCCTTGCAGAATCACGAAGTCTATAAATCCGTAAAGGTAGAGTTCAGTATTTCGTGATAAGTGAAATATGACCTGCGTGGAGAAACTGCCTGAATTTGTCAGATAGATACATCAAGAAATGGATTTTTCTCACAGACGTTTGAAAATTATTCCATCTAAGAATGATATACGTTCGTGAGAAATATTACAAGTTATCGACAATTCTATTAAACACGTTCAGATGAAAATCTACGGTCGATGGTACTCGGATAAGTTGGTACAACAGCTTTTACGTAAGGGAAATGTAATCGACCTTTTATTACTTGCTAACGACTTGGGACAGACATGGTGAGGGTATATTTTATATCATAGAAGCATTTCTTCGCAAGAAAGTATTTATATAATTGAGAGTTTTCATTTATCCATATAAGAAAATTGAATAAAAATGATAAAAAGGCAAACTTTTAAATTTCAAATTTAAATTTAAAAAATTCAGTAATAATAATTTTATAATAATATTATAATTATATAATAATATTATCAGTTCGAACAGCAGACCTACCAGAGTAGTGTAGTGTACTGTGTAGAATATTAAATTGCTTTACTGTTATTATTTAAAATATAAACAACTTTACAAATATAACTCTATAAATATCCGTAAATAATTTCAAAACAACACGATAAAATAATATTATTGTAACATGTACTTTAAAGAAAGGCATTTAGCAATCCCATAATCCTCGTTAGATGAAAACACAACTTAGAAAATAACCTCAACTACAGCCTGATTACATAATATACGTAGATAAGAGAAATAAAGTTATTTGCATAATAGGGTACTCACTTTTAATAGGGTTACACACTATGATAAAACTAGGCGAACGATATATGTACGTACCCATTATTTGTGGCAACTTGTACTGCCTGTAAATCATTCTAATAAAAATATAGATTTATAAATACCGTAATTATGGAAAAATGATATCCATAATAACATTTTTTATCGTTATTTTTCAAATAAAATTTCAACGATATTCTTTATAAATTTGCAACTTAAAACGATACAAAAACAGTTTTCTCGAAGGATTTTATTATTTCTAAAACACAGAAATTTCATTCGATCGAGAGGAATGTATAACGAGGATCTTTTAAAATCTTATTGCACAAATTAAGTTACGTTAGCGGATAAGACATATTCTAAACAAGCTTGGACTAAATCCAAGCAGAACGAACAAAACATGATGAAAACTCATCTCTAACTTTGAAATGCTGCTAATTTCTTCATTTTGAACTTCTTGCAACGGATTTAGATCCATTTTCGCATAAATTTAATAAACTACGAATTTATACCTTCATCTGCTTAACGCTATTCTTACTGTTACATTCTTCTTTTTCATCATAGGTACCGTTTAATCAAAATTCCTGAAAATAATGAAAATTAAGTTTTTCTTTACTAACAAAAATATAATTTAACATTCGATATATTAATTTCGTAGCGCAAACCGCTCCGTGAATATCGTTCTTCAGTTTTATTTTAAACGGTGTCCGTTCAGGTCAAGACTTCTCTTTGAATCGTAGTAACAATGGCTAACGTCAACCGTCCTATGCTATATCGTTGTTGTTTCTATACTTGCGCCTATTATAAAAGCTATCCCATGAAGTTTAGTAGGTATAATTCTCTATAATCGTGGCAGATTATTCCACGCGAGAAAACCAATTGAACCGCGTATTTCCAATAAGTAATCTTGGAGGCTATAAAAGCTTAGACCGTTTGAAAGAATAGTCACAAAGGGCTCTCGGCAACTAATCATTTCGATTGGAGGTAGAAGCGGCAAAGAATCGAGGCAGAGAAGCGTTGTTAGTGCCACGGGAAACATGAATATTCCAGCGGAGAGCGAACGAAAAGGGCGGGGATGGGAGGGAAACCGCTTTCGTAAATTTCAAAGCGCACCGGAGCCACGGACGTTTCGCATCATCGTAGGAGGCGAAACTTATCCCGTTCGATCGATTGCCGGCACACGTCGGTGGCCGGCTTCCAAAAGGTAAAAATCATTTGGACCAACTGGTGGCGCCGACATGCCACCAAGGAAAAGGGTTTTCCACGATCGAGCGCCACGGCAACCGATTTATGGAACCGTCGTAGCCATAAAGCGGCGCCGATAAATATTTACGAGACTTTCGAGGAATCGAACAACGGCCGGCGAGCTCGCAATATCGGTTTAATTAATTAATCCTCAGGCTGCGCCGCGGCGTGCCATTCGATCACCAGTCGCGTTCTTTCAATCGTGCCGATTTAATTTATTTCGTCCTCCTTTTCCGAGCCTTCGCCTACTCCCTTCCCCCCTCTCACTTCCCCTGCCCCTAACCAGCCCTTGTGCCGCTGCACCCGCTCTTTATTCCCATTATGGACCCCCACCAGTCCGTGAACCGTAGACCAACTTCTATCCATTTGCTTTACCGCTTCTACATCGAAACACCACGGTATTACGCCTGGAGATGCCGTTGCTGCACAATTGCAAGCGGGCCAATTACGCATTTCGAAAACACGCGTGTCACTACGAGACAAGAACGTGGCAAAATAAATCCAAGATCCGATTACGTTCACCTATCGCTACCAATCGGTCTAAACGATCGATTGCGGGTTATCGAAAGTTTTTAGGAGAACGACGGATGTAGTGGATCGTTTGCTATCCGATCGCTTCGCGTTCTTTCGTTGTACGTTTGATTCGATGATTCGTTCGAAACGATATGAATCTTTTAAAATGTTCATCGTAGATGCGGCTTTCAATCCGTTAGGGTGAATAAATGGTGTTGGTAGGTATGGTCGACTTAAATGGACGAGAGATATGAATAAGACCTTTATACAGCATGAATTATGCAACTGGGACAGGTGATATCGATATTATCCCTTTTTCGGATACACATAGGAGAAGAACGAACCGAAGAAAAAGTTGAATTTTCAAGAGGCGAATCCCTGAAGGACATTTTCCGATCTTACTTTTCCACACTGACACACATACATAGATTTAATGAAAATACAAGTTGCTTTGCATAAATCGATATTTACCACTCTATCAAATAGTCGCTTAAGTCGCGATCGTCGTCCCAGTTTTCTTATTTCAGACCAACTATTGCTTATCTGTAACTAAGAACTTTTCGAAATGCCAAAGAAGAGCAATATGAACGAAAATACCAACAAACGTTGAATAACACGGTTAAAAGTTCCGTGTTATCGCAAATCGTACTATACGAGACTTGGAATTCATACAAATGTGATTTCTTGATATACTAACGTGTTACTTGATATGCTATTTGATATCCATTTATACGTCCTTTCTCGTTTTATCAAAAATAATTTTAGAAAATTAATTGCTCTTTTCCACGAACAACGTGATAGCTTAACATATTTTACACACGTATACGTACATCTGACAGAATGTCCAAAGTATTATCTACGAACTATACGAAATTTATAGTTTAGGAATTAACAGCGACAGCGTTAATAACAGCTATGATTACATACTATGACATTCTGCCGCTATTTCATTAGCATAGTATTATCATTAATTACTGGAATCAAACCTCATTTATTATCGTTATGATCATCATTTATGCTTCATGCCTATTACTACGCTGAATCTATAAATCCAACTTCCTCTCATTTACTTTCAGTCGAACGACGTACAAAGAATGGAAACAGATAAGAACATTCTCATTCTTGTACTTCTTTCATCGAATATTACAAAGACACTGGACGAAATGTGCACAGAGAATAAGTCGCAAGTTTTCCCTACTCGTAAGCAGAAACGGTGATAAGTAGAGGAAGAAATAAAAACAAAATAGAACGGACGTAAGGGGTCCGCGAAATTGAAAACACGAGCACGGTTTTCGACTCTCTCTCTCTCTCTCTCTCTGTTCGCAAGGCAATTTCACTCTCTCGTGCACAAAAACCGTCCAGTAATTTCACAAAGCTCGGTACTTGACCTGTTACCGCTAGATACGATCCGCGTTTCTGGTTGCGCGGACTAGAAAGTGGTACGGCGTGATCCGGATCCGCAAATTGCCGCGTTCATTCGACTCATTAAACGCAAACGAGGTGTAAAAGAATAATGCAGAAAAGAGCGGCCGAACGGACTATACACGACCAAGTACTTGATTCACCTTGAGTTGCCCAGACACTTTTTCCCTGAACCGTTCATCGAAATTCCCAAGCACCAACGCCATCGTAGTATTTTCGCGTTTGCATTAACGCGGACGTAGCTCGCCGAGGATATAGCAATAATATAGATTTCTCCCAGCAAACTATCACAGGTTGGGATTAGGTTGGGTTTAAGTATCCTGATATCTGACGAATAACCACACGGGGAAAAACAGGCGCTGTATACACAGGTTGTTTCTAAATGTCCCAGCTGGAGAATCGAATCGACGTCGAGATTAGACGACTCACGACGTCTCTACGCGTGTACGGTTACGTTTATTATCAAAATTGTAAATATTTTGCAATAATTCCGCGCTATCGCGTTTACGCGCAATTGAAGTTTATGCAACTTTTACTCGCTCTGTTACGGTTATCGGAGTCATAATGTAAGCAGCGAAAACTCATAAATCTGTAACTTTTCGTAGTAGCTCAGTTAAACTGGCTTTGAACGGAAGAAAAAAGAAAAAGAAAAGTGTTACCTAAAATTTTATTGTGCGAGCTTATCAGAATCATGTTTAGGAACAAATCCGACGTGTTTTCCTCTCGAAAAAGAGAAGCGACTGAAAAAATTGTACGGGCACGTACAGGTCGATGTTTAACAATAAAGACGGTATTAAAAAAAATAGTTGGTCTTCTTTACTTCGGCGAACTTTATTATCCATTATTATCAATTTTCCTGGTCTATCAAATACTTGGAAAATAGCAGGATTCTTTCGTGAAATACTCGTATTACGCAACGTTGAAACGTTGGAAGTTAAAAATTTATTTACCTTACTTATCAGCACTGTCGTTGACAATAACTTTCAGACAATGCAGCTACAAATCTTCTATATAATATAAAAACGCTGAAAGATGCATGAAGCCATTTTTTACGTTTTAACAATCGGACATTGAATATATATAATCCAAAGAATTGAGCAAAAATCACGCGCTATTGTAATATATATTCAAAGTAGTTTTAATAAATGATCGAAAAAAAGATAAATAAAAGGACAGAAACACAAGGGAAAAGAATAAAATTATGCACTGCGCGAGAAGTTATCGTGCATCGAATGATTTATATTTCCGCAACACTCCGTTCCACGGTCTTAACATACATATATCGTCGAAAACACGCAGTATTTTAAAGAAAGTCGTCCTTTCGCGCGGTTCAGTTGTATTTAGACTAATAATAAAGGAAACTTAGTAGGGCTCCTTCGTCAGAGGTAATCCATTGAATGCAACGCAATATCTTTATAATGTACATTACTCGCGGAACCTGTTTATTTACGAAGTGAAAATAAAAGTAGCACAATTTATAAAGTAAGAGTACCAGTGACATTTTGCAATTAATGTTATTTCTTCGATGCTTTTTAAAACTAACAAATATCAACTATTTCGTTTTCGTACTACCTTTTGCAAGAGAAACTACGCTTATTTGGTACATAACATTTTATATAACTTCGATATTTTTCGTTTCATATTTATATCTTGTATTTACAACTGTAACATTGATACGTAAGAATAAACGAAAACATTTTTATGCTATATTGATACTAAAATAAAAACTGGAGATTAACGATCATTTCATGGTATCATAGCCACTTACTTTCATCTCCAACTATTATATTATATTATATCTGCGATCTCGTTTAGTAAAATTTCGGAAACGAATCAGCAGTAGTCTCCGACATTGTTCGCGAGAATAAGTTGCAACGATCTTTCATGGAATAAACTTAAGGTAAAAGAGACTCGGTAACGAGTGTGTGTTAGTTCTTTATCTGTACCAAAGAACATCGCTCCAAACAATGGATTTAATTCTTCAAAAGCACACCTTTGTCGCCCTTTTAGTAAACGGCTCTCTAATTTCCAAATAATGAAACGTTGCAAGTCTCGTTTACACGCACGTACTATCAATTACTACAGCACGGAATAGGTCGGCAATTTCGCACAACCGAATTCGCTAAAGTTTCGATCGAAAGTCAATAATTGCGCAAGCGGATTTGAACTCCGTGTAATTCGACGATGAATCGGATGACCGCTTTCGTACTACATTTTCGCTTTATCTTCGCGTTACTCGACCTTATACGATCCCACTGTCTGTCACCGGACCGATTAAAGCTATTACCTTAACGCGGTATAGATAAACGCAGACTCCTACCACAACCGTTGTATCTGCATTCGAATCAAAGAATCTGTAAAACGATCAGCATTTTTATATCTCGCATACGTGATCCGATGATTCGACGTGTAGTCGGTTCGTCGATTCAACCCGTTTCCGTTCTTTCTTCGAAACATGTGTACAGGCATGAGAAGTTTCTATGATCCGTAACGTTTAGTTGTAGCTTCGTGAATGCCTGCAACGCAAAATTGCGGCACATAAACCAAATAAAAGTACCGAACGTGAAGCGAATGAAATCGAAATTGAAAGTTTATTGTTTATCCGTGATACGTTCAGTTGGATCCCATTTACGGTACCGGAGATGTTATGTGTCGGACGTTTGTATTATCCGGTCTGTTGGCAGTTTGACGCAGGCGCTAATCAGTCGACGCTGGTAACAACTTACACGTCTTTAATGTCAATTAATGAAAGCCGTGATTGGTAAAAAATATCCACTTTAAAAATCTTTACACGCGACAATTTTTATTGTTTTTCTCACTTATCAAAAAAGAACATCTCAATAGCGTTAAATCTGTTATGGACAGATACTTAATCGCGTCTTTATGCCAACGAACGATCTAAGATAAACACGTATTCTCGTATAAGTAATGAAATCAATGGAATACGATATTACCAGAGTACCAAAAATCTGTTTTTATTAGTATCTACGTTTTACATACTTTTTGTACATTTAAATGAGTTTTATTTGCATAAACGCAAATTACCTCGGAATTTACCGACCGGTGATTGCTAACACTGAAATAATTTTTCATTTTTATTGCTCGGTGCATGCAATTACTTGCGTAATAACGTTTAATGCATTATAGAGAATTAACTGCATTTAAAAATATTGTCGTTTTCAAGAATATATTTTCGAATTATTTTGAATATGAATCTGAGCAACGGAATAAAATGTAAAATAGGTTTTCTACGATGTATAATATTAATAAACGTGTCATGATAAAAATGAAAAGGGTTAATAGCATTATATAATTGAAAGCGTGTAGCATAAACTGCTCTTTAGTAACGCGATCGCATCTGATTTTAACCATATTGTAAAAGAAACGTAGAACAAGCTAACAGCGCATTTGCCAAACGTTCTTCTTTATATAAAAATACATCTGTATAAAAAAAAAATATCTGCGAGTGTACTTTGAGCTCGATGAATGGTTACGTTTTACGCGATCATCAAAGAAAAAGGTATAATCGCTTTTTAACGAAAGTTTTCGCAACGTTTTAGAAATCACCTCTTCAATCGCTCGTAATAACTGAATGGGATCATCGGTGAATTACCATTCGCTTAACGATAAAATGGTTTCTTTTTGAGGTAACCTGTCGTTTATGGACGTGACACGGCAAAAATGGGGGACACCGAGGCCGCGGGAATTGTTCCCTGAACCCCGAGGTCTTCGTTATCGAGCTCTTTCTTCGGGACGTTCTGATATATGCTTCTGAAAAGTCTCGAAGTCGGTCAAGCGAGAAAGGAGAGCCGTAAAAAGCCCCGGTTCATTTACTCGGTTCATCTCTGTCCGTAATTTTTCCACTGCGAAGATCGACCAGTTTGCTTTCGTCCAACGTTCACCCCGTTCGCTTCCTGACACTTTTTCGAAAGTTTCGTCCGCTCAAGCTCTCTCCCCCTTCTCTATCCCTTCGTCCTCCTCGTTCTTTCCTTTTCCGAAAAAACTGTCTCGAAACGTTTTCGAAACTGTTCCAGGATCATCGGTCTGCTTCTCGCGTAACCGTCCAACTTTGCACTGCACCCTTTTTCTTTCTAGTCAAGTACAAGAATCATCGATCCATACCCTTGACGCTCGCCTTGATTTACGAGACGAAATGATAAAAAATATATAGACGGAGATTTAATTTACGCTGATTCGTGACGACTAATAAGAGACAACACTCGAGAAAAGACATTTTAAATCAAGTAAATGACTGCGTTCGTAGGTGCTTAAAAATTCAGATAATTCGACTGACGCGTGGACGACGTTTCGTCGGAAAATATCTTGTCCGAAGACATAGACGCGAGAAGATTTCAAAATACAAAAAGACGATCGCAGTCGTTGTAATACTTGAACCGTGGCGAGTAAATTTTGTATTCCCGACGTCATCAGGCGTTCTCGGCTATCCACGTTAATGATATTAATCGATCAACCCATCCCTTACTCTATGTTACTCTTCTTAATTCAATACGCTTTAATTCCGGCAACGGGCAGGAAGAACTATCGTAAGCGGATCAGGGCCCGTCAAAATCGCATTACGCTCGGCTTAAATAATGATAAAATAGGCTCACAGCTTGTACCATCGCTTCGTCATTCATAAACGGCCAACAAGATTATGTATTTTCGATAAACTATATTCGATGTAGATTTCATCAGGATCGAGGATTAAGCTGGAAGTTAGTCGCGACCCGGAAAACAAAGAGACGAGTATGTTTCTCGACTGGAAAACCGCATCGATTATAATAGACAAACCTTGTCGAGGCGACGAGCCGATGAGCTTATTCGACAGCTATTTGTCATCCCTTCTGATAGACGGTTACCTCCGCTTAATCCATAGTCGCTAAGATTAATTTCGACCATTTGCTCCGTTAATCGTGAGATACACAGGACGTAGGACGTTGCAAAAAGAAAAAAGAACGGATCTAAGACTTAGCGAGTTTAATATTTCTTCCATACCTCGTATCTTATATAATTTATCGGCGATGAATCTATCGAGTAGCGTTTGTGCTTGGATGGATATTCGGTGATGATGGCTGTACTTTGTTATCCGCCAAATTAATATTGGATGATTAGTTCACGAGTGAGAGTAACGGATTCTCGACTGCTATACCATCAAACGACTAACGGGCGATTTTACGATTCCTGCTACACGGATAATTTTATTTCAATCTTGGACAAGATGTTGAAAAAATCAGACGATTTTTGATGACCATCGACCGTTCCGGATGTTGAAACGATTCTTTTCGTTCAACTGCTCGAACGATTCTCCCCGAACGTCGAGAGATGTTAACAATTTGAGAACTGGAACGATTCCTATAAGATTATTCGTTTAAGCGGCCATTATTTGCTTGATTGTTGGCGCAAATTCAGGTTCGTTGTAACCGTAGCCTCACCTTTTCCGACATAGCTCATTATCGATGACTTTGAATAAATAATTGATCAAAAAGCGGGAACAACGTATTCACCTGTATTCTGTCTTATAAATATACAAAATAATACAATTTAAATTTAAATGCTCTGGATGGGCGCTATAATCTCACTAAATCATAGATTCTCTTTTTGTAACACTTTGTGTGAAAGCGGGGTAGGTACTCGTAAATCGCGTTCCACCGGCGCCTAATTGCAATTCACACTCGACCATATACGCTAAAGATGTCATTTACACGGACGCGGTATAATTTGCCAGCATTAATAACAGCTCGACGCGGCATGTCGAGATACAAAACGAGAGACGACTGTATAAGAAGTATCAACGGCTGCGCATGTTAATTAGTTGGCTCGTGGATCATCAAATATTGTTATCACGATGATTACGATTTAATCCAGCCATGGGTTTGTCGTACGTTATCGTTCCTTTGTTTGTTTCACAGATGAAATTGATAACATCGATAGAATGTTATATCGTGTAACTCTGAGTAATTTGGAACGAACACGAGATGGTTATTTATAATATTAATTGATCGTAGCAATCTTATCGTT
The DNA here is from genome assembly GCF_011952205.1 of Bombus bifarius. NCBI lineage: Eukaryota > Metazoa > Arthropoda > Insecta > Hymenoptera > Apidae > Bombus > Bombus bifarius. The sequence goes on along the minus strand of NW_022884507.1, from coordinate 192,926 downwards.
CTATCGATAAAATTCAATTTCCCCCATATCAGCTATGCGATATCGACTTTAATTTCGATATGTGAACATATTCATAATGGAACTTTTTACCTTACGTTTCATTTATTCCTAATTTTAACTTTAAGCGTGGAATCAAATATCAACTGACTTTAAAATCACTGCGCTGTGCAATTCAAATATATTTGTAAATTTGCATACGTTCAATAAATTGAAATTACTTTATATAAAAATATCGTTCAAATATCGTGTTATTCAAAATATAAAATCGAAAATTACATTTGGAAATATACGTATTCGCGAAAAACAGGGAATCACGTCACAGAGTATATGTCTAAAAGTAAATAAAAAGAGATATCTGCGAATGCGATAAAAAAAATTGTTGGCCGGTAATTATAGGATATAGGCATGCCTTTCAACACACGATGTAAAATAAAAATTTCCCAACTCAAAAATTGCAAAAGTTATGAAACGATAGAAATGCGTGGAAATTGTTATCACAGTCTAGATAAAATAAATTCCATTATGTAGGTAAAATAATACATTTACAGAATGAAAAATGAAATCGGCTGAATGTGAATTACGATAACAGGTAAATATATCCCCGAAAGCGTGTTATAACATGTACAAATCAAAAAGAGATCAAATATTTATATTTACAAAATATTATCTGGCATTTCAAGAAACACAAAACTTCATTTTTAACTTTCTTTGTAACGAAAAAAAAAAAAAAGATTTCATGCATTTCGTACGCATCACTTGATAACAGTATTAAACGAGAAGATAAAAATTATTAGACTAAAAATTATCAGTTTGTATACAAAATTTACATATATTTGATATTCCTCTCTTTTCCTCTCCATTCGCTTCTTATACTTTCACTATAAATTTTATATGACTCACCTCTTCCAATACTCTGCACGTGACATGTTAATAAAATTCAATATTTCCACGAAATATCGAACTCCATAAATTCTCAATGCCTTTGAGACGTCTTTTCTATATTCTCGAAAATCGCAAAACTTTTGATTTTTCAAAACGGCGATCTTTCTTTTCGCATAACAGTCGTTTTCGGAATTAAAAAATGTTAATTATTTCGAAGTTCTTTCCTGCTACGTGACACGTCGTTCAAGTGAAAAATCAGTCTTTATATATTTTTCGAAATGTTTCGGAAAAATGAGAAACGTTCTTTCATAACGTTTGACGATTGGCGTGTGCTGGTCACAACGTCGAAATCGTTCGAAAAACGTGACTGTGCGCGACGCGATTCGTATCGTGAAAGATGAGCGGATTGGAAGGCTCGCGGCCAAAAAACAACCGAGCTTTTAGAACAGCGAAAGATGCGTACGTAATAAACACAGAAACGTCCGTTCAAAGCTTTCCGCGGCTTCTGAATCGCGCGAACGAGCACAAAGCTGCACGCCGATCAAAAGACTGCGAGATCGATCGGAATACACGAAAACCAACTGAAACTCGTCCGACTCCTTGCATCTACGCGACCATCTAAACGGCAAAGCCTCTTCACGAGCACCGTTTCATCCTAAAACGTATACTATGTAAGCATAGAGGTCTGTGGAAATTTGATTAAAAACTTGACCAAAGATAACATATAAAAAAGATCGCGATAACAATCGAAAATAGTTTCGTGCTGTTAGTAGCAGAAGATGTAACGATATATGTATATACAAGGCCAAATACGTCCGTCTTGCTTCTTTCGTGGAAAATTCTCGAAAATGAAGAGATCGTCGTCGGATGCGGGTCGATAAAGTCAAAGTGTTTTCATCGCCAGTAGTTTGTCTTTGTACTTTCAACGACCAAAGTTTAATCGTTCTAGCGCTGACCATTCCGCAGAAATGTAATCGCAAAGATACAAGTACGCCAACAGGACAAATAATCGCAGTTAATGCGAATTCATATTATGAAAACGTTAAAACGCTTCTGAAAAAATAGAGGATATTCGTACATGAACTAACAGACGGAGCACATATATCACGTTGTTGACTATTTGCAGCTAGAGAGCAGCTTTTGTTTTTTCGCATAAAGCAGCTATCTTTTATTTCTAGGAATATAAAACGTCGCGTCGCTGGCAAAAGCTCGTGTAATTTCAGTTTACCTGAAACGACGAATCTATATTTCACTTTTTCCTTCCCTTATCCTTTCGTTTTATCCGTTCGCGATATTTTATCTTAATTGAAATAAAATTAATCTTCGTCCTTTATTGCGTCAATTTGACACGTCACGACAAATTTAAAATAGCGATATACCCTGCAGATTCTTTTACTATTCGCCAATACCGTGAACAATTTTATGCCTGAACGTACAGAAACCTCGTTCCTTGCCTTGCGATAAAAAAATTTGCGAATTTAGATATTTACCTTCTCGCTGTGTCGATCTTCTCTCGTTGCGTAAGTGTTGAAATCGAGGAACAAATTAAATCTGGCAAATGAAGGTTGCGTGAGAGACGAGTGCGATGGAAAGATACGATTCGTTTGGCGTGGAACTTCGATTCGAGTTTCAAATTGTTTCAAAGAAACAGCTTATCTCGGATAAGACACAAGAGCCTATCGAATCGAACGATGCACTTCTTTCGTTATTTGCCAACTGCTTTCGGAATTATCCTCGATTATAGATCATTCTCAGAAACGTAATCGATAAAACGAGTTCGTGGAAAGAAACTCTTCGAATTTAAGACTCTCCGATCCCAAGAAATCCTTGATACAAACGTCGCTCTTTTCCTCCTTCCTAAACCACTTGTACGATATGAAGGAAATTAAGCGGAAGACGCTTAAGAGAGAACATAGATCGACCTGGTGTTTCGACTGGAATTTGCATCCCATCTGGTGATCGCTACGCCGCCTTTCCCTCTCAGTTCTCTGGGGAACAATTTCCTCGGGAAACATTCGCGGAACGGTGGACCCTGGTCTCCGAGTGACACTTTCGCGTTATCCCGTGCTTTCTGCGGAACGAGCTGGTGAATAGCCGCGAAACGGAACGGGGGAAAAAGCTAACAACGTCGGAGAGAAAAGGAGGTGGAACGCGACAGCGAACGAAGCAGGGAAGAGACAAAGGCAAGGTGGAAAAAGCCAGACCGAGTAGCATACTCGCGGTGAGTTTTCACGCGAACGTCGCGACCGTCGCGACCCTGTCCCCTGCGTCGACGTCGCGACGCATTTTTCTCTTCAGACCTGTAGCAGGGAGCTGCTATCCGCAATAACGATCAGAGCCGCACACGAGCGTATATACGTGTCAGTTTAGTTGCCATGGGAAACCGGGGTCGGGGCTATCGAGCAAGAGATAGACCTCGGGAGGCGTCGTGGCGCCAAGACCAGGGGCATCCTCTGTTCCGTCACCGGCAGGCTTTGAATTTTCCCGGAGACGCGGATGAGAAGTGACTGGTGCAGGCGCGACTCCGAAGGGCCGTTACTGTTATCCCCGATGAAGCCCGGCTACCAAGGGAATAACGCGTTAAAGCTCCGGAGGAAGTCGACTGGAAGTACAACGAGAGCGGCGGAGTAGAGGAGCTGCTTTTGACTTTCCAGTTTCTCCCACTCTCTACTCTAGCCATTGGCGAACGAAATCGTTTCATGCTGAGTGCATCTAATTTTATGTATTATTAAAGTTAAAGGTTGGACCGTACGATTCGTCGGATGAATCCTGCTGCAGAGGCTTCTCCCTTCTTTCGGCGTTCACCACGATCCGAGTGTTCCTTTGCAAACCTTTTGTGCCAGGGAATAGAACGTTACCGTGGGGTGTCTCGAAAATGCAAGTCTGAAATTGAACGGATGAGTCGAAGAGATCGTGACGTGGGTAAAAATGTGTTCGTTGTTCGCTATCTGTCTGTACAAACTCTCAGTTGTATGGACCGAAATAATCTGGATCTTTAGGATTCGTGTAATCTTGTACGGCTAGCGCAAATGAAATATATATGTTGGAATACAACATAGACACATAGACACAAACAGTCTTATACAGACACCTACACAGGCACTACTGTATAGAGAGCGGGGTTCAAAATCTTTTAAGGGACCATGGGTCACTACGTACAGTCAGTCTGAGAGTAACTGGCCAACTGTCAACAATCCATAAATTCTTTATCTGCACACTTCTTTAATCATACCATATCACTCACTTATATTTTAAATACATTTGGTTCTGTAATTCTGTTTAATAAATATCACCTAATATTATTTCAACACAAACATTGTGTCTTCCACAGATTATTTATCTTGACTTTAAGATTAAATTCTAACAATATATATAGCGGAGTCTTGCTTTCGAGACATCGTACGAGGGCGTTTAAATAGCGTAATTACCATCGTGTACTTTCTTATCGAGATTCGTTTCAGACAAATCTCGGGACCGTCTTTTGAAAACGAGCTGATCTTATCAACCTTTGATCAACTACTGATCGGAACATAGAGTAAGGAAGAAAAAAGACGCAGCGTGAAAGTACACGAGATAAGTCATCGTCGATTAATACTTTTATCAGAATTGAAAACGACTATTAACAGTGACATAATTTGTAAAACGGTATTATATCTACTAGTTGTAACTACCGATATACTGGAATATGCATCGCAGCGCAGCTTCAATCTTTGTATAGTTAATAACGAAATACGGCATGGTTCGGTCTTAAGCAAGTTTGGTGTCTCTTTGGCTAGTCACCTTCGCGACCTAATTACGTTTTAGCTTCCTGACAATTTCGTCACGCCTTTAAGAGAATCTCCATTCCTTTCGATGGAGTTGGTTACAGGGGATTTGCATTTTCTCGTCCATATATTTTCATCCACAGCTACGTTATTCCAATTAAGAGGTTCTTCAAGCATAAGATTCATCGAAAAATAAGCGTACGTTTTATAATATAGACTCGAGTTACAATAAATGCAATATATCAGAGCGTATTGCTGTTACTGGTATTATCTAATTCTATTCTATGAATACTTTTACAAGATTAGGTACCAGATATTGCCCGATAGAATAGTATAAGATATTTAGATTTCTTATATTTTTTCTTATAACGTTTCCTAGTAAATAAGTTCGTATTTCCGACTTTCAAACGCTGCAGTCGCATTGATCGAAACTATCGTTTATTGCGAATTGCTTTCGTAGCCAATTCTGCAAACTTGTTATAGAGAACACGTCAGTTGCAAATACTGCATAACGCATAATATGTATGTAATTGTAGAAAGTGGATTTTACTGTTCGTGTGAAATTCGATAGTACCGCGCGAGGATTACACGACGTATATAAGACAATTTTAATATTCGCAAACTCACCGATACAGGTAACGCTGACGGTTAATGCTTTTGGGAAACAGGTTCCGTAATAGAATCGGCTATCTCAATTTCTCCAATTTCCCTATCAAAATTTCTCCTAACCCTTATATCAATGGCACACAATCGCACGTAGAAATCAGTTCCATATGTACCGTTCCGAGCACATTGTACGTGTATTTGATTGGAATTGATCCGATCATATAACTCCACTAAAATATAAAACGAAAGATAAAGCGAAATCGTTACTTGAGTTATTTGTAACGTTCTACAGCTTCCAATTAACTTTACAGAGAGCATATAACAATATTTTACACTTGGCAACTGACAATTTCACAGCTAAGTTGTACGAGGAAAATTGCAAGAGCAAGTGAAAATTTTATCTCGATTACCTGTTACTTTGGTTCAAGAGAATCGTTTATCACCCAAAAACTCCTTGTAACTCGAAATTAAAAATTAACGAGGCAAAATTACTTTCAACCAGTTTAGTTTTCTTTAAAATTTCTATTCTTGCTTATACAAGTGAGATTTTTCTAGCGAGTAAGATTCTTTCCAGCTATACCTTTGATATTAAATTGATAACAGCGAAGTTTATTAAAACGATCTTTCGTGTGAAAATGCCGAAATATTTCGATCGATCGAACATACGGTATTTTAATAAGATTAAGATTTTCATGTACTCGGAGGAGTATTTAAATCGATATATCTCTCGAATACACCGCGAGTTTGTACGAAACTTTCATGCCACGAACTCGGTGGAATTAATTTTAGCTAACTAAGAACTCCGTTTTATAGAATTTAGATGTTACTACGAGCAAACGACATTATATAATTTATCCAATTAAAACGTAAAATTCCAAATAATTGTTTCCTCGAATCAACGAAGCTTAAGAAATATACGTATTTGTCGAGCAACATGATCCAAAGAGCGCAAAGTCTCGTCGAATTTCCATGAGTTACTTTAATCCTCCTAATTGTTCTTACAACCGAGCAAGAACTGCAACTTTTCAGCTCCGATGTACAGAATCATTGGCGGCGGAACAGCGATGGAAACGGCAAACAACAAGCTAGTGCGTGCAGCCAAACCATGTATACGTTTCAATTTCAACGTACGCTCGTTACGAGGAAAATTAGCTTCGTTAAAACGGCAACGCCCGAAGAAACAACGCTTCCGTCCGGGCTGGGGCGTAAGATTAATTGAGAATAGAGCTTTGAGACTGCAAAACTGACTCGGTGATTCGCGCGAGTTGCAGCTAATACAGAAAGCAGACTTGGAAAGGCCGCCAGAGTTGCATTATCCCCTGGCAAATGGAATCTGAAGGAGTCGGTGGGAATAACACAAGCCAACTAACGAGTCGAACGTATTGTTATTTCGTTAGTTCGTGTCAATCGTTGTTCTATACGTATATCGACATTTGAATCAACGTTTGAAACATATACGTAAGCTTCGTGAAACGAAAAAGGACGTAAAAGGGTTCCACGAGCGTTTAAATACTTTCCTCAGCCACTGTACGTGTACCTGTATCGCATCGTGGTACACGCTTTTAAGATAAACCAATAAATACCTTCGCTTTCCTTCGTCGTTAATAATTCCGTATTTTCCTTCCTGAAAGATATCGGATAAAACGGTCCCAAAGTACGAGTTGGTCGGGGCACTGTCCAAGCGTGGATTCGTCCGTGGTAAGTTTTAAATTTGAATCGATGTCTTAATGGTCGTATAAACATGGCGCAAATATGGATTGTCGGCCGACCGTAGTTGGAACACGTGGCGCGCTTTATTACCAGTTTAATCTGAAAACGCGGTTACCGCTCGAAAGAGACTGCCTGATAAATTCGTTGTGAAGCGTAGTGCCTATTTACCGGAGCAACGAATAAATGTACATATCGAGGGCAAATAATAAGGCTACGGAGGGCAGAGAGCGAAAGACCGTGGCTGGTTGGAAAAATCCTGGCGAGAAATCGAATATCTCTCACGGATATTCCGGTACGCGGTAATAAACGACAAACGAGCAACGCCCAAACCCCAAGAGATATCTGCTTCTTACACGAGATCGAATCAGAGTGATTAAAAAGCGGCGGATATCTCTCTTATTTATTTACCTTTCCTTCTGACTTTTTCCATCTTTCTTACTACCGTTCTGCTAGTGGAAGCGAGAAAGGCAGGTCGAGGCAGGGTTGCTCGTAATTTTCGACGCGCATTTCCGATAATACACGTGATTTTAATAAATTACCCGAAGGGGATACGTAGGAAATTACATCGTGCACCGTCACCCCGGATTTACGGAGCGCGTTTAATTTACAAATTTAATTTCAGGACAGGAGGGATACTCTTAAAAACAGGGAAAAACGATACCGGCAGACAAGATATTGCTGACGATGGAGTAGCATTTCAGCGATAAATCTACGGCCACCGCCAACTATGGAAATTAAACTCTCCGAGTAGGAAGGAAACGTTTCAATTATTTCAATCTTCAGAATGAGAACGCTGGTAAACCTATTAAGTTCTAAGTGTTCTAACAAGCCTGTCAAATTGTAACACGTACAACATCAGAGTAGCGATGTGCCGCTGAATTCATAACAGGAAATATTACGTTGTTATATACAAAAATAGTATGCTCCTAGGAAACGCCTTCGAATCTTTAATATCCCTCAGCTTGTTTTACTCCGTGTTCTACCATTACTCATTATCGCTAAGCGTATCGTATCAAAAACTCAATCGAAACGCTATATCGTAAAATAATAACTATAACGATAACAGTAACGATAACAATAACAGTAACAATAGCAGTAGCAATAGTAATAGTAATAATAATGAAAATATTCATATTTTATTTATACCAGTCTGCTGGAAAAAATATTCCCCTTTCGTATCTTTCAAAAGGGACATTTTCGAATAGAGAAATGAAAGCAATTTAAGATCAGCCACGCAAAATATCCAATGCTTAACGTTCCACGGAGGCTGTTCGTTCTTTCATTTTCTCGTTGCACGTGAATCTCCGACCAACCACGCTCCACAGACTCGAAGATGATTAATTAGAAATTTAAGAGTTCCGTGCGATGTTCCCGGTAGTCTGGAGGCATTATTGAATCACAGCAAGTAGTCTTTGAAGCAGTTGCAAGAGGATACATTCCCAAGAGGAATGAGCACCACGCCCCTGCCGCGGGCTAACTTGAACCAGAATAAACGGGGGAGATTCTCCGTGGATTACGGAAACACGCCTTACCCGTATATCGAGATCTGTGATGAAATTGCGAAAGAAAGTATGAAGTAAGTAAGTACAATCGAGTCTATGATAAGAACGAGTTACGACGCCTAACGAGCTGTAATAACAGTTCGACCGTATCCTCGCGCTTTTCGTTCCTCCTCTTCTGTCGTCCCATTTATTCCATTCCAATTCCACGTCATTACATAAAACACGATAACAACGAATCAACGAGAAGCACCGGTTATTTACGCAAAATAAGATACGATCGGTATTATGGTCGCGTTCCGTTCGATTGATCTCCGTAGTAAAAGAGTCATGAAAGTCAAGATTGAAAACATAATCGTGCACCGCTCAAGTTTCCGAGAACGTCGTCTAGCTCGGTAAAAAAGCGGTCAATAATGTGTTAATATTATCGGCGGAAAGGAGGTATCGCGTTGCTCGAAAAGCACATTTCCGGGAAAGTGATGAGCCAAGTTCACCAAGTCAAATAGAAGCCGGCTAGATTGCGGTTTCGTCTGGCGGCAACTTTCTTAAAACCGTAGAAATGAAGGTTTTCCACGGGAACGATACCTGTCTGTGCGAAAACGTTTAATCGCGTTTCACGGCAAGTTGTCATGGTGCGAGTAATTTCGTGAAACTATCGCCGAACCTGGCAAACGAGAAACAAAAGAAAGAGGGAGAAAAGGACGGCAAGAAAAAACAAAATTTCCATGGTCGAACCGTAAAATGGTCGGTTTTGATACTCGAGAAGGCAACCACGTAAACGAGAAGCAACGTAGCTTAATTCGATCCCTTTTCAACGGCGATCGTTCTTAGGAAACTGACGAGTATTAACATTATTAAATTCTTACGGTTCGCGTGGCGCGTGGCGAATCGCGTTTACATTCGCAACGATCATCTGACCGGAAAAGAATTAATTGGTAAACTTGGGATCTTGTAAACCGAAAGATATTATTATTGGATCGCTGTAAGTCGCGTACCTACACTTCGAAGGATCTACAACTTATCATTCCCCAAGGCAATAAGTACTACGAGAGTAACATGGCATGCGGAGAAGTCGAACTGAAATAAACGACGGAGACTCGGACATGGGACACGAGAACAAGGTTCAGTTCTTGGATATCGGTGGCGAAATGGTAAGGTAGAGAACAAAGCGTATTACTACCTCTAGGAATTCCTAGTGACCTCTATTATTACGTGACTGTATTCTACCAAATTGGACCGGGTATTTCGATGTATTCTATTCAGTCGTGTTGTCAGACGATGTCAGACATTTTTTAACAATCCCGCGTTTCATACGATACTATTAGCTATTCGCCTTTCGTTTCTCCTTTTCGATTAAAGGGCATTCTTGTATCCGTTTTTTAATAAATTTATTTTAAACTTCTTCTCTTGTTAGATTTTTAACTACATTTAAGATCAAACGATATTTACGCGATAAATAAATTACACAGTTAGAAGGTGCTCGTACTATGTAAAGATTAACTCAATTAGTGATTTCAGCCAGGTATATAGAATCACTGAATACGAATATCCAAGTTTTATCAATTATAAAATACTATTCATACGGATAATAAAGGATATTATTTAAACATAGATAATTTAATTCTAAAATAATATGCGTACGTATAATTTCGTTTGGATATGGTGTAATATACATAGTTGATAATGAGAGGTAAAATTTCAGTTGAAACGCTCCGCAACCGTTCTATCCAATTTCACTTCCATTATTTTGCAAGTACAATAATTTGAAGTTTTAAGAAAAATAACGTTATACGATACGAATCGGAAAAACGTTCGCATTAGATTGGGCGAATTTCTACATATTTGTAATTTCTAGAAATCACATACAATGCTCTATATTTTCTTTAAAATTGCCGAGATTTCAAAAGCGGAAGCCGATTTCTGTCTCTTGTTATTCTTATATCTCCATAACCGCAATACCGAGCAAATACGGTTCGCAACCATTTTTTCTCACTATTATTTGTCACGCATATAATGTTAAAAATTTTAATATCCCTTTTCCCTATCAATTTATCCCTCTTATTATTTTTCTCTGTGCATACGCGGCGGACTAATTGCACATTATGTTCGATAAAGCCGGGAATCGTTTTAGACCGGCGGAAAAAGGACATCCATGAGCATTACGAGCAGCGATGACGGTGGTGGCGCAGCGCCGCAATTTTACCGATCGCTATGGTTCGCTTTTAAAAGCGGTTCCGTCGTTAGTTCGGACGTCCCGTCGAGATTCGACGAAATTTTCATATTTAGAAGAAGGCTGTAATTAATTTCATTCCAGATGTCGATCAATAGCGGAGCAGTTATTAAAAGCGCTAATGAGGGTCTGAAAAACCGAGTGACACGGTAACTCCGTTATCGCATTATCCAAGGTTTATCGCGACGTAGCGAAGCGAATTTAAGGTGGCCGAAAAAGTAATTATCGGTTCCCATTAGCGGTGGAGTAATATTAAGTTCTGTGGTACGGCGCGCTTTCACTCTGTCGCCGTTATTGGAAGATAATGGCAAAGAAAAACGAGAGAGAAAGAGAGAAAGAGAGAGAGCGGGGGTGGTAGAAAGGGGAAGCAAAAAGAAAAAAAGGCGCGATGCTATAGCTTGCAGGAAAAAACAAAGGGAAAAAAGTTATTTTCCAGGTATTCTCGTCGTGTGATAACCGGAAATATCTCCGTTGGTCTGCAGAAGCATCATGTTCCATCGTGCGAGTTGCTTCGTGATATATCTGGTTTGTTGGCGTAGTACAAAGTATAACACAACGTTTGTCAAACGTAACGCAGAATTCGAGATTTCCGACCTATGCAGTGACCGAAAAGCATGGAAACTCGAGTAACGTCCGCGGATTAGCATAAACGGTATTGTCTTTGGAGGATCAAATAACAGCTATAGTCAGCAAAGGACTCGATAGGATTCGGGGACTCGGTTGAAATAAGCAAGCAAGCAAGCTTCCATCTAACCCTGTGGAAATACAGTTGTACGAAAGGTCCTGAACGTACGATGAATCGCGGAAAAACAACACCAAACGGATCACCGCTCGTATTATATATAACCGCTGTATTTCGCCCCACAATCCTTTGCCTTTTGCCAGGATTGCTGTTAGAGAAAAGGAAGTTTTGATTAACAAGAATAACTGATGGATGGCGGTACTGTCGATATTGGCCGAACTTTCTTCGGCGATACTTTTTTCGGATGAACTAACCCAACCAACAATAAAGATCTATAGCTTGTTTAACGTTGGGGTTAAAACAATTCGCGGATTACTATATTCTTGCTGTTAAAATAGTATAATGCGATCGTATCAGATGGAAAGGCGGTACTCTGATGCTAGAAAATAGTTCTCGACAGAAGGAGTGTGTTGAACGTGCCATCGGGTTTAAACATAAGGCACAACGCGGAAGAGACAGCAGAGGTCCCAGGTATTTCCATATTGCTTTTATATTACTACAATTTTCTAACCGAGAATCTCGTAGACGCGGGAGCACCAAGCTCTTAGCAGAACTCCTTAACAAAACTGGAAAGTCTCGCGGAATATGGCAGCATCCGAGGTGCTCCTTTCGAGAAGGATATACAATGTATCAGCTGCGACGTTCGTACAGATATTGCCTGTTGTAATCCAATAGTTCGGATCCTGTGTGACGTATAGCGTACGTATTGTAAAACTCATGATGCGAACGGAATATGGGTTGGAGACACTCGCAGATCCCTGGGAATTCTGAGATTTATATAGCGTACCTATGTACAGAGGTATTTTCCCTCTTTCACTCTTCCCACGTCAAAAGTCGAATCGAGTCTCATGAAATATTCCATGGAGAGCTACGTGGTAAACAGGATTAATACAACGACGATATTTATTCCATAAATTCTATCGCTCGTTTCACGGAAAAACACGGTAGTTAATCGATCGAACGAACGGATTTTGTCTCCGAATGTGAACACGTGTTTTGACGCTTTCGTCAACGAGGACGCCAGGTATCGGCGAAAAATTTTTCTCGTTTCCTTCGATCGAGAAAAAAGAAAATTATCGTGACACAGGATAAAAGCTTCGAGGACTTACAAACAGTCGGGCTCCCGAGAGACGCGAACGCCACGGGATCCTGCGTGTCTGGAAAGTTGAGCGAAAATAAACGAGAGACCTTCGATGTAGGTTGAGGGAATGAGGTTAAGTTCTAGGATACCGGAATCCACGATGGAGGAACAGGTAGAATACAGACTTGGACGAAATTTATGCCTCAGACTTCGTCCAAATTTATGCGTCAGACCTCGATGAAATTTAGCCTTCAAACGGAACGACGTTCGATGTCCTGAGGTGGTCGATTAACAAGTAATGGAATTGTAAAAACAACTTTTAACATTCCCTAATATGTTGCTCGTTGTCGGGTGTATTTTTTACAAAGTATTTCTGGAGAAAAAAGATGTGGAAACATAAACCTATATACTTATCGTACACCTTCTACTCTACATGCTAATACACGCATACCGTGGTAAGTGTGTAAAAACAAAGCTATGCATTTTTTCGTAGTCAAAACGATATCGTTCCATTTACGAACCTTATACCATAGAACGCGTGTATCTTAGTCTGAAAGCATCATAATGTTAGATATAGCATTCAAAGGATCGTCATGGTTTACGACCGAAGTCTCGCGACGCGTGTATAGCATTTCTTAGCGCACAATTTACAATTTCTATCTTCTCCTTCTTTGCGATCTCCAAGTTGTTACATTTGTTTGAGACGCGCGCAATGGATCTCTTGTTGCGCAGAGTTTATTTGAACGTGGTTAACGATCATCCGACAGTCTATAAAATGTATTCTTGTTTCTTATTCTCATTGTCGACAATTCGACGAAATTTACAAATGCACATGTAGGTATCTGCTATGTTTCCTTTTAACGAATGGCAAATCTTTTGAAGCACATAAACATTTAAATAGCTGCTATAAGAACACACGTTCTTCAAATTTGCGGTCGTTTTAACAATTTTTCAGAAAAGTTTGAAGAAGAAGTAAAAGATTATTTTTTTCTTGCTTCCTCGTTTGACGTGCTTCTATTTTGACGAACAGCTAGCTCTCTTCCCCTTCGAGAAAACACAAAAATAGTCGATAGCGGCTTACACACTCAACGTCCGTTTTATTCGCAAACGACACCAGAGGGAAAGTGCAGCAATCACCGATTATCGGTTAATCGAAACTTTCACGATGAAACTGGAAGAACTTATCGAGGAATTGGATCGAAACTCGATCAAAAATATATTTGACAGACGATGTGTTCCTCGGAGTTGGGAATTGACCCGCTCTATTCACCTCGCGAGGCTCGTTGAGAAAAGAGAGGAACTTTCTGTGATTTAATTCATAACGAGCTTATACAACAAGCTTATTATTCGGTTGCTGGATGACGCGTTTCTTCCTCTCGAATTTTTCCTCTCGGGAAGACATTTTCGGACGGTTGATACACGTTATCGGATTAGAGGGCGAGGCAAAGCGAGCTGTCGACATGGACGTGTCGCGCCGAATATATACGTATTATCTGGGAAAAGTGCAGCGGTCTAGTCACCAGGCTGGAAACTAGACGAGAATAAACTGGAGAGCCGTGAAATGGATCACGGCAACAGGGTCAAGTTTTCGCTTGTATCGGGATTCACGGCAAGGTGGAATCGAAACGAGTACCGAGCACCGGGTACCTACCAGTGCAAAGGAAATGATATTTTTAGAATAATCGGAAAAAACGCGGCAGCTGGAGGCGATACACGACGTACGGATGAAACGTACCAGGGACGAGGAAAAACAAGAAAAAAAGTTACGATACAATCGTACAAACAATTTTGATACGAGCATTCGTTTAGAACGGTATTTCCCTTAAATACCATGGCCACCTGTTTAAAAGTAGGAAACTTGTAGGAACAATAGGGTTTTATCGAAACGCTAGAAAGTATCGCGAAATTAATTCAGCTGTAAATCTGGTACATTTGTTCAAGCTGTACAATAACTTCGTTAACGCAGATCTGTTTTAATGAAAAAAGAGAATCTCGATATTCCCAGAGACGATGTCTTTGAACACGTGTCCATTATCCCAACGTAAAATCGATTTATCCATTCTACGTATATACTCTGCATTGAAAGCATTAATCAAACGGAGCACGATTAACAGTCGCGTGTTCCTGCGTGTCGTGCATCTCGGAATGAAGGGAACAGTCGTTTCACCGCGCTACACAATACCGCAACGTGGACACCCAGAAGCTAGGACGTATTCCCGTGGAAAAACCAGCCTGTGTGAAGGTAAATGTCAAGCTGGTATCGGGTAAAGCGACTGGGAATAAAGTAGGAAAAGGGACACGGGAGACAGGGAAAGGGTGCTTTGAAACGGGGCTGCGGGTACAAGGTTAAGTACTGAGATATCGGAACGACTGCGTCGGTAGAAAAGGGACCCCGTTTGAATACCAGATGGTGGCCGAGCCGAAGCGAGCGAAAACATCGAACGAAACTGAAATCGCGCATGTTCAAACTGCGGAATTTAACATTCAAATCTCAGACCATGATATAGGGTAAATGTACACAATGCATACGATGATTGTCGATAAAAGAAGGAGGAATAAATAAATAACAAGGAATAAAATAATTGTCATTGTAAATATTTTGTTTTACGGTGATATGTAAGTAATTTCCCTTATGCGTTTCTGTGCCATTAATACACGTTTAAAGAATCCGGAAAGCAAGTTCTTCTGATTCATTTTCGATTCGGTATGGAACAGCGAATGGCGACTGAATTGAAATTTCACTTAATCGCTACGATTAACGTTCGAACGTAAAAGGGTGGAACGTTGCTGAAACTTATGCAGACTTGCAAATGCCTTTCGAGCGTAACTGTGTTGAAAGACGACGGGAAGAGCGGTAAATGAAGAAAGTTGCGCAAAGATTGGTGGGTACAAGGAACAGGGCCAATATACAAATTAGTTTAATAACACATTCCATCGATTCGTAATTTACTTCCATCTGTCGATATAGGACACGAATTGCTAATATCTTTCGATGGGAACACCTCGTTGGCTTTCGCTGCGAATTATAACGCGCGACAAACCGTGATATTCAGATTTTGGAGAGAATTCAAGAACGTGATTTGCTCGATTGCAGATATTGCGGCAAGAGTGTCGTGTAACGTACAATAACAAGACTCGTGGAATTAATGCCAGCTGAACTGCACTTTACTGTTTAAAAAGATACAACGGCAATTAAAGCGTTATCGTTACTGCACGTCTTATTCTATACCTTGAAGGTTTATGGGTTAACTAAGTAAAGACTCTGCGTTGTCTTTTACTTAGCAGACGTTTCTGTAAATTGCAAGTCATCTTGTGATAGAAAACGTGCCCTTGGAAGGCGATCCTTTTCTATCGTTAAAGTACACATGTACGTATTTACCTTGACAACTATTTTTAAAGGTACCAGGAGATAGAATTATTGCGCGTCACCTGTACTTACGTTGTTGTACCGCTATTTTAATCTCGCCGATAATTCAACGTTAATTTTTGTTAACCGATTCTATCTCTTCTGGCATAAAAACCTTATACCTGACTTGATATAATTTCTTCGAACAATTACGTACAAAAACGTCGGTCTTAGGAAAGAAGAGAAGAGAATAAAAACGAAGCCGAATTCGTATATTTCAATATCGTTAATTCCATATTTCGTACGTATATTTCAATATCGTTAATTCCATACGATTCGATCGGCGAAAGAATTTGCCCGAACCAATTCCCAGACTCGAATGTAATTACCGAATCAGGAATACTTAAAGTTCCCGAACAAGAACGCGAAGACAAAGACATTGAACGGCATGCCGCAATTCTATTATCCTGCCGTGAACAACTGGCACGAGAACTCGCGGCAGCCAGTGAAAACCATAAGACAGTGAATAAACAAGCAAATAGATAGAGAGGGAACCGGATCGATAGAACGGTAACGATGTAAGGAATTCTCGTCGGAGATTTTTGGTTAAGTTGATGCTCGAAGCAAATACGTTTCCAAAGGATAGAGCGGTGCAGCCGCGAATATCGGAATTCACAATACACGTATAGCCGGGTGAACCAAAGTAACCGCGAGAGTGCTTTGAAATGGGTTGCGGGAACAAGGTTGAGTTCTAGGATATCAGAATATACGGCCGAGTAACGGTGCAAAGTACGTGGCACGATGAAATTTATGATACGAACGGGAAGAGCTCTCTCTCTCTCTCTTTCTCTCTCTCTTTCTCTTTCTTGCTCTCGTTCAACCGGCGCACTCCGTTCTCCAACGCCTCCGAACAAAATTTTTCGGTCTTCGTTGCATTTCTGCCGTATAAAATCTAGGATCTTTACATGCCACGATCGTAACTTCTTCGTTGAACTGCTCCTCCTCGTCGACGGATATAAATTTGTGCCGGTCGAAACGAGAAAAATCTCGATACTCTTGCTCTCCCGCGAGAATCTCACGAGCAACGCGCCGATCGTCGAGATAATTCATTTTAGAATATAGAAGACGATAACATCGCGCGAGCAAAAATTATCTTTTACGTTCTTCCGCGCTTTCATCTGGATCTGAGAGATCCACGCAAAGACAAAGTGTCAAAGTCTTCGACTAATCGAATCATATTCTTCCTGTGAAATACGTTTTCCGATACTTTAGTTGCTGCTGAGCTTTTTTCAGATGCGCTATACATGTTTCTCTTATCTATACGTTTATCTTATTGTATAGTATCAACGTGTACGTTTGCCCCTTAGAATCTATTACCATTGCTCGCATAGTTAAGGTAATTACGAACCGACATATAAATTTGCAAAAAATTATTCGTATAGACGATAACTAGATATTCGTGTATATCTGATACCGGATAATATCAACGTGCCTATTAGAAACCTACTCAGATATCGATTATTTCGAACCGTCTATCTTTCAAGCTTCGAAACGAATAAATATTTCATTCGACATCTATGCGGCAAGATCGAACACATTTATTACGTAGTCAATACCGAACGCATCAAAATGAATAAATACTTCAATCAGAATGTGTATAATAAGCGTTCGAAAAGTTTCCCTGTTTAAGCGGAAACGCAAAACGAGCTTCCAGTGGAAATGGAATATACGCGTGCGTCGAGAACTCTTCAAAAAAAAAAAAAAAAAAAAAATGTTGAATCACATGAAACTTTCAAAGCAATCGTTGCATAAGGGCAAACGAAATGATAAATATATGAAAATTAAAAATGTTAATAGATATCAGCGGAAAAGAAATTGTCAAAAATTCATATTGCACGAGTTATAAAGATTTTGATTTATAAAATGAACAACGTACGAAGATTAAAGTATTCTTAACCGATTAGCATCGTTGTGCGAGAATGTTACCGAATTAAAAAGCTAAAAGAAAACTATCTTATAGAGAATTAAAGAAATATAAGAAAAGAGAATTAAAGAAAATAAAATATTAAGAAAATATAAAGAAAACTATCGAGTCGTTGATTACCGAATAACAGGCTACACATAAACTTTATAATCGAACTGTTCTTCCCAGAATTACCGTTAATAGACTCGTGTATGTTCGTGAAATGTTCAAACTGTCCATAAAATGACACGGCAAACCCTGCGTTTTCCTAAGATATTCGTGTCTCCGAAAAGAGATTTCCTTCGAACGAACCAACAGTCTCGTGGGAAACAATGGGCAAGTTGCACCAGACAGGTTTTCGGAAGTTCTCCAATAACAGCCAAGTATTCGGTATAAATATTTGACGAACGCCACGTTCGTTATACCAGGCAAGTTCTATTTAAACTCGAACGCGACACAGCCTGCTTCCTGCGGAGCAAAGACCGGAGCAGACTACGGAAATTTCCATTTCAGAATATCATGGTTCTTATTACATATTTGAGTATTTGAGTAGACGCAGACAGCTTGAGACTTTCCAGATAATGTTTGATCCTCGCGGCAACGACGGAATATTTCCTTAGCGTCATGTATTCGTGCGGCTGAAAAGCGTTCGCGATAGTCGAGTTCGAGTAACCAATTATCCTATTAATGACCAACGAAACGACACTCTGAATTAACAAAATCTCCCACTTTATCCTGTCCGTTACTTTTTTTCCGCCCCCGTGTAGATCTATTTTCACCCCTCTGAACTTTTCTTCCTGGAAACCCCGTAACTCGTTCCTCTGCGAAATAAAAACCACCGAGGGATTTCAATCAAAAAGCGTTACTGTACCGAGGTGATTCCATAATCGATTATCCAGCCATTCGCTCGTACGCTTTGATAAAATTAACATACTACTACTACTACTACTACAAGTCGTAGAAAGCGTTTGGACGCTTACGAGCAGTTATGAGTGATAGCTTAAATTCTAAGGAGACGAGGAAAGCGACAACTTTCGTCGGATATTTTGCGGAAGAAAAAGTTCCAAAAGCATCGGTCACGAGTAACGGTGGAACTTTGCACGTGCAATTTTACTCTCACACTCGATTACGTACACGAACGCGCGAATATGCTAGACACATGATAACAATTTCATCGTGGCACCATGTACAGTTCTGTAATTTCAGCGTAGCATAAAATATACGTGATAAAACGTGACGAAAAACGGGAGTCTCGTGAGTGGAGGCAATTATAATTATTTTTACAAGAATTGCTCCACTCACTATCCACTTACTGGACAATTTTGCGCGCGCTGTTCGACTATTATGGACGGGTATTAAAACGCTTTATTTTCGCGAGCCCCGAGAATTATTCGATATGTACCACGCGTTCAAAAGCAACTTACAGCGCGTTTAATGAACGCTTATCCCACCTTCAAGATACTCGCAAATACGCGATAAGGATAAAGAAAAAAAAAAGGTTGGACGTTTGAATCGGAGTGACGGAGTTTGAACGGTAGTTTCAGAGAAGAAAGCTTCGAACTGATTCCGATCCACCGCAGGCCGATTCCGTTGAAACGCGACCAACTCGCAACTATTCGAAAGTATCGATCAACATCTATCAATGGTATCCGAGTACCATTTTGCAGGTTCTACTTACACGATTCCTCGATTATTCAAACACTAGGCATCGCACAGCTCGCGCGCAAGATCAGTAAATTTGATAGAAACTATCCAGTAAAAAAAAAAAAAACAAAAAAAAAAAAAGAAAAACAGCGGAACTGCTATCTGGAATTACTGCTTCGTCGAAATAAAAAGCAGGTTTGATTGAAAATGGTCAATTTTATGTAGCTCGGGCACGAAAAATATTTATAGGACATCGATATATAGATTTGTACATGTAAAGAATTGTACAAGTACGATATTTTGCTGGAAATATGATGGAAAAGTTGGAAAAAGCAGTTGAATTATGAAGCAAACAGAGCGAAAAATTGGTAGTCGGTAACTTCAGATGATCGTAACTTCGTAACAAATAGATGAAATTCAAAAACACAAATTCCGCTGGTATCGTACGTCAAATATAATTGACAAAAATATTTCTTAACGTTCCTAGAAAGCGAACTTAGTGTCTTTATAATTCCTTGGAGTCTACGGAATAATGTCCTATAAATATTTTTGGTGCCTGAACGACACAAAAATTCAGCATTTTCTATCATCCTCCTTTTTGTCTGCGAACGAAATACGTAGTTCGTTAATGTTACATTTAAAACTAGCTATTCCGATAGAAATTCGTATAATAAGACAGAGAAAGATTGAAACTTGATAATTTTGGTCTATTTTAGCTAAGACACGTGTTATGGTTTTTAATATTGTCCGCTTGCAACGAGACGTTTCTTCCAACTATATGATACACTAGCAAAACGTGATCCCACCGGAGGATACGAAATTACACGCTACGTTTCAAATAACACGTTTCGAATAGCAATAAAAAGTCTACTTTATGCGATTCTTGCTTCCACTCGATGTTTCTTCTGCGAGTAAACCTTTCAGACGAAACAGAACGTATTTATCTCGTCGCTCCGTTTATTAACAACTATTTTCAATTAGTAACGATATATCGAATTAATGTCTGTATTCCTGTATTTCGTGCTGATCTGTATTAACATTTTCTGCAGTTTTTAATCATTTATCGAACAACGAAATTTCTTCGACTAGCAACTTCCAAACTTGCAATCTAACAGATATAAAATTTCGAAAGCTTTCGTTTTACATTTAAATACAAATCGATTAACCAAGTAGCATTAATAGTAAGTATTTTTGACAACATAAAACAATTTAAGGAAAGATAGCTAGTACTAGTACGTACAGTACGACGTACCAGTCTTAAAAGGATAACGATTGACAGATCCATCGGTAGAATCTGCGCATGTAAATCGTTTTCCATTGGATTTTCCAAACCTACGTAAAAATTATTGTAAAAAAAAATACACCAACGCTTTAACATCAACGAATATTTTATACAAATTTTTGGTATCGTTACCTTAATGTAATCGTTACCTTCGGTCAACAGGAATCGGTAATCTTCCTTCTTTCCATTTTACATTTGCATTGCATGCAATGGTAAATACATTTCTATTTATGTATTTTATATGGAATACTTCGCTTCGTATCTAAATACAGCATGATTGGAAAAGAGGAGCAAGCAGCGGAATAAAGCAAAGAAGAGCAGCCAAGGAAGCTTTACTAGTGTTCGTTGCCCTAATCGAGGAGCAAACAATGATCCTCGATTCGATCTGACGGCTTTCTAAAAACGCGTGAACTCCTTTAAAACAATGTTTCCCGACTCTCTGCACGGTGGCGGCGCAACAAGAAGATTGCCGTAAATTGCCGTAACGATCCTCCTTACGACGGCTCGGATGGCTAGTCGTTCTAAAGAGGTGAGCGAAGTACCGCGAATTGGCTCTGGTTCAAGTTGAAACTCGAAACCGACACGACGAAAAATGCACGTGAGGGCGCCGTCGAAACCGTTGATAAACGCTTTGACCGCGTTCGAGAAGAGCGAGCACGATTCTCCAGATGCAGTTCGCCAGATTTCTTTTGCCTCCGTGTGTCTGGCTATTTCTCGTCGAGGCGAACGATCAGAGCAACCGGATTCACTCGTTTATTCGGCTGAATGTTACATATTCCGTGACTAGCCACATTTTTTTAACCGATACATACTGTATTAAGGGAATATTGTAAAAGATAGCGTCGTTTCAAAACGATCGATTTTACTCGAGATATAGGTTTTCTCGTTTTCTAACAGAAAGTTCACGTATCTATGAAACGGAGAAACTGAGATTTAATGGTTGCAGTTTGGCGCTTGCGCTCCTTCTACGCTCGAAGAGAAAGCAAATATGTCAGAAAGCTAACACTACCGGAGGGCAAAGCAAATTAGTTTTTAATGATTGTTGGAATCGATATGTCTGGTGCTGGGAAACTGAAGTTCCACATCGTTATCAAAGTTTCGTCACCACAGAACTAAGGACAAGTACTACTGCGATCCATCCTCGGCAAAGACATGATATCGGTACGGTTGCAGACAAGGTGTCCTCGAAACCAAGAATCAGTTAGATCGGTAACAAACTGAGCAATTTACCTGCTCAACGATGATCACCGAACGATCGTGATTTGTTCCGTAGCGATAACATTTCAATTGCAGTTAAAATAATTGAACAATTTGAGCAATCCGTTCTTAGTGATCTGCTATTCGCGTTAACTCGCCGGGATATCAACTTATTGTCAGACTCATTTTCGCCGACTGGTCTCGAAGATTAAACAGGTTTCCCTGCAACGATAACTAAGACTGTAATAATTTAAAGCCACTTCGTTTCTTGAAAAGGCACTTCGCTTACCAACCGGTAGCTGGGATTGATTTTTTCGCGGTCAGAATTGAAATGTCTTTCAAGAAGAACTGTGTTCCCTTCACGGATCGAGGTAACTCTCGACGAAATCGTAAATTCTCGCATTTCGCATGGAAATAAGAGGGGAAACAAAAAAAAAAAAAAAAAAGAAAAAAGAATTTAACTCATTCTAGTTCCGGAACCGACAACTTCAGACTTTAGGGAGAAAGTTTTCCATTATGGACCCATAATTTCGACTTTATCGGTATTCGGAAGCGAATCGCAACTCCGGCAAACTGAAAGTGGAATCAAAACCCTAATTTTTCTCCGCTATAAGCTTTATCTTAATCGTGAACTTTTACGAAGAATAGAGAAAACCACTTTGCTGCGTTCTACTTCAACCACGTGCACATACATTGGAGCGATCATCCACGAACGTGTCAGGATCACAGCAAAGAAGCTTGCGATTAGTAAATTCTTTTTTATTGATTTCGTATGCTATGTATCGAGGTAGACCAATACTACTACCATTTAGTACTACATTCGCTAATACTATCGATGAATATTATCAGCGACTTTTGCAAGTCAGAAACCAGACCAACGCGGAGGATACTTTTTGACTTTCGCGAAGCAAAACTTCTGTCTTCGAATAAGAAACACCGCGATTGATTTCACCGTGTAAAGAAAAAGATTTTCTTCGATATGTTTCGACAACCCTCGAGCGAATAACTGTGAGGCAGTATGCACCGATAACAACGTTATTTTTCGCGAGCGTAAACGCTGGTTCGCGTTTCATTTCGGTTCGTGTATCGTTCCGAAATTGCTTCAGCGATTACAGAAGATGGATCATTTGCATCGGGGCTGTCGTTATCTTTCAAATTGACAGGAAGTGGAAAAACGAAAAAAAAAAAAGAAAAACTCTTTCGAGAATCGAGTATAACGTTTACAACGGAACGTCGATTATCTAGATATATCGATTGTCTCGACAACTACTATTCAGAACGTCGATTATACGGAAATTGATTCTCTGATTATCGATTATTGGGGCATGTAAATTGGAATTCCAAATCAGCACCAACTGTACATAAACCAATAACAATATACAATCGTAGCAATACAAGATTACGTGCGAACATTTTTCCCCTATCGAAATGATTCGATAATATCACAGATTAAACGTTCGTTAGATAGTCGACTGTTTGTTTCCTTGTACCAGTGCCCGCTCTGTCATTAGCCCATGATACAAACGTATGAATCCTCTGTATTGCAGTATGAGCAATGATAATATCTATTTATTACAAAGCCTACTTATTAGTCCGTTTGATGAGCCGACTTTGTAATATTAGACACAATTTGCAATATCGATAATACAGACAATTTTTGTAAATTAAAAGGAAAGCAAACAGAAGGAGAACGGAAACGTCCATCGATTGTTTTCAGTTACGGAATTGTTCCCGGAAACCGATAATTGACTGTGACACGAGATATTGGCTGGGTAATACGAGTTGATTGACAGAATAATGATATTCTTGTGTCGTCGAAAAATTAGTTTCGTCCGAGCAACGAAATTTTATACCCGTGAAACGAGAAGCGTGGTTGTCATTTTATTAGGAACTGCAATTCCCGTTAAAAAAAAAGCATCGCACCAGACATCCTTGCCACGTGTGGTATTAAGGAGATATTAACGCGTCTCGTATGTAGGCTACATTATCGCTAAAGGAACATTTTTTACATCACTCTTTTCTTTTTTAAATCTTTTTCTACTACATTTAGCATGAAATTTATCTACTAAAACATATTTTATAAAAAATAATGTATTTTAAAGATAGGAATATTTTATTTTGAGCGTAATCTGTTAGAAGAAACACTGTGACTAATTCATTCATACCAAAATAAGGACCGTTCCGTTGTCTTCAATAACCTTTCGTTTCCATTCTGACGAAACGCTTCTTTCAATTTCATAGACTCGCTCCAATAGCGAAACTTAGCATCCCAGGTCTTTGCAGAAACTTGAGCTTCACAATGAGAATGCATGACGTTCGTGGCAAAAAATAAACATAGTTATAATATCACAGTTATCATAGCAATATCGTAGTAATATCATATAAGATATCATAATTATATCACAATTGTAAACACGAAACAGCGTTGTATACCCTTCCTCTGGTAAACGTAAAATGAAGCTTCGAACGAAAACACAAACATCTCCATTGTACACACAGCGTGTTCAAAAAACAGCGTATCGATGGGCAAAAATAAAAGAGAACCAAATGAATCTTAATGAGCAAAGATTAAATATACCGATGAAAATTTGCGTCGCGGGGGTACGGGTGCGCGTGAGTCTGCAAATAATCGACTAATTATCGGGCCGATATATTCTGTTTCACGAACCGCGTAAATTTGAACAGGAAAACGTTAATAAAACAACTAATGCGATTAATCATACGCGCGTAGACCCCCGGCACTGTCGACCTAATTCCAGCCACCTCTTTTTCGTTTTTCGATCATGCTCGGCCTGTGTTATTTAACGTCATGGAGAGGACAGTGAGCGTATAAATAACAGGAGGATTTTGTAAAATCGTACGATAAAACATCGTTTTCGTTGCAGTGGAAAAACTTCCTAAACATAGATACGGTTTCTGTGACGAATGTTCCGTACGTTTATCGATGTAACGATCGAGGTACACGCGTTCTATAAAATATCATTTTCAATCAAAGATAATGAAAGACTTACAAGAAATATTCACAAGAAAGGCGATTAATTCGTGTCAGAGATAAAAAAAAAAGTGAACCACTCGACAAATAAATTGAAACGTTAAAATAAATTATCTATATGGAATGTTCAGTACCACGATTGGTCTACTTAGATTATCGATAAATAATATTGTTCGAAACTGAATGTTCGACATGTAAAAAATATTTCCTGATGGATAGAATAGTTATTACATAGCTTGTAACTGGATTTTTTATTCGATTCGTTACATCTCGCAACAAATTACAGTTTTGACCGATGTAACCTGCCATCCATAATTGACGATAAAATTATTACTGCCAATAATAATACTTTAGTAAAAACTAAAGATTCGATATTTTTATGTTTTCTACAATTTTGCATGGAACATTTTCTAACCGTTAATTTACAAATTAATAGCAGCATCGTTTTTACAGAAAGTGTTTGTCTATTAACGTACGCTCGCTAATCACTTTTATCGGAATAATATACGATTTTTCTGTTTCAGTAATACAAATTATACATGTGCTTTGCTTGCCAATCCCACAGCTATAAATCAAGAAAAATAATGATTTGTTGCATGAAACTCTTTTGCTGTTTTCTACGTCTGTACGATTGTTTTCACACGACTTTTGTTAGAACACGATTGTTACTTCCTACCGCTTTCGTTTCTCATAACAAAAGAGGAAACGAATGCCCTTTTCTTTTATCGAACAAAGAATAGTGCTTTGAAAGATTATATTGTATTTATAGATTTTCTGATTAACTACATAAGATCCTACGATCTTTAAAAATTTCATTCGTAAAACCTTAAAAACTTTCTTCTTAACGTTATATATCTATTTTTCATAACATACTACAAGGTATTTGCACGCAAATCTAACAAATCTAGTTTCTTTCAACTGTCAAATAATAATAATAAAATATCGAAATTTCTTAGCTAATTTCGCAAGATCCCCATACTCTCAAACCTTCATGGATAAAACTTTAAAAACCATCTTTTTAATATTTTACCGTGATTCCTCCTGTTTCTCTTTCTATAAAAAAGATCATAATAAAGCACAGAAATGAGGTTCTGTCGAGACAGGACATTAGCCAAATTAATTGGCAGTCCCCACCGCGTTGACACGGTTCGTTTCTTCGCAAAAACGAAACCAGAGGTTAATAAGCAGTTACGTACCGCCGAAATTGGCATGCGTTCAGCATAAAACTCTAAGGACTCTGCGAAACGAGTACTCGAGTCATCGAGAACACTACGCTTTCGTTGCGATCGGCGTGCTTTCCCCCAAGCATTCTCGAACGCAAATTTCTCCTATTTATAAATTTTTTTCTTCGTTTTTCTTTCCTCTCTTTTTCACCCCGTATCGCGGACATTATCGACTAATTTAACACGTTGACTGCCATGCGTGTTTTCAAAGGAATCTCCGTCAGGCTACGCGTACAGCAGTACCAAGCGTTCTCTGCTAGGTGCTCCCATCGATATTTTAGTAATGCGAGTCGCTCAAGTGGTGGTCTCAAGAATGATCTTTCGTTTCGTTTGTTCGCAACATTGAAATCACTAGCTGTTGTTGAATATAATGAAGGACAGCGTGGTATAGATTATTGCAACCAAATGATTTCTTATGCCACCATAATTAAAAAAGGAGTCAAATGGTACAGAAAACTTGGCGTTCAATTCCTTCTGGGAATTTCTGTTGTAAACGCTTTGACGGTTTACGAAATTGCAACAAGGAAAAATATAAATATTAGAATATTTAGACAATTATTAGTTGCAAAATTATTAGAGTTGTTTGAAAATACAAAAAATCCTTATCTTCGACGGAGTCAGCGTAATATCGCCGTTCGGAAAAACGATTCCGGAAGAAGCATTAGACACGCATGCAAACTATGTTATGCAAATAAAAGACGTCGAATGAACCGAACAAAGGTACAAAAGAATTTGAAGAAAACAACAACTTATTGTCCAAATTGTCCCGACCAACTTCAGCTATGCATAGAATGCTTTAAAGTTCTACATTCTAAATAATTTTTTTAATAAACCATTTCCGTATTTTTATGTTATAACAATTCAACAGTTTTATTATTATGGAATATCTGTTCAAATACCTACGACGATCTTTCGCAAGTAGTCAAATAAGCGAGACCCGAATATGAGTTACGCGGCCTGACCAGAAACTTTACTGACACCCGAATGCGGGTGTCGTGGCAGTCAACGTGTTAATACGACGACAACCTGGCGCGTTGTTAATCGAACCGAATGCGATAGTAACCTATGTGACGATTTATGATGTATTATTCACGCGATCACGCATCGTATCGTTTTTTCCCCAACGACGATAACGTAATCCAATGGATCCGACAGGATTATTAACGTTCGTAAAATTGCCGATTTACAGTTTTGTTCGAATTCAATGTACCCCGCGATGTGCATTTGCGTCGTGTAGCTCTATTCAGCTGAAGTATTTCCGTTATTGCAAAGAATACGCGAGAATGTACGCGAGAGTGTTTAAAGTTCAGATAAGCAAAATCGTATCTCCTGTACGTATCCACTTTCAAGAAACCGCTATCGCTATATTATGTATTCCGTTCAAATTTCTAACTTTTATTCGACACATTTTCGCGTATTGCTTGAAACAACGAAGATATTTCAGGCGAACGAAGTTGTTGCGACACGCTGTATGCATATTTTACCCTCCAGACAATCGGAAAACCTTTTCCTTTTCTCTTAATTCAAGTTAATCGTACGATATCGATGTCAATCAACGCCTTTCCCCCTATCGACGGTTAAGATTTTCTCAGGATTCACTGGTGTTACGTTATTGGTAAATATGGCACTATTGCGGTCTAATCGACATGGCTCGTTTACCTCATCAAGGAGAAACTAGCAGCTGACATGCAGTTACACGTATACCAGAAATTGGCCAGCGTTCAAGTCAGGACTCGAAACAATATGCCCGGGAACATGGCACGCGAGATCATTCGACGACATGATTAACTTACTCGCGTGTATTTTCGTCGCTGTTCGTTCGGCGAAGTCGAAAGCGACTTCTAGACAAATACAAAGAAATTATCAACCTGTACGCCTGACGACGAACATTTTATTACCACACTAGGAGGAATAATCGTGCGTTGTGAAAAGAATTAATATCGTAATCCGCAGATAGTGAAGATGAGAGAATGCGATTACGATAGATTCGTGAAACGAAAGACGCGATGAAAGATGCAACGGTTGTTGATTTAGCAAATTTAGTCATTTCTTTCGAAACGTCTTCTCGCGATCCTGCAAAAGGTCGTCCTCGTTGATTAAACCCAACGCGGAAAATACAATTATCTGGAAAACAATTGCGAAAATTAATTAAAAGCCACTTCGTCGATAAAGCATTATTTTCGTCAAAATTTTAACGTTCTGTAACGTTAATTAAGTTAATTGGACGGCCCCGGCCGAGCCATTTTATCCTCGCGTCTCCGTTTATTGCGAATCGCGCCGCCACGTAAATGAGATCGACTCCTGAAGATACAACTTCGACGGAGGCTTTCGTTAATTTCCAATTAAATCAGCTGCCTCCCCTACCTCTTACCCTTCTATCATCGATAGAATAATAATTCCACAACGCCGTCGAGGACGATGAAGGCGATATTCAACGTTTAAACGAGCCACAGCGACAAACTGAACTGCCGACGATTTCCTCGAGTCTTCTATTGTTCCACGCATCTTCTGTTTATACCGTCGGCAAGTCGCTTACGGAAATGGCGACCCCACTGAGCTAACTCGGACAGATTTACGATAACGTTTCGACTTTCCGCGAAATCCTTTCAACCCCTTATAAATTTCCTTTTGCGATCACCGCTACAGCTTATGGTGGTAAATATACAGAATTTCCAACGACGCCATCTAGTCGTGTGCCATTATGGTTTCCTATGTATGATTTAAATCCGCGAGATATTCTCATAAAAGCATAAACTCGCGGTTCGATAAATTTCAGTACACTATGAATATCATGAATACAATTATGGAAGACACAAGTCAAGTCGCATGTAAAGATGAAATCCTGTATTACCTTTGTATTAACGAGTACGAAGAGCGCACCAAGTTTCGCAAGATATCGTACAATGGAGATATCGCGTAACTATTGTTCTTGGATTAATCGTCCAACTCGGAAAGAAAGGAGAATTATTTAAAAAATTTGCAAATTTATAGATCTGTTACGAGTTCGTTCTAATAAAAGCTGAGCCAAGTGTCGAAAGAATAACCGTAAGAATAAGAAAATTCTTCCGCCGTACATATACGTAATTAGCTTAGATTAAAAGATTATTTCAAATCAATTTTGAATACATCTTCCCAATCATTTTTTTTTCTTTTTCAATGCGACCATAACGTATAAATCGCGATCTATATTGAAATTTTGTAACGTTAGTAAATTTACTCGATCCTTGAACTATTTCGATAAACAGAGCGATTAAAAATAGGGACGAAATATCGACTATTGGATTCAACGATCAAAACACAGATGGAAATCTTTATCGACTATCTCGTGGCGTAATGTATCGAATCCTTGATAAGCGATAAGTCGATGTTTAAAAAAAAAAAAAAAGAATTGTGACATTTAACGATCCTCGACTTGAAATTGCCGACATTGTTTCTTCTTTTTAAGAATACGCTACTGGGAAAGCATACTCTCACGTTGTAACGGTTAACTGAAATATTTATAATATTGCGGCGTTTTCTATTCACGCGAGTAGAGAGACAATCCTCCGTAAACGCGATAAAACGTTGTAAAAGACTCTTTGAAAGCGCGATACAACATTCCGAGCTCGTCTTACCCTTTCTCGACACAGTCGAAGAAATCCTTTCATCCCTGTTACCTCGGTTCGACTCTCTGTGTTTATTCCGCAGAATGCGGGCATCTAAAACAAAAAGAGAAGAAACTGTTAGCTTCTATCCCATATGAGGCCGTATTGTGCAACAACGAGACGATAAATAACGCAATTCCCTATCGTTTACAGGTTCGTAAAGAGCGAACAACAAAGACGATGATATTCAAATTTTATGTTATTTTTATCCATCCCACTCTAGCTATTTTTCAGCTGAAAACGGCGAAGCAAATCTCTTTATTTTCCTCGCCGTTCCCTGCCCTTTCCGCTGTTCTTATATTCGTTCTCTGAAACGTTTCCGTTAAACAGCAAAGGCGACACTAAGCTTTATTTCGTTCAAATCACAAACGGGCCGTATATCCGCGATATTTGTTATCGAACGCTTGTCACAGCGATCTTTTATTTTTATTCGATCCCCCTCTCGTGAAACACAAAATAACATATACGCTTTAAGCTGTCCCGTTCCTGCGTCCTTTTCTCTGTACACTTGGAGGAATCCGAACGATCAAAGTTGCGAGTTCTTCTCCCCCGTTCCTTTCCCGATAACGGAACGAGACGATTTGTCACTTTCGTTGAAGAAATAGGCCAGCCCGGTACTTTGGCAATTTACAAACGTTGTTTTAAGCTATCCTTAGAATTTGCTTTTAAAACGATTGAAACCTGTAGAGAACGCCAGACGTAGCGTATTAAATCTCGCATGAAAATTGCTGAAAACGCCACTGTTCGCTCGCAACTCTCGCTTGCCCTTTAATTCTATTACGTTCGACACGGCGTGATTCTAAGTTCGCAGGAAAAATTAAACACAATACAGCAAATACGAGGATACGAACGATTAAAAGCACTAGTTCTCGTATGAAACTGTTATCGACGCAACATACTTATTTCGGTAATTATTATTAGGACCGCCGCGTTCAAATTTCTACAGCTTATTTTCGTCGACAAAGTTTGTAACAAACCGGCGAAACAAAAAAAAAAAAAAAAAAAGAAAAATTGCCGCGCGTTAAACGTCCGCCGTTCAAAATTATTTACTCGCTAATTTTCAACATGGTCGGAAACTAGTCAAAAATAATTACAACCACGCGAGCAGCAACGCATAGAGGAAAATATCCGTTCTGCGAGCAACAAACGCGCGTGCATACTTCCAGGCAATATTTAGCTCGGCGTCTAATGACTATTTATACAACGATTAAGGTACAAAGTATCCTCTAACCTAACCGCTATCACGACGCCCTCGTCCTACCGAACTCTGTCAAGGCAACAACGACGATATTCAAATTTCATCCAGCTCCCACCCTCCCGCTCCTTCTACCCTCGGTCTCTAGAAAGCTCCAAAACAAATCCTTTTATCCTTCGCGTTCCCTCGACGCTGCGTCTAACCATTCTGTAGGATGTGTTGGTAGGAGCAAAAGGAAGCGCTGTTGCATTTCCGTGCCGAGAGAACACTTCGTCAACCGCCGGGAGGAAGCGTACGTACGTATGTTGCGCAACAACACGGCAGATACATCCAAGCAGCAGCGTGTTCCATTGCGATCCGATCCGTTCCGTTCGCGACCACGAGCAGGCTGGTAGAGCGAAATGGCGTGAAAGCCAGACGATATGTAAGTCGAAGGTTACCATTCACCTGCGGCACGCTGGTAAATCACGCATAAACAAAGTACTCGTCGTTGTTTCATCGAACGGTCACTGGATGGTTCAACAGGTACGTTCCTCGGAACGATACGCGCGTTTCGAAACTGGAGGAAGCGGCGAGAAGCAAGTAACGAGAATTAAAAGAAAGGCGAGAAGAAACGAAAGAGGGAAGAAGAGGTTACTTAGTAGCAATGTGCGCGCACACTCGCTGGCCCTTATTCGCCATCTTTTTCTTCAACGATACTGGAACGAAACAAGAGGGGTTGAACATCGAGAGCCTTCAGCGGAACTGGCCCCAGGCCAAGGCATTATTTTTCGAGTGAACGGCAGAGAGAAAAGGAAGGAGAACGATGAAGGTACAAAGCAGGGCGCGTGACAGGCGCGCGCGCGCGAGAGAGAGAGAGAGAGAGAGAGGGAGAGAGAGAGGAAAATGCAGGAGACTAGGGTTGGTAGCCCAAATGAATATTTAATTTCTGCATATCTCACCCCGACTAAAGTTTAGCACGACGAAGCAGCCGTCTCTCCCAAGGGGGTGAAAGGAAGCTACGTATCCCTTGTACCCGTGGCGCAACCCCATCTCGTGATATAGGGTAAAGTCCTTGCGGAAATCGTGTGCTCCTTCGTTTCAGTTTAGGAGACCCGTGCACTGCCTATTTTTCTTTATCGCGTGTTTACTTATTTTGCTTTCTTTGTTCTTTGCACGACCACCCTGGTTTCTCTCCTAGTTTACATTTTTTAACCACTTCCTCTAGCTCGCTGTGCTTGTCTTTCGCGCAGTTTCTTTTCCTTATTTTTAACCCGTCCTTCTACCCGTACGCCTTTCTTGCCGATACAGTTTGCGTTTTTACGTCTCTTTCTCCGACAGCTCTTTGGTTCTCTTCCGTTACTCTTTTATAGACGCAGTTTCCACTTTCTTTAATTCTTCATTCTCGTCGCTGCTCACGTACTTTCTCGATTTTTTACTTTCCCCCACCGCCCGCTTTTCCTCTTTTTCGCACATAATTTCTCTTGTCCCATATTTCTCTCTTCACCCTCTCGAAGTTGGCCATTTCTTCGTCCCTTGCTTCTCCCTCTCTCCCACTCGCTCTGGTTTCTTCTTTTTCCATTCCCCTGTCCCCCTCTTGGTCCGGCTTTTAGCTCCCTGTTTCTCCATTCCCACCCCTCCCCCCTCACCCGCACCCTGCTCTCGTTCCGTTTCACCATTTCTCTATTTCAAACTCTCCTTATTTTTCCCTACTTTTTTCCCCGCCAACACGAACTTCTTTTTGCACCCCTTTCTTTACCCGCTCCCATTTGTCCACATAGTTCTCCATTCCCTGCTTTTCCTTTTACTCTTTTCCTTTCCTAATTACAGTTTGTTGTTGCCCTATTTTTCTCTTCACTTTCTCCCTCTTCCTCTCCGTCTCGAACCGCAGTTTTCCTACTTCCACCGTCGTATTACGCCTCCGTGTTCTTCCTCCGTTGATGCAAATCTTTCTGCCCGTGCCACCATTCCCTGTTTCAGTTCCCGTCCTCGCCTACTCGTTTCTTGCTTTTCTTCCTCCCTTGTCTCCCATCCTCCACCTTCCATTCACAGCCCGTCCCCTTTCTCCGATTTATACACTTTCTTTCTCGCTCTATACCGATGCTTTTCTCCTCGTATCTGTCCTTTCGGCTTCTTACTTCTCCGTTCGTCTACCCCCTAAACACGGGCAGCTTCTTCGACTGCTACCCTCGGCTCGTTCGACCCTTACCCATTCGCCGCTCCCTTTTCGACTTGCCCTGAAGGCCGGTCGCGGTCCAAGGGCCAATTACGAGGTTCCTTGCGATAGAACGTGGCAATGTCGAGGGCGGAAGAGCGCGATGGGGAGCGAGAAAAAAGGACCAAAGGAGAGGAAAGGTCGGAAGATGAGACGGTGGCAAGATTCGCAAAGATGGAGCTCCCCGCTTTGCCAAGAACCAACGAAAGTGGAGTACAATTGCGAGGGGACGGTCGATTCGAGTAGTCGAAGGTCGGGCAAAGGTACGACGAGAGGACGTTGTTGCTACTGAAATCCGTGGTCTGAGACTCACGCTGTCCGAGTTAAGCTTCGGCTTAGGAAGCTTCGCCCGTTCTCTATCTTCGTTATCGCGATATAGGAACGCTGCGCCGTTTTATAGAAGAAATACGTATTATCCAGTGAACGTGTTTGCTTGCCGTAAGAACGCGTTGGTGCTACTAATGACAAGTGGAACGAGTCATTCTTCTTCGATGAAACATTTCTCTGTTTAACTACCTATTCGTTCGTGCTATTTAATTTATTTATTTCGTTTAAGTTACGCGAAATAACGGTTTCCTTTAACAGATTTCCGATTCAAAGTTGAACCATTAATTACGCGCAGAGAAGCTGTATCGTTACTCTCGGTACCGCGACCACCATAGCGTCGTTTAAAGAAACGCGGTTACGCTGGCGCGCGAAAGCATTTCCTTATAAGATAAATAGCATTTCGTAGAATGAAACGCGTTGACATAACACGCCTGCATGGTCGGGATGAAAAGTGGAAGAAAGATTAAAACGGTGAACGAGCGCATAAAATTTAAACAGGCAGATTGAAACACGAAATATTCTCCGTTCAGTCCCCTTACGTTTGTTCGGAGATTAAATAAAGAAGGGGCGGGGGCAGGGGTGACGAGAGAGCTGGTGAAGCCAGAGAGAATACAAAATATGCATCACCGTGAGACGAAGTTGGGCGATAGATATAAACCAGCAATGGAATTAAAAAGTCCAAAGAAAGAAACACGGAAAAAGGCGAGAAGATAAGATTGGATGAATGGACACACGGGGAATTTTTTTTTATGTGTACCTACAGGGAATAACAAAAGTCAGACAAGAAACGAAGAGAAATGATAACGAGTTGATCGAGGGTCGATAGAGAATAGTTGCTATGAAAAGAAAACGGCAGATATGCCGAAGTTTAACAAAAATACGACACTGTCAAAGATAATGAAAGTACATATATATGTATGTATACGGGTATTGACTCAAAAAGAAAACAAAATAAGAAATATAAAATCTGAAGGGAAACGATCGTACGTTTCGATCGAAGGTCTCTCGACGTTATGCCATTCGCTGGTCAATCTCGTCGAAACTTTCAGGGAAACGAAACTGTATCTGTATAAACATCGTGTTATACTAAAATGGAAGTGGGGTAAAAATCATCGAGAAGGATTAA
The DNA here is from genome assembly GCF_011952205.1 of Bombus bifarius. Lineage (NCBI taxonomy): Eukaryota > Metazoa > Arthropoda > Insecta > Hymenoptera > Apidae > Bombus > Bombus bifarius. Next base: position 158,279 of record NW_022884507.1, on the reverse strand, counting down.
AACTTATACCAGGGAAGATGAGAACGTATTTCACTGAAAGCAAGAGAAACGTAGAAGAATCGAAGAATGCCGGTGAAAGGGAAAAAGAGAAAGGAGAAACCCCGTGGTGGGTAATCCGGATTTAGTCGTCTATTCGCTCGAATCCAAGACGATATTAACGGCAACCCGCATACATTCGTTTTTTATCAAAGTCTACGTTAATAATCCAAGATGTTGTATCAAAAGTTTCGTGATTCCATTGCGTTTCTTTGTGCAAGACACGTTTCGCTGTATCTTTTACATGACAATGGACACACGAAGTAATATAAAAGATGGAAATGTAAAATATATTGTTGAAAATTATCACAAAGAATATAACATTGATATCTAATATAACGTATTACATTCTTGATACTCGAACGAGTCTCTATCCTATTTTAGTTAAAGGATAGTAGATTGATCATAGTATTTAAGAAACCCAAGTTCGAGCAATGAAATTTTATGTAAGAGAATGTTCCGAAAAGCAATAAAATCTTTATATCGTATCGTAAAATACTATACTATAGTGTACTAGACAAATTTATATATTACGCTATAAATTTTTATAAATTTATTTTAATATTTCACGTTTAGTATGTTATCAAAATTCGTATATACTATGCTGTATAAAAGTTTATACCTCTATAAAGAGTGAGACATACGTAAGAGGAAGGTAAATTGTTAAATTGCAATTATTAAATTGTTTCAAATTGCTGCATTTACTTATCGATCCTAGATAAGACAAGATAAGAATAAGAGAAAGATAAATAAATATCATCGGACACTGGAACTTACGTAAAAATATTTAAAAAGTATTTTTAAAATACTTCGCGATGACTAAATACAATAAAGGTAACGACGATAATCGATTTCTTATTCGCGAGTGGATCTGCGTGAAAAGCGATAAGCAGCGTAAACTGGCATATTAGAGCAGCGCGTAAATGTCGTCGATCGATAAATCGTTGTTTCTCGGTCAAAAATGCTGACAGTTCCTGTGCTGGCCAGATACAGAAATCTTCCTCGGATATGCCAATCCACGATCATCGATGCCCATGTCGTGTAACATTAAACGCATGAAAACGTGTAACACCGTTATACGACGCGTATGTACGTAAATTTCCAAAGGGCCAGTGAAGTGAAATTCAAATAAAGAATACTAACGGCGAGGCGGTATTCCCAGGTAGCGCGCAAGAGGGACGAGAAGTTAGACAAAAGGAGGTGGGCGGGCTGTAGCAGACTGGAGGAAAGGCGATACGATGGTCGAGAGAAAGTAAAGAAGAAATCTGGTAAAAAGAAGGACAGGGTTAAAAGAAAAAACGCAGACGGCGAGAGGGAAGAACGAAGAAGAGAAAATGGAGACCGGTAATACTGGCCAAGTCGACCGGTTTAATTCAAGTTGCCGGTGGAATTTAACGTGACCGTAGTACTGCGACTAAAGCCTGTATACTAATCTGTGTAAGCAGACACTTCGAAGGAAGTGACACGAGTATAATCTGAGCACCTGTATTCGCGCGTATGTATGTATCGCAGCGTCACGTATAGATGTGTCTCGGGTACAATGTCTTCTTTCTTTCGGTAACGTAGTCGAACGACGCCAGTCGATAAGACGGAACGTATTCAAAAAGTACGGGAAAAAGGTAAAAGTTGGTAAGAGCGGAGTGGAGTGGCGCGTACCGGATGAAATGAAATCCGAACGAGCAAAAGAGGAACAAAACGACGGGTATATGGTAACTCAAAGAGAGTAAGGGATCGTGGTAAGCAACGGCAAGAACGGCCTAATGAAAATAACTAAAGAGATAGATCCTACGTCCGGCCAAATTACCTTGTAAAGCAAAACCATACGATAAAATTAGTCGAGGAATTAGTATTCCCTAGGAAAAAGACGAATATTTCGTAAAGCTGTCTGACAGGATTATACGCGGAGATAGAGATATCCGGCGAGACCAGGGGCTATATAACCGTACGTTCAATTATAAAAATTATAGAAACGTTCTAAGAAGAAGGAGCGTAATTATCGAGCAAGAAATACAAATAGCTCTGAATAGAGAAAGAGCGTCAAAAGGAAAGAGCTTCTGGAAAAAAAAGACGAAGACGAGCAACGATAAGACTCGAGAAGAAATAGAGGAAAGGATGAGAATGGAGAAAAGGTAGAAAGTGGAGCCTAGTAATTCGGACTGAAGCGACCATCTACTTTGAATCCAGGCTACTACCGAAACCGGGCTACTATCTACGGGGAACCATTCTTGTGCTCCTTCGTCCTTTCATCACGATATGCCACTGGCACATCTCCGTCCTCGTCGACGTCGTCGTATTTCCAAGTACCCTAGCTCCCATGAGAAGCCCCGGAAATTGGAATCTTAAATCGATCTAAATCTTCTTTATCGCCGAAGGAGTCAGCGGCCGATCACGGACGAATTTTCTACGGTTCCAGGATTGCCTATATCGTCGCCTGCTACTCGACCTGTAAATTTAACGCCGATTGCGTCCTTCGATCTTTTATTAAAAGGGCTGCTGCAACGTGCGCAACGATTCCTCCGTTGCGTCTGTCAAGCTGCGGGAATTTAAGGAATGCAACGCAAACGTTCTTATAATTCAATTTCCTTGCCGATCGATCGTCGTCCAACGCATCCATTTGCGTTGATTGTCCGCTCGCAGCATAACGAAAAAGTGATTGAATTTATGCAAGCGTTCTAAAACTGTCTCTCGCCATCTAAATTTTCAGCACAAAGTAGGTTAAATCGCTGGAACGATTGGGCAATTCGGAGCGATAATTCGATCGATCTCGATCACAGTCTGTTTTCAAGTTAGACAACGTGATACCAACTTTGGAGAACTTTCACATTTGTACGGGGATATCCAGGCGTTATCCGCCACAGTTATAACAAGTTGATATTTCAATGTATGAGAGGTTTACTTCAGTGATTTTCGCGTTTCATCTGAAATCCCATACTCTGCTATCCAGTAACAGATGTTTACAGTTGCCAATTTCTTTGTAAAAGTGAAAATATACTCCAAAATTTATACTTACGAAGAAGTATCCTCTCTTGAAACTATCTTCGAGTTGGTCTCTCACTACGAGCAAACAAATAATAGTTGAACTTGGCTCGTTATATTCAATTTTGTACGTTTACCTCGGAATAAGAGATATGAAGCGTAAGTGAAACAGAGTGTCTTGATATCTACAATTGCGTCCTATAAATATTGCCAATTTTTTCATTTCCTTTATAGCAGCTAAAAAATGTTATCATTAAGCGCCACTTAAATTTTTATTCCGGAACAATATCGTCAATAACGTGTCGTAAATAAATAACTTTTAGATGAAATTTAACGAGACTTTTTTTTACAATTGACCGGAGCTAATTAAAGATCAACTAATTAAAAATGACTAGGGGAATTGCGTTTGAATTACGCTTATCAAGCAGAAACACGGTGAAACGCAGGGACTAGAGATTCGCTGCAAGATTTGCAACGTGTTCCTTCGTAAATTAATATCGATATTTCGTCTAATACTTCGTATTTCCCTATATTACTCGCAACACGCATCCATTTGCCTCGTTGCGGTCCTCGTAACCTTGGCGTCTGCCACATTCTCGTCTAGTACACATTCCCCGTTCCTTCAGCCAGTAAAATCATCACGAAACAATCTACAGTACCGGTACACATCGCATCAAAATACGGAACTGAATTAGGTACGAGTTTAGGCTTCGCAACACCAAGATACTTGCTTTCCTCCAAATTACACTAGTATCTGCGTTGGCTTTCGTTGGCAAACTAATCGAACTTTTCAAAGACAGTTTGTCAACTCGTCAAACCCCGAGGTCGTTTGACAAGAGGAGGACAAAACGACAGCATTTTGGATAAAATCGGATTCGATCCGTGTAGATCAGTTTAATTATGAAATAGCAGCCGCATACCAGATACATTCTCATCTTACGATACCTGTTTGTCTCCTTATATCGGGCCAATGCGTTTTCACGTGTAATGTGATCACACCCTTGCCCTCTTAAGCCGGAACCACCAACACTATACACGGAAACAACCACAAACACGGGTCGAGGGTGAATCGATCCACGTGAAATGTATCCGCGCGTCTCGCGTCACGCTCGAAATTTCGAGCACCGCTATCGACACGTCCCGTACCTTGAACACCGATAATGTGATAGATTTGCCGATAGAGAGCCGAGCTTCGTACGTATCGCGAGCGTGTAGGGCACCGAACAATACGATCGATTAATCGTTCTTAAAGACAACGTCTCGTCGTTGCGATTGCTTGCCATTCACGGGACGATACCGTACCACTTTGGAATCGTTGCTCTGGGAGCCTCTCGCTTCCATTAATCGATCAATCCACGTATCGTCTTTTTTCTCTTCTTTCCTTGTTTCATTTTCTTTTTCTATCGATTCTATCGGTTTTGCCACTGATTGCTAAACGACGCTCTTTACTACCGTGATTTTTACTCGAAGGTTTGTATTAAGCGCGAATATAAACGTCTACGTATATTCTAAAAGCATTCGTTTTAATCGAATTATCAAAGACACGCTTCGAGCAATTATCGACTTCGTACGTCGAGTTCCGATAAAAATATACTGTACGGATCGAGCCGACTTACGGGCATCCCTGTTATTTCACCTATGTATTCAGTTCGGGCCTTTTCCCAATGCAAATAAGCTTGAGCTAGAGACTGTATTGTCCACGCTGTTTGACGCAAATATCACCAGAAACCGTTTGCTTACATTGTTGTTGTTCCTCTCTCGTGGTTAAACCGTGTTTCGCGATCAAACGAAACTAACCCCGTGAACTAACCTCGCGTAACAGAGTTAAAATAAAAGTAACGCGGTCGAAAGAGATAAAAGGAAATAGGCCGACCACGTGGATATTTAAACAATTGCGATAGAAGGTGCTGGAGGATGAACGAACTGAACCGAAACGCAGTGCGATGAACGCTGTAATATCGAAAATAAGTATTATATCGATCGACAGTTTGGGTAACTGGATGATGGAATCAGGACAATCGGGCATGATGCAAGGTGTCGAAGTAGATGCCAATCGTGTCTAACATCGCGTGTCGCGTTGTAAGCGTCGAGGATCACGATCGACGCGTCAAGCATCTTGAAGGCTGACAATGTCACGAGAGAGTTACACGTTACAGAGCAAACAATATACGGTCGAGTTTGAACAGCCCCGCATATGATGTATCTTATAATTTTCTACCGTATCTAGACGCTTCGTTTTATTTCACTCCGGTGAAGGTCTGATAATATTTGCGCGTGTGCTGCGATGCATATAAAACACGATTACCGCCTGACAAAAATATCGATTTATCGTCGTGCACCACAAATACATTTGCCAGCAAAATCATGCGAATATTTCGCGACGGATACTCACACGCGAACGCCTGTTTTTTCCTTTCTCTTTTTCAAAAATATCGGATCGCTAAATGAGAATCCATTTCGATCGAACGCAGTGCGTCAGTGGTTATTCGAACATTGCGAGCCAATTTCAGCAGAAGTCGTGAATCGTTTCCTCGATAACGGACGAAGGCTAATATTTCAAATATCATCCATACATGTAGATACGATATACCTATCTTTTTGCTCTTTATCGTCGCACGAGAGAAAATTGCAACTTACATCTATCTTATTGTTCAAAGAATAAATAGAATCGACGATATTGCCAGACTTTATTATTTTTATCTCAGGATATTCTAATTTCGCAGAAGATAAAATAAAAAGTAAAATACAGCGGAATGTCTAATGTTTCTGACAAAAAAACGCTGCTCTGCTCTCGTCTACGTTTTCAAAGCTTATTGAAGTCTCATGCCCGCTGCACGAATGAATTTGCATAGCAACTTGCGACAATTTCGAAATCGAATTTCCTGTCGCGAGAAACTTGTTTTCCAGTGATTCGTTTAATTAAAAACACCTCGGTCTCGTAGCTAATTACGCGGAATGCAGCTATAAATTGCCAGGCCGAATGGATATAAGCGCGTTTCTATTATTTTCATAATCAACTGACTCGCTTCCATCGCTGTTTCGTCTATTCGAGATCTTCCCGTCGTGTTGAGCCGTTCGATCGATAGAATTTCGCCGATTAAGCTTTATCAGACTTTCTTTTAAAAACACGCTCGATATTTTTGTTCTGTCATCGAAACTCAGTAGGTTTTTCTGCTCGAATACGTAACAGATCCACCATCCTATCGAGTAATCGGATTGAATCGGTCGCGTATCGAACCACGCTTCCGAGAATAATACACGTTCCTTGGACCATTCATTAGGCGATATTAAATATTCTTGAAAAATCAGGAATCTCATATCTTTTGGCATATGATTTAGTCGTTATTGAAAATGAAACGCGTATATCGCGTTTATATCTGCAAGGAATAAAACCGACCAAACTGAAATTTACTTGTCTTTGTCAATTTTTAATTCTCCGATTATAAAAGCTTCTGATTAAGAAACGACACGGATTAACAAATTGAAACTGTGTCGGTTCCTCTACTTTCATCACTTTTACTTTTAACTTTGTCCACGCGACGAGATTTCGTTCTTCCTTGGAATTCGCGTGGACGAACGATTCCTCGTCTTCGTACCCATGTTATCACGCGTAGTTACCTTCTACAACCGGACTTAATAAATTAGTCTACTCCGCCCACGCTCCTTCCTCGTATTGGCTCCATCAATTCCGATGTCGAGTTTTATGCGCTGGAGATGTGCATACACGCACGCCTTGGCAATATCTAGTAGTCTGTGCCGAGATCAAATAAATTACAGCCTTCCAGGGAAGCTATATCGGACTAGGTAATTGGCTAATTACTGTTACAACTCTCCTCTGCACAGTGTCAATCAGACACTTGGCAGAATTTGTGATCGTTAGAGGCAGACGCTTCCTTGCGTTAAGAAACGTGTCCCTTGTTGAACTATACCGTTTAATGTAACGAAAGTCGGTACCTAAGCAAGTTAATTTTTAATAACAAACTGCTACGATCGGTAACATTGTTGGAGGATACCTCACCGATTTCGATGATCTTGAAACACGTTGTCAAGATGAACGTTCTGAGTATTTCTTCCTATACGTATAATCGTCGCACAGCTTCAGTTTCCAAGATATTGAAAATAAAAAACTTCAATTGTTTAAATTACGATTACGCACGAATAGCCAATATATTATTCCGATTGTTAAGGTGTCGTTCATACTAACTTGTACGTAATGAAATACGTAACGACGTGACAAAATTAGCTCCGAATGAAGGGAAACAAATCACGTAGTTAATTTGTTTGTTAATCTTCCGTCGTAAATATTCTTAATCGCTGTATGAAAAACTATTTTAAGCGTGAAACTTTTAATTACTATTTGACTTAACGCACGATAAACTTGATGATCGATTCGAAAACATTCGTGTCGCTTCATACAGCTGTTGCGAATAAAATATTTGTATCGAACTACGACAGTCAGGTACTAACGGCGGATTTTTACCACTGCTGCAAACGAATCGCGTTAAACGAGATGCGTGCAGTATGAAAATCCTGTACCAAAACCAGGCAAACTACTCAACTAATTTTCCTCGAAATTGCGAGTTAACGAGCTTTGCCTGTGCAACAACCGAATCTCTTTCTACGACCCGAAATACCAAATTTGCTTCTCAGCACGACGACGCCTTTATGATGTCTATAGACGTCAAAGCAGGAGTGCGAAGTTTTAATATTTAACCTTTTCGCATGTATGAACGAAACAACCTCACGATGAAATGTCATTCATGCGAGACTAGGGATAAAATATTTCGCATAGGCATCTAGCTTTTTCCTGAAAAAATGATTTTACAGACTAAATTTTGCAGAAACCTACAGAGTTTCCCAGCAAATCTACCGATCCTTTTTTCTTTTTGCGAGCTTTGTACACAGCGTACAATCAATGTTTCAAGTAATTTTATGCCAACATAGAAACATACGGTAGAAATATATGCATATGTAACGGGTGAACGTAAAGGTTAGCGTATCTATAGGTAAAAGCTTCCACAATATGTAATATCGTAATTTATATTTAATATAATTGTTGAAACTTTTTCTCAAAACATTACAAATACCTTTTTGTTCGCTGAAATAAGAGCAAGACCGAAATGTAAAAATTCAAGTATATCTCATCGAAATATCCCTCGTTCGTTCAAAGCATCGCGTTAACGACATCGTTGCGACGTATTTCGTTCGTGGATGCAAGGTAATTAAAAACTCGTCTATCTCGGTGTGTAGTTATTTAATCCGTATAAAATGTAGTAATATATAGTTCGGTATAAAATGGGATTAACGTCGTCTGTAAAATGTAAAACCACAACAGAGAATTCGATTTTGATAGCAGAATTTATTCAAATAGATTTGTTCGAGTGTTAAACTCGTCTCATCGAGATTACGAAGTCTCGTTAAATATTTCTGTTTATTTGCGAGTGTTCGAAGAAAAGAGCTTTCTGCCCTTGAACGTAACAATTTTCTTCCGCGAACGAGGTTTGTTACAAGGAATACACAGCTGCTTGAAAATTGCTTAATTTTCTTTATCAGACGATAATTATCAAAATATTTTCCTACTTTGCATTTGATAATTTTCCATGAAATTGGGTGATAGTTTACTTTGGATAGGATGTGAATATGTTATAATATGTGCATTAAGAAAATAACGAGACAGTGTTTCGGATGTTGTCGTTCGATACCGAAAACACGTCGAGAATAAAATTCACCGTGTCAATTACTTTCTCTTCTGGAATCATCTTTCTACGCGTTCCAGACACCTGATTCGAAATTCCTTGTAATCAAACACGTAGTAGCAACGAACGCACGAAGCGCAACGGTTTGCAACAGCGAATCGAGTTTCAAACGACTACCAAATGTTAAAACACGTTCAGCACCGGTTGGTGCTGTTGTTACACCAACAAAATCTCCTTGTTTTCCAACATCAACTACGTATGTCGGAGAAGAATGTCAGACGCAGTAATCCGGTATCGGGTTTGTTTAATCCAGGACATTAGGTAAAATCGTAAATGCGAAGGACATAATATACCGTCGATGAATCGATACTGTATTTTACTCTAAAAACTTTTATTTCTTACGATGCAACAATCCTAACCAAGTATTCAATGTACCACCTTGTTCGATCGGCGAAACCTTATCGTCCAAGTTATAAAATTCCCTTTTCATCGACCCAAAGAGGATCGATCACGTCGCGTGCATACATACGTTCAATTCGTATAACAAAGAAGCTCTTTGAGAAGATGGGGACACATTTTTCCGTGATTTCCGACGTTTTATCCGCAGCCGCTTAAGAATTGCAGCTCGAAAAGGTTTCGAGCGTGAATCAACCCGACAGCATACGCGATGACAACGCGACCGGTAATCGTCGAGCATAACAGAGAGAGAGAGAGAGAGAGAGAGAGAGAGAGAAGTATAACAGAGTCGGAATTCGGTGGTAACCGAGGCTCGATACGGGCACAGACACCGACCATGTACATTCGCCACACAGGATTTACTGCCAGATAGTCGATTACATGGTTCGCTTGCTTATTGCGCTTTGAACGGGCGAACCTTGCCGTCTACGCGTATAAATGCTGTCTCCGCCCCCTTGATGTTGGCAGAACTAAAAGATTCCGCGACTTTTCCGAAAAGGGGAGATAAAAAACGCGACTGTGCACGAATTTCGACGCTGCGATACGTCTCCTCCGCCCCGCTACCGTGTCTACGTTCCCCATTGTGTTTCCTGCTCCTTTTCATCCCGTGATTCCCTCCACAGCAAGAAGAAAACTTGAATTTTTCTTTTGTCCTTAATTTCCTGCCGCTTTTTCTTCGTTTCTATGTACTTTTTCTTCCTCTTTTTATCTTCTTTTCTTTTCTCTCCTGTCTAGTTTTCACGAGAATGCACGGACAGTCGCAACGGACGTATCGAAGTCGAGGATCGTCCCTTTCATTTTCGAACGCCGAATGACACGTGGCTGGGACAAACGTTTAATCGATCGAAGATCAATCAAGATTGTCAACCTAGAGTGAATCTAGTTTCAGGACCGTCGAAATTCCGTTAAATGCGTCCATCGTGGTACCTCGTTATTCCGCGTTCCCGCGTCGAAAATTCGTTCGTTTGGTCTTTCTTTGATTCACCGCCATCCGCTTGAAGTTGCGAATTAAGGACAGGTTAACGAGCTAATGCAGTACTCGCGAGCGTTCCACCGAAAGAAACAAAAGCATATGCGCTTGGCTTTGCATCGGACAGCTTTCACAGCGAGCGAAAAACTCTTGCGTTCAAAGTAAATTTTAATTACGTGGATAAACCTGCTGAAAAGAGGCCTGTATAATCTGCGATACGAAACGAGAAAGGTATCACCGTTCTAGTTGGTCGTACATAAATGTTGAGAACGTGATTCAAAGTAAAATCGATCAAACGCTTCTTTTCGCTTGTAAATACCCCCGATTCGGTTTTCGATCGACCATTTTAAAGCATGGAATTCGTTAATTTTTCTTCTAACATTTCTCGACACTGTCTCTATCGCGTTATGCCAGGCAAATTCAAAGACGACGAAATAGAGAGTATGGCTGAAGCCGATTTCATTTGCAAGAAGGGACGAGTTAAAAGTGTCCCTCGAGCCGAGCGAAATCAGTACTCTTAGCAACCAGAAATCCACTTTAAAAGTCGACCATAAAAATTCTCTAACCGAAGAAAGAAAAAAAGAAACAGAGAGACGCCGTTTAATCCTTTATCCTTAGGTTACTACAGTAACTTTAGAGGCGGCCACTGCGGTGCAACATCGTGCACTTATTGCAATTCCGAGGGACGGAAAGATGGCCGTTCAGGAAGATATGCAAATTGCTCGCTACAGGGGTGGTTAAACGTTCGTGAATTTGAACGTAATAGGATTGCATCGATTGCCTTTGGCCAGCAGTGTACTTCCTCTCTCCGTTTGCTATCCGTCGGATAGAAAAAAGGGGACGCATCGAATTGGTGGCGATTGTAATAAAGTTGGCGTGCGTCTGGCAGCTCTAACGATTTACGTGCAAGTATTGCGAATTTATCGGCCGTCTGGCCGGTAGATGGTCAGATTTTCAGAATCGCCGGTTTAAAATCACACGCTGTATCGATGCGGCTGATCTTATCCGGCTTTTAACGAAATCCAACCGTTCGTCCATGCGGGAATCGGCCAAAAATTGATAATTAAAGTATCACGGAAATTGAACCATTCTGTGCGTATTTCCTCCGATGTATTTAAATTGAAAACAAAAATCGCACCATGAACTTTAGCGAAAGAGTTCGCGGAATTTATTAACATATATGTGTATTAATTTTTCGATATCGATCGAATCCGTTTCTAAAAGAGATTTAAAAAACGAAAACTAGTTTTGCTCTGGTATCTTACCTTAGATTCCTTAGGTAGATTTTAAGATACCTTAGATTCCTTCAACGTATAATATTTGCAAACTTAGTCTCTTTATTCGCGTAAATTGGTTTTAAGTATAAAATTCTAAATCCTAAGCTGCGAGTTGCGTGACCAATCTTTATCGTGCTTCTCCTCCTACGTATTAGAAGCGCTTAAAGCTTTAGGTTCTTATTGTCTGAACATCTTATATCCTTTTTCAGGACGATACCGTATCCGCTATTAATCACGTGCAGGAAGCCCGGTGTTTTATTCACGAGTTCCAGCCGTCGCTTTAAAAGTATTATGTTTTGCGATTTGTCAAACGTTGTAACGGGAACAAGATTACGGCCGAATCTAGGGGAAGCTCGAACGAAGCAATCCAGATTGGTAGCTCGGTCAAAGTAATGCGACGGACGCGAGGATCGGCAAGTTTCGTAGAGCCGCGACTAACCAGACAGGGGACAAATAGTTTTCGCGTTGCACCGCCGGTAATCCTGTTTACAATAGCTGATTGCAATAAAATTTACATGCACCCGTCCACTTTGCCCTTCCCTTGGTCCACCATGGCCGGTGCGCCTCTCAAAATTTACATGCTGCCCGGTTAAATTCATGCGCGTCCAATCCTCCACGATTTACATTCGCCATACGCGGTTGCGAATTTTATGCTACGCGTACCGTTCACACGTGCTTTATTTTCCCTGCTTCTGGCCAGGTTCAACGCATTTTCCCTCCCCCGCCTTGTTCGCACTACGTCCTGCTACCCAAACGGATAACACATACACGTGCGTGCATTGCACAAAAAAAAAAAAAAGAAGAAAAATAGGTTTCGAATCGGAGGGAAACAATTCGCGATACCGATACACACGCGACGAAACAACGTCCAACGTGACACGAAAGTGTCGTCGACGATTCGTTTGCGTCCATCAACAATGACGTTTATTACTCTTTTTAAGAGCGCGAGAATCGCGTGAACGGTATACGCTTAATGGATCGCAATTAAATCGACCTGCTGTCTGTCGATGCTCTTCTAACACGTGTGCGTTAGATATAAAGCGTTCTCGATATATTTTTGTTTTTCTTTCATTATTTTCCCGGTCGTGTACACGTACGCACGAGTCGCGAGGAGGTGGCGGTAAAGCATGGAATGGATATCGATTGGGTGATATGTTAATTCAGGAAAAAACACGAGCCGTCAAGCTTTTACGGCGAGATTTCCGTAGAACGACGGTGGAAAATGTTTGCCTCGCGTTTTGTTGACTCAACATAAACGCATTTAAATTTCGACCGTAATAAAAAATGGCGCAGGTGTGCCGAATGAAAATTTCAAGCGGGCTTTATAATTTCCTGGCCGGTGTACGACTATCAAGGGAAAAAGGTAGCTGGAAACGTTGGAAAATTGAACACGCGGGTACCCCGTGTTTATTCATCGTCGAATATTAGACAAACCGGCGTTGTAATCGAATAAACTATTAATTCCGTCGAGAGACTAATTTGAGTAAAATACATGATTAAACGGTTAACGATGCCGAAATAAGAGAGAATCGAATCGAGTTGATAATTTTGCAGCAGAGAATGCTTTTTTCAACGTTGCAGCTTCCATCTACAGAAACTAGACGGAAATAGAGATATTACGATTATTATTATTTAGAATTTCTATTTAGAACTCGTGTTATGAAATAAGAACGATAGATTCTATATCTAAGCTACGTTAAATTCTATTACGAGCAAAATTCGTTCAAAGTTTCGGATAAGCTTTACCTCGATCATAGATAAATGTGGAATGAAACTTTTCGCTTTCAATTTTATACTTTGTTGCTTCAAATTCATCGCTTTAATGTATCTATGGTGCAAAAAATTCAATTTCTAGCATAACGTATCGTCCAACATACCGAAGTAACGGTAGATAATTAAAAATATCCCCATATTCACGTAACGTACAAAAGCTGGCGTTCTAAGAAACTCGGCTACAAGAATCACGCTCGAAGCGTATAAATTCAAGCGTCGATTCATTCTGCTCGCAGCTAGGTACAAGGAATTTTTTCCATTGCAGAATCATAAATCATAAGTAACGATCGTCCCTTTATTTCCTTTCAATTATTTCCAACGGACCATTCTTAGACGATCCACTTCCTTAAGAATACATCCATCCTTTGATACATTCATGGGCTCGATATAACCGATATCCGTGCAAGAAATTTTATTATTTCTGCCATAAAGTTTACCGTTTGAGACACGTAGTGACTAGGTGAGCCAGGTCTATCCGCCGTCAGGAATATCGTCGTTAGAATGGTCACTGCGGAACCGTGTCAAAATTGCGTCCTATACTTGTAAAATTTATTATCAAAATTTTTACTGCCATCGATACGATGTCAACCTTATCCGTATCTCTGGATAGAAGACAGAACGTTCGCACGCATCTTTGTTATTGGTTTCCCCGTGGATAAAGCGATACCGTCTCTTTCTAGTTTCCTTTGTATTATCGAGTACATTCGTTTCACATAGCCAAAGAAAAATTACCAAAGTACTTAGAAGGGAGGATGAAGTAGAAGGACAAAAGAATACTGGCAAGGTTCAGATGCGGAAACGAGACCAAAGCAAGGGAATACTGGAAAAGGATGCAGACTATGCAGAAGGAAAGAAGAAGACGTAAGACACGTAATAGAAGAATGTGAAATAACGGGAGGAGCAAAGGACACGGTGAAAACGCTAAACGAGACTGGAGAAGGTTTAGCAGAACTGAAAGCAATAATAGAGAAGAGAAGGGCAAACGACATGAAGGAGGCTAAAGACCAAAGTTGCAATAGCTTTTAGTCATTAGTTGCTAATTTATAGTTCCTAATTTTTAGTTTTTAGAGGTAGAATAAGTAAGGTAGTGCGATAGAATAGAGTGGAAAAGAGGGGAAAAACCGAAAGTTCGTCCAAAGCTGAAAGGGACGGACTAAGCAATAAAAATACATTCGTTTCAGACAATTCGAAAATTTAATCGAAAGAACGACCATAACGCGGGAAAGGAGAATAAGAATGCCAGTAAATTAAAACAGAGAGAAAATAGCATTTGCAGAGCACAAACAGCTTTTTAATGTGTAAATTCCATTTAATCGTGCCGGATACAGAAATCTAAACGAGTCACAATTGTTTCGCGTAGTCGTGGCTATATGGAACATCGCGATTCAATGTACACTAGTATCGATTCTTTTTCCGGCAAACACGAGTAACCTTCTTTTCTATTTGTATTTAAAAGAACCAATTTTAAGAAATATATTTATATATGCAGTAATTTCTTTAATTATGCTACTATAAATGTTAAAAAACGATATTATACAAAGTTATAAAACGAATTATAGAATACAAAGACTGAATACAATGACCTGTACGGCAATCTGGAAACATACGAGAAGAAAAGCAGACGAAGAACAATCGTGCAAACGCACGCTAGAAAGAAGCTTACGTTCTTTCTTTCGTCACACGCCAAATTAATATTATGGGAGTACTTTAATGGTAGGTAGGAGGACACGTTCGTGTTTCAAACGAGAGTAACGCACGCGAGAAGTTACTTCTTTCCTACAAACTTATTTGAGGTATAACTGCGTTAATTTAAAGGATAAGATGCAAATAACTTGTTGAAAATTAAAATGTAACTGGAGTCAACGCGTGCTCGAAAGAGACTAATTTGCTTACAAAGTAGGATAAAGGATAAATTTTCTAAAATTTCAAAGATCAATTGTTGTTACGTTGCCATAGCAGAGCAAAAAATCATCTCTTCGTACATTACATACATTCTCGCAAGTTATTCGCGCATGAAGTTCTACTATTTAACTAGGAATTACGTCTACTTTTAAAACACCCACTGCATACTTGACTAAATGTAAATAAATAAATAAATACAGTACTAATTTGACTACAGAATTCTATACTTGTTTCGTTGAACAAATTCGTGAGAATAAAATCTAAGAATTTCTGATACAAAACTGAAGCAAAGAGAAGCTCGAGTATTAAAAACTTGTTGAAACGATTCGACGACTACAGCGCGATTAGTCCTTTAAATCTCTTTTCGTAATCAGTGGCATTTCGTAAAAAATGGCATTTGCGTAAAAGTCCGAGCGAAGCGCGAGTTTTGAAAAGCAACGAATATCGTTGGAATACACAATCGAAAGAATAACAGCGATTATGGACTTATCGCGATCGTATTAATCGCGGCAGCGCATCGATCATCCATCGACCTCTGTTGATCGCATTTCGGTGACGGAAAATGAACAGTCCCGTGACAGAATTGGAAGCTCCGTTGGAAGGAATCGCTCGAGCTTTCGAAAGACAATCCCGTACAGTCTCGTATCTCCGCGACGGACAAGGTGGAAGAGAAGCGAAAGATGGCGAGAGAAGGGAAAATTGGGCAAGCAAGGCGAAACAAACTACTCCGTGGAGAAAATAGAAACGCTTCGAACGTTCCTACTGCTGACTGTTACTGCTAATAGGTAGCTATACGGGCGCGCGGCAACGACAGGATTTCTTCTATTTACTCGGAGGATTAAAAGTAACTCGCGAAAGGGGAGCAAAGACATCGACAGCCTCTCTCTCTCTCCCTTTTGGCCCTCCGTCGTCAACTTGAGCGAAAACAGGCGAAACATGCGCAAGAACCGGCCGAAGAAGCTAACAGGGCATACTGGAGAATACGTTGTGTTTTCACGCAGGCCACAGACACAACGAAAGTGAACAGCGCGATACAGGATGCGAATCCTATATTACGACCACCAGGCTGTTGCCTCTACTTCTTGCGCAACGTGCATAGAAGCATAATGGGCGCATAGTGGTTGGCTGACTGTTACATTATTAAGTAGTTGAGTTCGCGTTAGCTGCGAAGTGCTGTCAGCTTCGATCGAGATGCGAGCCAAGCAAAACCAGTAATTTCACGCCAACCACATACTCGCGCCTTCCCGATTGTCTCGCATCGGTCGCCGACTTTTATTTTCGGTGTTTTCCTGCCCCGGCCGAGAAGTTTCGAGTTTCCACGCATCGCGTACGAAACAAACCACTTGGCTTATCTCAACTAATCCTTACTTATCCACGTCGGAAACGCCACTTAGCGTATTACAACGAAACAATCATATCGCGATATACGTACGTATCGTATAAACGTTCAAATCGCCTTGGCCCTGGCAAAATTGTAAAAGCGTATGACAAATAATTGCTGTCTATGAACCGTCCGGTATTTAGTCAAAAGTGTCTCGTCGATAGAACGTTAAGTTCCCTGCAATCGTGTGTAGTATTACTAGAATATTATTTTCTCTTTAAATTATATCTTTTTTTTTCAGGTAAAGGCAAACTCTTGCAAATTTGTAAATTTGTCAATTCCACCTACGCGTATATCGTTTTATCGATTCTCGTCTTGAAACGGCAGGCAGAGAATTTCGTAACGAACTTTCTTCCTTTATCGCTTGCGTTCTATCGTAGATCGTTGGAAACAGGCAAGCGTAACCGACTGCCAATTATAAAAATTATATTTGTCTTCCAACGATTATTCACATCCCTCGCGCTGGAGGAGTAACAATCATTTTCCTTTACGTTGAATAACATTGGTTTGATTGAATTATTTCACGCCTAAACGACGTTCTTTTCGCAATATCGGCCGCGACATAATCCCTTTGAAAAGAACGCTGAATATAACGGATGCATTAGAGAGCCCTCTGTCCTTAATAATAATTCTAAAAAGTGGGCATCTACTAATAACTCGACGCTAGTAAAAGACAGCATTTCCGCAAAGAAAAAATGAAAACCTTCGAGCTTTATTAAGCTTTATGAGTGATATTGGAGAGCTTTTAATTGTCCCTGTATCCGTGAATTTTTACTTCGAAACCGGAGTTCGATGAATATCTTCTTTCCAGTAGATTTTACGCGTAAATTAACAATATTATGGAACGGCGTATAAAAGAAATATTGCAATTATTTGATAATAAATTATTCTTCTTAAATTACAACTTGAAAAAACAACACAACTACAAATAAAAATATTAGCATCGAATTATACGAAGAGAATAATTTTTTCCCATGTTTTCCTCGCAAAATGTTGATTATAACGTGTAATATTTGAAGCGGTAGAAGTATATGTGTACTGTCTGTTGCAGAAGAAAGGTGTAAAAGCATAATAATGTATCGATATTTTTTCTTTTTTTTTTTTTTTTTTTGTTTTTAATTAATCAATATCGCATGAACAACGTGGTTAGTAGCGACACCTTAGGGAGCGCGGTGCGGAATAGCGTTTTACATTAAACTAATTTATTGACCAACCCTGTTTCCTTCAAGAATTATAGTTAAGTCGTAGATTGTTTCATCCCCTAAGTTTTCCTTGAGGCAAGACTTCCACAAATGTTTCTCGCAGAGTGTGTTATGTTTGCGACAGTTCAAGATTAAGCGTTTTATCGTGATTCGTGTACCGTATTCTTTTGCTAGGGAGTGGAGTTTGCTAGGCGTCTAGGCGTCGGTGATCTTGGAGCGCCGTATTCGCATTCGGCTGATAACTGTTTGATCTCTTCTCGGCCGTACAGTAGTCGCCTCGTATTTTGCCATCGATTATTACCGAGGACGTGAAAATACCTCCAATTAGGTACTTGCCTCGGAGGCTGCGACGTTGTTCTATCGGTGATGATTGGCGAAGCACGTGAAAAGATCCCATCGTACCTTATTAAATACTAATTATTCTCTTCGCCGTCTGTTCCTCGTAAAGGGGTATGGGGCGCGAAGAAACGAAAGGAAGCATCGACGTACTCGACGACTTCCTAAACGAATTCGCGACAATCAAGACACGGATAATGGAACATCGAGGGTCTGTGTCGTTCGAAACAATCGTGGAAAGCGATTAATCCTGTCCACGACTCGGGTAACCTGAATACAACAGCTTCTACGTTGCTACCCTTCCTCCCTCCTTTTCGACGTCCCTTTTTACACGTAGTCGAAACGCGATAATTTCTCTGCCAATGCACGTACGTACTTACATGAACGTACAGCTATGCACGAGTGTTCAAGTTGTCGCCGACGACGATAGAAACAAAGTTGGTTATCGATTTAGCGACTGCTGACTTAACTCGTTCGTTGCGCAACGTAGAGACATCGAACTACGACCAAGCTTATCTCTCGCTCGTATTATACCAGCCCAGATATGTTTACGCGTCGTGGATTCCATTATGTTCCCCTTAAGTACGTTGCATTAAAGTTCCTTGCCCCGTCTTGTCGCGCAGAACGTCTCATCTCGTAAACGCAGGGTTCTCTTGGTCTGGTCGGGCAGGTGGATACGCGAACGTACAACAAACGTACGTACCGACATATTGGAGGATCTTGCTTCAAGAAGGAACCGCAACTTTTTAAAGGCGTTCCTTGACGGGTATTTAAGTGGACGACGTGACACGCTTCTTCCACCAGAGAAGATTCCTCCGATTTAACGCAGGGATCCAGCAAGCATCGGAAGAAACTACGCCGTCGAGGCTTTTCAATGGAAATTCAATCTCGCGCAGCAGCTGGAAAATAGTTCCATGAGCAGAGCTTTTTGCCGTTCTTGCAGCAGCGTTCTTGAGACGCGGGGATTAATCCTTTGCTGCTTGGCAAGCTGAAAGCGACAGTCTATGGTATTCGAGTATAATGTTTAAATGACATGCTTATAGGCTCGGCTAGAGGGAAACCGAAGTCCGAATGACCTAATTTAACGTGCAGAATTTTTATTAATTTAACGCGCTGCGAACGCTTTAAAATATCATTTTCATTAAAAATGTACCTACTACCGTATCGTTAGGTTCGTAGTACCGTTGTTTGCATCCTGTAACTGCATAAAAATGCAAACAATTCTAAAATCTGCGTTTTGGCATTTCCGCGAACGTTGCGAAATACTGTCAGAAATGAAATCAAAATATTTGTTAAAACGAATATTGTTTCGTGAAAACGGTAGGAAAGAAAATAGAGAATAATTAACGACCGATCATGTTGAAATTTGCCGATAACTTGTGTTCCTGTCGTTGATTGAACGAAAACCATCAGAATCGTCCGAACGTTTCTATTTCCTTTACGAGGGAAACTGTTGTGCACGAAGCGGTTTCTATGTCGCGTTGAATCATACCGCGTGCTAAAATTAGATGCGGTTCGCGCGGTTTAACTGTGGTTCGCACAGTGGGTGGAAAATATGTTCCACCTGAACGAACAATCGACATGGTTAAGACGTTAATACGATTCGATGAAGCAAAAATAATCTTCTTTCTTACGGAAATCGACTATCCTTACGGAAGTACAGACTTTTCGTGAATGAATGAATATTCTACGGTTGGAAAACCTAATCTTCCGCAAATGTTCCACCTAAATTCACGAGTAATATTATTACGAAGAAGATTTAAAGCACCCTTCAACTTTCCAATTTCGTGCAGCGCTGTTCTTCGAGTGTATATGATCTTTAGGCATGCAGTATGAGAGAATAACAATGTCTTTGAAGCGATGTATAAGACGAAAAAGCATCGAAATCCAACGAGTATCCCCTAAAGCCCAGGCAGTAGGGAACAAAGAAATCTTTCCGGGGTTTTGAAACGCCGCTTTCAAATTCCATTCCAATCGATTAGCCGCAATTACATGGTAGCCTATCGAAGGGCCAGCAACTCAAACCGATATTTATCATGGCCCACCTATCCACCTATCGACGAACGAATGTCACGAACAGCAGAAAACGGTGGATCGCCGGTGGACAGTCTCGTTGCATCAATTACGGATATCCATTAGCTTAATTAAGCTCCGTGACACCCGTGTAGAGCGATTCGGTCAAAGCGAACAGAAGCGATAGAAAGAGTGAATGACCGTCGAAAAGGGAAGGGAGGAGAGGCGGAGAAAAATGCATTTTCGATTGCCGCATCGAGATCCACGCTAACGGACAACTCGATGCTACTTTAAGAGATGTAACGACGTAGACGCTGCGCTCGTACGAAACACACAGATACAAATACGTTTGACAAAAGCGAAGTACAAGCTCTCGATCGGTCTTATGGGAAATTACACGACGAGCTTTGCGGATTACTCTAACCTCGTCTTCGTAACCTATCTCCGTTCCACGGCTTCTTCTTCACCCTTCAACGAGCGGCACTCCTACCGTCTAACCTCTCCCTTACTCCCTACTTATAAGCTATTCCATATCCTTCCAGTTCTATCATCTCTTAACGCCCGCCACGACTTCTCGCTAAGCATATTCGAAAGGTATTGATGCGATGCTTAAGTAAAAGTGATAGCGGGAGGAAGTGAGGAAGGAAGAGGGAGAAAGAGAGAGAGGGAGATGGAACGAAGATGATAAATTCGGAGATCAAGCCAAGACGATGGCTATCCCGAAGCGGTTGTCTAATTCGAAGTAAGGCTTTAGGCCGCGAGGCTGAAGTTCTCTTTCTTTCCCTTTATCTAGGCAATTTACTTGGGAATAAATCGAAATATGTTTAATTGTAAACAAAGCTCTTCTCAATCACAGAAATTCTATAAAGTGTTTAAGTCTAAAATGTAACTGAGAAACGATGGAATTAATACGAAGTAAAATATCGGAATAACCTTATTCACATAGAGATATACACTCGTATGTTTAATCGATTAATTAACCGATTTTGGACATTTTACTGGAAAGTGCAATCAATTTCCGCATCGGATATTAGTGAAATTCTCTTTTCTCTGCAGTGAATCTCCAACCAATGGCACTTGATTAAACGTACTTTCTGCTCGGATACGAAGCTAGTCGAGTAGTTTGAACATCTCCGATGCTTAACCTCAGTCATTTCAAGCATCCTGCATCCCGTAGTATTGTCCCCATGAAGCATCGATCGTGAAGTGAGATTCGGTCAGCACAACACACGCTTCGAGTTCGATGTTTGGGCGAGGTAAATGCACCGTTTTCGCGACATCGAAATGAAAATACCGAAAAAACGTAGCACGTCGCAGTTTCAACGAACAATCGTTAAAATATTTAAAAATAATACGTATTCATTTAAAAACAGAAAAATTAAACAGTAGTGTTTAATCGCTAACAAGGAAAACAAAAAATTTAATTTTATTGGCGAAATCCTGCTGTCCAAAATATCTTCAATATTTTCATAAAATGATGAAATTACACGTGTACACATTCACTTTGTTAATGACATGATACCAAATCCAATATCCGAATCTTTTTAGCAACAACCTCAGT
Source organism: Bombus bifarius (assembly GCF_011952205.1). Classification (NCBI taxonomy): domain Eukaryota; kingdom Metazoa; phylum Arthropoda; class Insecta; order Hymenoptera; family Apidae; genus Bombus; species Bombus bifarius. The sequence goes on along the minus strand of NW_022884507.1, from coordinate 136,700 downwards.
TTGTCAAAATTTAATCTTATTAAAACATATCGTACTACGCATAACTCGATGATGTCGAATATTTGGCGTTATATTTAAAAAATTACACGATTCGGAGGGATCGTTCTAACGGGAAGAAGAGACGATTCTTCGTGATATAATATCTTTTTCAAACGATAATCGTTCTTATAATTGGACGTGCACTTTCGACAAATTGCGAAAAGAGGAAACAAGGGAATATCTAATGACACACGTAATCAAAACGACAATCGGAAGAGAAAGAAAGCGTAGGTCCCGCGTGCACGTAATTAGAAGCGCCACACGATGGCAGACGCCCTCGCCGATGAAACTTACGCGAAATCAGACGATGATCCTCCGTTAAACCCTCTTCCGCTTTTGCGACGAAGCTGGTCGAGCAGTTCGACGATCCTCGATGTTTGAACTCGCTTAGTCCAACTGGCATCCTACATTCACAGTGCTTGTGCAGCCTAGGGCGTGGCGGACGAGTAAAACAGAGGCGGGATGAAAAAGAGGAGAGATAACAGAAAATCCGTGAAAAAGAAATGAGGAAAACAAATAAAGGCAAGAAGAAGAAAAATTGTGTGTGTGTGTGTGTGTGTGTGAGACGAGGCAAAATGTGTTAGGTATAGGTACTCTTCTCTCCGAATTCGATCTGTGGTCTAAGCCCTTAATACCTGCTTATTCGCTCGCCTGGAAGAGGATCCCGAAGAGGTATCTAAACTTTTCGAATGTTCCTCCGAAGAGAGCTAAACGGCGAACGATTTTGTAGCTGCGAAGGCGGAGGAAATACTTCTTTTGATCCATTGACTAAGTCACGGCAATCGTCCGAGTCGACGGTACATTTTTCCCAGGGCTTCCGAGGACTTGGTATACTGGCGTTTCTGTTTGATGCGTTCACCGAACTAAAAACGTAAGTAAAGTAGATTTTTGACCTTGTTTGACCGAATTTTAGGAACTGGGAAAAGCAACTTGGAAAGATTTCCAACGAGTTTATCGTATTGATACGCGCCGATGTGTTTGTCGAACGAGGATTATACGTAGAAAACGCGCGCTAACTTGCGTGTCCAACTGCGATTTTCACGAAAACAACGTACGCGGAACGATATGCATCGAAGCTGGAACGATAATTCCGCTTCTCATCCTCGAACAACGCTAGTTTCTTTTATTTGTTAGTCATTATATCACGATAGATCAAATATGAGACTACGATCCGGTATAAATGTCAAAATAATGGACAAGTAAGCCGATTACGTCCGCAAAAAGAACGTTTATTTTCTCTATAATTTACTATTCCGTTGACATAGTATAACTGCTTTTACCTAGTTTTTTACCGACTGCAGTAGCACGCCGCAAAACTGGCGCATTTTTCACTACTACAAAGACAAACGGTAGAAACGTCCAATAATATACAACGCTCACACGATAATAACACGACGGCATATTTGTTTCGAGTTTATCTAGCGCCACGATAATGCGACGACTTAGAACGTTAAATGGTGTTATACATTGAAAAAAATTTCTCGAGTATTTTCCGCTACGTGTTTTTTTCCGATAAAACTCGAAACTGGGATCGTCTCTTTTGTCGGAGGTCGACGTTGGACGTTGTTGAATAATGGGAACGCAAGTGGGAATAGGGCATTTAAAAAAAGAAACGAACAAGATTGCAGTAGTACTGCTAATGAAAATGCTTCTTGCTGGATGAATTTTTTTTCGCATCGCAAAAATATCATTGGAATTAGAATATTTCTACCAAACAACGGAAAACTGTTTTGCGTCGCAACGAGTATTTTGATTAAATTGCATCTCCTGTATCAACAACTCCGTCGAACGAAAGGGTTATTTTTTTGATCATCACGCGACACGAAAATTATGATCGAACGAAATAATAATACAATTTTTCCTCAAAACTGTAGCATTCTTATACCGTCGAATAATGTCGTGTTAAAAAATGATGGATAATACGAGACAGCATTTATACTGTAAACATCGCAACTTTCGATTATCTACCTCTATGTTTACTCAATTAATATATATCGATAAATGAAAGCAAATATAAACAAATAAAGATAAACATATTTTTTTGACGTTTTTTAAATTGTAGCGAACAAATAGAATCTTCGTCGAATTCGTTCGAACAAAACGGAATTATCGTTATCTCTAACCCGGAGCTCGATCATCCCCCGAAACTCTCCAACTCCTATCAAATCTTATCACGCTAATTAAGATGAAACAATCAACATCCCCAAAACTTGGTTACTCTGATCTAATCGTTACACGCGTCCACCATTCGCCAATGATCGGGATACCAAAGCGGCAACTTGTAAGCAAGAAAGATTCAGAGCCGGTTCTACGCTCCGTCCCATCCGAAACGACACGTCGATTGCCGTTTCCCCTACCCGTCCCCTTCTCCTTTTTTTTTTCTTCTTCTTTTTATCAAAGATCCGTAGCACACTGGTGTTCACCTACACAGCCGCGCTTTGACGTTCGGCCGAACGCTTATCGATCGTGGAATTTATTTCTTTTCGTATCTCTCGAGTCTACCGCTATTGTCCGCCTCTATCACTCGCAGGTTATTCCGTTTCTCTTGCTTTAACCCCAGCATCCGCACCACCGTCGTTCTTCCCTCTCTCGTTTTCTCCTTCTCAAATGCTCCGTTTCTCTCCGGAACGACCTCTCATCCAGCCACTATCACCGATCCCGCTCTTTATCCCGAATCACCGAGAGCCCGGTCGGTCTCTCATTCCCATTTTGTTTCCCACTCCCCCATGACTGTACAGATAGGTGAGATTAAGCTCCACAATGACGCCGCTGCGGTTATCAGGAGATTGCATTTTAGCATAATAGGTACGAGGCTGCATTGCAGCCGTTTCGAGCGACGCGCGTCGCGAGAGTGATGTGCGTCGGGCATTTATCATGGTCAGGTATTCCACGTTTCCAACCGCTCTCTTTCTCTCTTTCGTCCCTTCACCGAACCGGGATTACCGCCACGCATACGCGCAACTCTATGCAGAGGGGCACCTGACGCGTTCATCCCCGATGCATGGCTGCTCTTCGTATTCGATGCATTTTGAGAGCATAATACCTGATGGAACACCGGTGTACGCCTTATTTATGCAAATCGACCGGTGTGACGTAGTGCCGCGCAAATCTTGCGTTATCTTGCCGGTATCTCCCGGTTCGAGCCAAGTCGCGTCAACCTCGAGTCACGGGACGCATTCCTGTAGAATTTCGAATTCGCCTGTCTTCGTTTGTTTTCGTTTTGATCGTAAATATAGAAAAATCGAAATTTTCATTCCATACGAATTTACGCCATATTTCCCTTTCTACGTTAAAGAATCTCGCTGTAATCGAGATTCGAAATGGTCATCTTATCGCAGTCAAGAAAGAGAATATCTCACGTTCCTTCATTTTAGTTAGAGCAAAATAAACAATGAGGTATTCGTATTACGTCAAAGTTTCCATTCGCTCATCCACGTTAAAACCGTTGTGACATCCATATCGCTATAAAATTCTCTTATTCTATTTTGCTTTATTTCGCTTCATCGGGTAATTAACTACATTCAATGTGCACACGTGCCACCGGAACGACACAATTTTCGCACTTTAAAAGCTCGCTTTGGTTACGAGCATAGCCCGATGACATGATAATACGTATGTAAATAAATCGTGTGCAACGTTTTAACTTATTTACACATCCCATAACTTTCATGCGTGTATTATTAAGCGGTAAACTATCTATCAAATGGCAAATCTCACTTTCTCTTTAACATAAAATATTTCCACTTATTAAATTGTACATTATTAATAAAAAAAAACTCGTTTAAATCATCAGTAGTCTATAAAGCAAATCAGATCAAATATTGTCCTATTTAGTAGTAAGCAAACCCTGTCTAAAATATCTTATCCAATATCATCTAAAATACAAACAAATTAAGATCCACCGAAGAACGATATCGACGAGCTGAATTTTTCCACCATTTTTACACCGGTACTCGGTATTTTTCCACACATTCGACAAGCATCCGTGCCTCTCGTCGTCGAAAAAGATATCATCGACTCGTTGATATCTACGTATCGTATACCTGAGTTTAATTAACTCTCATACGTATAGCAGAGACTGATATTTTTTACTGGCGGCATAATAAATTTCTTTCTGTATCCCATACATACACGACCGTACAGAGAGACACACGCGCGGCACAGTCGCGAATATGTATACACGATGAAACAAGAGTGGCCTCGCCGCGCTTCGTTTGCCTTTGTCTAGTTAGGGCGCACTCTCTCCTTGCAGGCTCCATGAGAACTTCACTTCGGCGGTGGAAACAGCCGTGTTTCATCGTTATGTAAGCTTAACTTGGATTAATATTTCTTCCTTTTAAAGCCTCCGTCGAGGTCCGTGAATTCTCGGGGCCATCAGGAGACTACGTGACAACGACGTCTTTCGTGCCGCACCCTCATCTTGATTCTCCGAAAGCACTCGTATTCGCATCCATATCGCGACGACTTTCCATTTACCTCGCTGCCTTCCAATTTCTTTCCTCCGCGATACACTCTTATTAGCCGGGAAACAGACACGTTGCCGGCCAACAGTTCGTGACTCGACTTTTTTCTCTATCCTTATCGTCGGATATTTTTAACGCCGAACGATAATCGTAAAATGGGTTGCGTTGCGATCGCATGGTATCAAGGTGTTTGCAACTTCCTACGGATCGGTTCGTTCCGGGTTAAAGTTACAACGTACAATTTTTATACAATTTGTGCTGCCACTTCTCTGACGAGTCTAAAAACAATATGTTTATCGTTGTAGTTTGGATAGTAATGACTGTTTATACCTGCCAATGCACGTTTACGACGATATCGTGAAAATGATAAAATTTTGAGAAGTGCAGATGCTGGGAAGAGAACGACGGATGTGCGAGCGATAAGTCCGTATCGGATCTTGCAGTTGCTGTAAGCTTTTAAGTAAGTAAGAAGCCGTATATCGTTCGTGTGCGTTTATAGAGATTCGCTTGTAGCAAATTATTGGAACATCGCTTATAAGAAAGTGGCACGAACTTTCCGGATAATCGAGTACCTGGTACATGTAGAGTGGAGAAAGATAGACAGATAACGCAGAGAGAGTTAGTTAGAAAAGTTACCGAAAAATTAGAGGTGGAATCCGAGTTAAGAATACAGCGTTAGTTTGAGAGAGTGGAGAGTAAGAGTTTTGCGCGATCGTATCTTTTACTATTTTATTTAACGTCTCGCGAATAAATGCCTGTCCGCGCGCAGCTCAATCTTTCTATTCTGCAAAAATGAAAAAGTTTTTATGACTTCGCGAGTAAGCTTCTTATTTTTCTTCAAACCTATTTCATACTACTTAACTTTCTATCTATTCGTTAATCTCTGCCTTCAGACTCTAATTAAACTTACTGCTTCCATCTGTGAAGCTATTCACGACTCAACCTCGTTCAAATGCAAGCAGTCGTTCAACTTTTTCAACTCGTTATTTGAAAAATTCAGTTTACGCCTGCTCGAATACATTCACCTAAGGCATTAAACTAGGCTAGTAAATTCATCGATGTTTTTTTACTTTTTTTACAGCACGCGCACCTATCTTTTATGTTAATGAACCGTGTTATTATTGCTCTCAGAGAAACCGTAATTGTCGCTCGACGCGCCATTTCTATTTCAGAACGATCAGCACGTAACATAACGATCGCAAGAAGCTATTGAAATCCGTATCTGTGGCAGAGCCTTCGTTTATCCGACTTGACGTCTGCCGACTGTTTTTCGCGATGTCGCGTCGCATCGCGCCGCGATAATTTGCTTAATCGCCAGTGACTGTTAATCATCTTGGTCGGAGTAAACCCAGATTTCGAGTGCCGCGGCACGATCATTTCCCTGCTTCGTTTAACGATATTAATTTATTAACCATAAATACAACGAAATAAAGCTACTTTCTATAATATCCTCTGGACGCGACTCGAATCAGCACACACTGACAAGCGATAGGATAACAAGACGAAATAAAAGGCTAAACCTGGACGCCTTGGTGCCGAGCGTCCGAGGAAAGTAAGATTTTCGAAGGACGAAAGAAACGCGGTAAGAAAAACGAAACTCGATAAACCGCGCGTAACCAGACGTGTATATCTAGAAGAGTCACGTTCCTCACGTACCTCAAACACCGACACTGACGTTCATCTCTCTGTCTGCAATTTCAACCTCAAAAGACTTGTAAAGCAATCCCCGAGCCTTCGTAACCCGTGCGAAACAATCTCTACTTCCAACGCTTGAAACGCTGCGGGAACCGGCCTCTGAGCATTCCCAGACTTGATACTTGCGACGTTTGATTCTTTACACCCGCGTAGCGAACGAGCGACAAACGAAACTGCGAAGAATCGGCCAATTTACTCGCAAATTTTTTTTCCACCGGCAGCAACGATGCGGATAGCTGCAGGTGGTATTAGAATAACATCGGGGAATTGCAATTTTTCTAGAAAAGTAATAAAATCTTTTGCCTGAAATTAGATTCGAAGTCTAATTTTACGGATAATGAGTTTTGAAAACCGAGAATATCGATCGGCACGTAAGCCGCGACTGACGAACGTGAAACGCAGCGTAGACTGGATTTACTCGTGATCGGTATACGCGTTAATTGTACGTTTCGAAACACAGGGTATGCGAATAAAAGAATTTTACTGAAACGACCGTACGATTCGTTTCTGCTTTTTCCGTCCCGCTTGGATAGAACGGCGAAGCAAACGCTATAAATAATGAAAATCGCGCGTCGATAAGGCCGTGCGACGATTGCTTTGCATCCCTAATCTTCGTGGCTCATTACCGCTTTTATTAAGTCCTGGAATTAATTTCCGCTCGAAGCTTTTTCCATAAGATTCCTTGCGAGTTCCCGATTCGACCAGGTGCAAAAATTTAACACCCATTTGCAACGGAAAATGAAATTTTACGACCGATGCCGCTTGATAATTGCTAGAAATTTAATTAGATATACGAGATGCAACTTACACTAGGACAAAGTGTTAGGAAATTCAGAGGATCTAGTGGAATTCGTAATTTTGCAGTTAACGGAACAGGCAACGTAGATACAAGTCGATACACGCAATTACGTTAACTAAACAAGCAACCTTGCAAAAAGAATATTTATCTTCTACGTTTACCTCTTCTGCTCTCATTACGAAACTGGTAGTGTAAGTTAGAACTACCACTTCATACAATCTACTTTTACTATGACAAACTTAGAAAGCTAAGTTTTATGAGAAAATGTGTTTATTCTTACTGCAATTTCTCAAACAACATGTAAAAGTGACAGAGAAAAAATGTTCTTCTTTTCTATTTTATGCTTAATTATAATCCGCTGTCTTTTACATATCTCATTAAAAAAATGTTAAAGAAACTTTTAATACGCAAGAAAACAAGGTTATTTTCTCAAAGTTCCAATGTTACGAATAAAACAAATAACAAACGTCCGATAATAAGCTCATAACTGATTTAGGAAATTTGCAACTTTATCCGATGTGGTAATTAGCACGATGGAACTTTGAATAGATAAGGCAACTACTAATGCTATTGTAGATGCTACAACAATTATCCGCCTCTCCACTTCTTCTTAATCACACTGAAATATCATTTTCTATTATATACGTATCTAGAGCGAAATCTTTAAAATTTATGGCATCGGAACAGATTGCGATAAACACCAGAGCGGTCTGCAATTTCTCAGCCAGTTGCCCTTTCGTTATATCGCCGAAAGAATAATCGAATAGTCACTGATTACAGCCGTTTTCCAACGATATTTACCCTATTAGAGGTTTCATTGCCGTGCCGAACTTTCAAACGACATCAAATATTCGTTAACCGGTGAACCTCGATGAACGCTAAATATCTTACACAGCTAGAGATACGGGAGGGCCCAAAGGGAAGCAAGCGCGACAGCAAACATAATAAACTAATTACCGCATGGCCCCGTCGAATTCAGTATCGAAATTAATCCGAATGTCCCGGTCGGTAAAGTCAGATATCATCGATAATTACCGGACACGCATTATTCGTTGACATCCTAATTACAACAAACACAGAAGCGTTATAAGCGGCACGTTCCGACGAATGCACGCTGATTGGCCGAAACCAATTACCCTCCGCTGCTCGTTCGCGTGCGCGCGTGAGCGAGCTAGCGAGCAAGGAAGGGAAGCTTTCGGTTAATCGGTATTGCCGGGGTGCGTACACGGCGCGCCAGTCCGTGTTTCCAGCTAAATAAATAACGCGAAATCTACTTCTGTAGCTTGTCGTCAAGCAAACACCGGAAAACATTTCGAAACGATCGGTGACAAGAGAGCGCGCGGTATTGTATCGCTCGAAACCGTAAGAGGAAACCACCAACCCAGTCTCTCTTCTCCTAGGCGTCGCTCGGGGCTTTCTGTCTGGAGGTGCAGGAAGTCTGTAAATTTGATTCAAGCCATCTTTCTCCGTCCGTCGAAGGGGGTAAAGCGTTCCTTTCCGTCTCATCTCTTTGCTCCTCGGCCGTATATCGTATCCTGCAAAGTTACGGTTGCGTGGTTCCCGGCTCTCGGTTATAACGAATTCGGGGATCGCCGGACGAGGGAGTGTACGAAAGGGTAGATTGGGCTGCGGAAAGAGAAAGAGAGAAGGGGAACGAGAGAGAAGAGAGCAAGAGACCGATAGGCGGAGCGGGACGATGATTCGAGGATATAATATGCCTCGACGGACTTGAAAACGATTCGCGCGATTCGCACGAACGACGGAGGAACGGGGAACGGAAATTAATCGGCGGAAATCTCTTCTTTTTCCCTGGCGACCCTCGGTATTTTATTCTCCAAGATAGTTTGGGGGCTTTGATAGAAGAAACAGAGAAAAAAGGGGAGGAAAGAGGGTGGGGGGACGGACTGGATGCGCCATTTCAATATTCGAATAGCAAGAAACTGAGGGAATGTGACCGACTTCGAAGATGTATTGACCTGCTGCGGCTTTGAGTAACGTACATAATGCATGCGGTATTCGACGAAAGCGATTTCAAGCAATAAAACGTTATAGACTTTTTTCCTGGGTAAGCATGCAACGTACGTTTTAGACTGTGCTATCTGCTCGTCGTATTTTATTAACGATGTGACTACCTTTTAGCTAATTCCTCCATAGTAGGTATTCGTATGGAACTGACAGCTCTCTTTTTTTCTTTTTTCTTCGTATTTCTTTTTAATGGCTTTTATAATATTCATTTACATATTAAACGAATATCTATTAAATTATGCCGGAAAGTAGTACATACGAAATATTTTTTCAAATTTATGTCGCTAGAAATAACGTTAGAGAGGAATACATGTCCCCATAATGTACCTCTTGAATATTATAACAACATCGTGGAAATTCCATTATTTAACAGTACATTACTTCCTGAATTTCAATTCCATTATTTTCATGAATCATCGCGCAGGAATATTCGCGTAACCTTTTTATGAGTTTAAACGTTGAAAAGGCATCGTAATAGCTACAGAGAGTATGAATTTAGCATTTGAAGAAGCTTATGTAAATGTTAGGATAGTTTAATGTTCGTTTGTAGAATTCAACGCTGATCATCTCTTACTGCGAAGATCCAGAGAAAGATCAGGAAATGCTATTGATAATATCGATAAGGGAAACAACGATATTTTAATAAAAAAGACTATAGTCACAGGTAGGATCACAGGTAGGATATTCGATCACTTTTCCTCTTCTATTGCTCCAGTTTCGTATTTTCGAACTGCGAATTTCTCAAACATCAAGAAATGTACTATTTATATGAACGTAACATCCACCTACTCAAAAACGTTTCAGGGTCGTCGTACATCAAACAGAGGCCAACTCGCTGTACGTTAATAACTTACGAAGAGTTAAACAGACAGTTTCCTGGATGCTGGATCGAACGAAGTGCAGACATTTGATGGTTTACGCGTTCACCAGATCAAATACTAAACCTTTCTCTGCGAGGTATCATAAAAGAGGAAACTCTTTGCTTTATTTTACGTCGGCCGAAAACATATGAAGCTACATTAAAAACCGCATGCGCCAATATTTATATAAAGAGCTATTGATTTTAGCTACACAGTTAAAAGGAATGTAAACTGCATAATATTTTTTCGATTAGAGGTGCAAAGATATATTTGTTGATCAATTCTTATAGAAGCATCGAAGTGAAATTGGTGCGAATAAAGCTCAAAGGATGGAAATGATTTCGAATTCAACATATTGCAAAATATGCAAAAACGCGTGGTGAACAGCATGAGTTCAAGAATAATGCGATTAACAGGACAAATGAAACAACACGAGTGATAAAATAATCCATAAAAGTGTCGCATTTGAAACTCCTTGAAATCGATAATTCAACGGAACCATCGAACCACCTCCCTTTCCGAGGTATAAATAATTAATCTCGAGAAAAATGTAATTTATAAACTATGTCCGAGCTGAATCACGAAAATTACGACATCGTCTACTGTCAGGCGGAAACAGCTTTAAATATCCGATCAGCAGGGTGCCCGTTAATAAAGAGCCTCGAATGATTTAATATCAGAGCGGTAGGTCGAGACAAAACGCAATAGTGTGCCTAGGATATAATACGCCTGAGCGGGCCCGAAAACAGTCGAGCACGATTCGCACGAACGGCGGGCGAAAGAGAAACGGAAATTAATCGGCGGCAACCTTTCTTTCTTTCTTTCTCTCTCTCTCTCTCTCTTTCTCTCCCTCCACCTCCCTGGACACGACAACTCGCAGCATTTTGTCCGGGTAGATAGAGATCGTTCGAAGGACGACCACGATGACTAGAAAATGTATCCATATGGTAGGAAAATCGCACGAGAAATCTGCGATTTTGTTCCCAAAGGGGAACGGGAACGTGAAATCGCTTACCATCGAGGTGAGGCGACGTTCGATTTTCCAACCCGAGGAAATGACGCGTCTCTCGAAACTCTCACCCGTCAGGGAGATTACACGGTACGCGCGATATTCGAAACGCAGCTCGGCTTAATTACGAATCAATTAACGCGAAACTTTCCGCCCTTCGACGATAGTCGAATTCGAAACCGTTCGAACGTAGAGAAAAACACGTTCGATCGAACGAATGAGAAAACAAGAGAGTGAAAAATACGAGGAGTGAAATTTTACCACGGTGAGTCGATTTGCCAGAGTGCGGGGCAACTTCCATCGCCATTAATACGTATTTTTATAACGAAGTATTCAGAATCCACATTTTTATATCTGCATGCATCCGATTCGTTCTGAGAGACGGAAATGAGTGTGAAAATTAATAATGTACGTATCTGCGGCGCACTCTATGGCGAAAAGGGCGAATGTAACTTAATCAACGATAATCCAAACTCCGAGATTTCGTTCCGAGAAAGTTCATTCGAGGAATATTCCTGAATAAGAAAGAAAGAATTCGCATGGCCGAGAGATAAATTATACATTGATATTAGCGCACATATCTGTCCGTAAAAGACCCGTGGAATTCGCGTGGAAATCTCAGCTGTTAGTGTAACGATGCTGCGAGTGCTTGTTGAATACATATCATGTGAAGAAGAGAATTACAAAACTGTTAACGTGAATATATCGATTGCCAATCAATACGAATTCTTAATGTGTTTCCTTATAGTATTACGATATCGTATATCGGAAGGTATTATTGCAGCACATAAAGACAAATTCTCTTTTTGTGCCGGTAATAAATAATATACAAGTGGCAACTTGTTACGATAATTAATTAATTTCATAATTCAACTTTTCGAGCCCTAAACGCAACAGGAGAATGCATTTTGAACATTCCACGTAGTGATTATCGTAATTATTATTATCCGCTATATCTTTAGTAGGTTTATAGATTCCATAACTTTTGTGACACAATCTATAGTTTTCACGTTTTTTTTTTTCATAACTTTATTGTTCTATGATTTTCATTACATGGTACCATATATCGTTATACATGGGAAAGTTAAATCAAAGAGTTGGAATTGGTTGGACCCGACAAATAGTAGGAGTATAGTAGAAAATTACGAGCTCGTTGCAGACGCGCATTTATAAACAGGCAACGACACGGCCGAATGTTAAAGTAATCAAGAAACACACGTCGGATGAGGGAATAGAGAGGAAGGCAATAATGAATCCCGAGTACAGTTCTGTGGACTCGAAAATAGACGTTTTACACGAACGACCGTGCACAAGAGAGAACCGGAAATAATGGACGAGAATCACTTTTTTTATTTTCGCGTTTAAGTCCGCCGAGGGATAAAAATCATCGAAGAATGGTATCGATGGCCAGACTAACGAGACAGGTGTAATACGTGTGCACACACGCGGCTACGTAACTGCCCGATGACCAAGTGCTAAGCTACGGTCGCGGTGCTAGCAAGCATAAATTACATTTGCATCTTGTACCGTATTTTCTATCTGGGGATAACCGCGCCAAGGGATATGCAGATCAGGGTATGAATAATATATTACATTCTGAAATTAAGCGGATCGCCTAATCCCGCGACTTTTGTAATTCAGATAGAGGCTGGGAACGCGGTCGAAACGTTGGCAGACGGAAAGGGACGACAGGTCACGTTTAACTTGTAACAACGATTATTCCACGCTTGGCCGAATTTTACGATTCATGATAAATTTTTCATCCAATCATTCATCGAATGATTCCATCTGGTTATTCAATTAGCGATCGGCTCGACGATGGGGGATTTAATTCGAACATTAAACGAACAATTCCCGTGCTATTCGTATTATAATTTCAGTACAATCGCATTTGTTCTTTATTATACCCAGTTCGCTGTCTGATCCGTTTCTGACGATTTTGCGCTACGAATGCACAGAATCGAATCGAGGAGAAACGAGAAGATATTTGGTCAATCCAAGATTCCATCTGGATATTCTATTTCAGCCGATCGCTCGAATACTACGTAGCTACATTTCCAACTAATCAATGGAAAATAATTTGAAAATTTGTTTAAAAACGGCAATAAAATACCTAAGCATTTTATTCAAAACATGGCAACTTTTGTACTTCTTAAATTTAAGAAACGTAACATCACGAATAAAAGTTAATGTCTAACTGTTATTTAACGAACCATGATCTTTTCGACTGTTGCAATAATAAATTCAACGTGAACCCCTACGTTTAAAACATTAGCGCCAATGTAACAATTTAAGGCGTACAAAAGAGCAATCCAACGCAATTATGAGCGTTCAAGAGAACGCTGTGCGACAACGGACGCGAAAATGGAGGCGAATTTAACGCGAATAGTAGACGATAGAGCAGCGAAAATTAATCCCAGAGGAACTCCGTTCTATCGAGCTTCGACATTTTCCACCAAGTGATGAAAGCCATACAATAAGAGATAACGAAGCTTTCCGATGAAAAGTACGAAGAATAGATTAGTCACTTCCGAAATGCATAATCGACGACAAGCAGCGTAGAATTAAAATTGAATCTAAATTAGTCCTAAGTTGATAGCAAACGTGTTAAGCTATTTAAATATGTATAAAAAATTGCAACTCTTGCTACAATTGTACAAAAATCAAGATTAACATAGAATACATTAAAGTTTATCAAATTAGATACTACAAATTACGGTGTAACATGCTTCGAAGCTATGGAATATGTGACAATTATGAGAATACATTAATAATGAATTTAAAATATGTATTATCAAAAATTCGTAGTTTAATTTAATCTTCTACAAAGCCAGAAAATGCAAGTAATAAAATCGCTAATGTACATAACGTTTTAATCGATGAAGGTTAAATCGTTTTATAATAATCGGTTTCAGTAATAATGGCAGAAATTAAATTGCACGTATGTAATATTTTCTCTAAGTGTAGGTTATAAAATACCTGTTACAAACTAAGTAATTAATAGCCACTGAAATCATACCGGTGCTTATTTCATAATATTCGATCTATGTGTAGCAAAAAAAAAAAAGAAAAAAAGAAAAGAAAAGAAACAAAACTCCAATTACATATGTATTTACAATATCGTCTTAAAAGCGGCTTAACACTTAGGGAACGGTTTTAAAGATAAAAATATGGAATTCGGATATACTCGACCTCTGCAATGAAACACGCAGTTACTTATCATAAAAAGAAAAAACGATACACTATTCCAGAAAATCAGCTTTCGTAAATTTTTCATCATCGAATACCTTTGAAGACGTACCACGATATAATATAAATGTAAATACACGTGCGGCGTAACTTTAGAACTGCTTTCCATTACTGTATAGCCCAGCAAGACTATTATCCGCGAATTGCTCGCGGTCACGAGATAAAAGTTCACAAGGTGAAGGAAAAGATCACGTAGATAGATAAATCATATTACGTCGCAAGATGCATGAAATGGTGAGCAAGTTTCAAGTAGGTGATGCACTTATAAATAATTAATAACTCATAATGCATAATACAGGAGGCAGGAGAAAGATGGAACAGCGGTTGAATAAAGGGAAATGATGCGATCGAGGATATAATACGGCTCGGAAGGATGCAAAAGGTGCAGTTCGCGTACAACAGTAAAAGAAACGAAGATTAATCGACGAGAATCGTTGTTCCTTTCTTTTTTCTTCTCCTGCTCTTCCCTTTTTTCTTCCTCGCTCGTTCTTAAGCGCGCTTTTTCGCCCAAAGTAGAAACATTCGAGGATCCAACCACGAAATAGCAAACCTTTACCAGGAAAATTTATCGAGATATCGAGGAAATCTGGCGCCGCGGAAACGGTTGGTCGCTTCAGGTAAAAAGCTTCGTTAGAAAAAAAGAAAAAGGAGAGAGCGACCCGATGTTAGATACTCTTGCGCCAGGTGAGTATTCGCGAACAAAAAAATTAATCGACGGTACGGAAAGTGAAAAATATGGTCGACGATCGTTATGCGTCTTGAAAAACCAGACCGAGCTCCGGCCCATTCGCTTTGATATAAAATATCGTGTCATTTCCTTCTTTCGTTTTTGGTACATTTGACCGGTTTGAACCTTCCTTAATATCACACGCGAGAGTAGCGGCACGGTACGACTCTTTATCGATATTTAAAATTATTGCAATAAGACGTATCGCACGGTGTCCCTCCATGTATCGAATGGTCAAAATCAACTTGAACCATCAGATTTTACAACTGGAAATAAAGTTTGGAAGTTTGTAGAGAGATGAACTTCCGTAAAGGCATTTCGGAATGTTAGCCGGAGTCTCACGTTCACGACATTAAATTGATCCGATCCGTGCGTGCATCGCTCAAAAACCCATATTTTTCCGAGCATGTTTGTAAATCGCTTTATTTCCGAAAGTTAAATTCCGAGTTTCTGAGTGAACGTACCGGAGATATCGAACTTGAAACATCGAACAAAGTGAAAGGCAAGGGAACTCCGCACGGCAATGTTCGATAAACGTTCCGCTTGCTTTACCTGACGATGCATTCAAAGTAGCGTCACACTACCTGCATCTTCTCAGGTAGTTGGAAAATTCCTATGGTAAGCTGTATTTACGGTCCGGATAAGCCCTAAAAATGGTTTGAACAGGTGGTACCTGCACCAAACATTGACGATTTACAGTGATTTATAAAACGCCATTTAGAAGCTGGACGAAATTAGATTAAAAAAGTACACACACGCGCGTGCACCTTTATTTCCTTTATCGCGAAGTAGACACATTCGTAGAACTTGTACAATTTTCGTATCCTGTACGTAAAATCATGTAGTATTTTTACATTTGTCGTGTCTCGTTTTATAATAAATTCCACATCATTCAGAATAACGGTATAAATGAACAAGTTAAAGAGGAAGAAATTTGATCATAATTTAGTCATTTATATCACTTTTGCTTCAAGATTTTGAATTTCGTAATAGAGTCAGGCCATCTTTCGCCAGACAAACCAGAGAAGCATCGTCCGAGTCTCACACCAACAGACCCATCGACCAATTTATCTTTTTTTTTTCTTTCACAAAGTAACTTCACAGTGGGTATCAAGTTTTTGTCACATCTTCGCCTAGGAGTTTGGGAATAGAGAAGAGTGACTTTCACTTTCGAATAAAATATTCTATTCACTACCATTACAACTCTAACTCGTTCGAAACATTTCAAAATGCATGTACCTGTCTCTGAGAGAAAAAGCGTGTCTTGCTGAGAAAATAACAGTTTTTTGTGAACAAATATCGAAAGTATGAAACGTTTATTAATCATTTTTAACACATGTCCCATACATTTTAAATATTCGTGATTTCTTAAACTCTCGTGCCTCTGCTAATTTTTCATTCTTCGAATATACATTGGCTACATCCAGTATATTTCCCTATGATTGTAAAACTTTACAAAGAAGAAAGAAACGAGTTCAATGCGTTCTCGATAAAAAGTCAATAAATTCACCGATAAGCGAACGTAATGTTACAAAGTGACATCTGTCTCCGTTTGTGGAGTACACTGATCTACGCGCTCGAATGACAGGCAAAGAACGACGAGATAAACGACAAGACTGGAATAACTATACTGCGAGATCCTATTCTGTTCTCGTTGATTATGTATTCCTTTACGCCTGTGTATTTTTTTCTTGCACGCTTATCTGATAAATTTGGAAACAGCCGGGAAATTCTGCCGCGACGATGATACCCGTCCGTTGTTCCATCGCCATAACTTCTTTACCCTGTTTCGTGCTTTTTAAAGGACCGATGCACGGGACGACGGAACGTCGCAGGTAAGAGTCTCGACGAGAACTCTTCTCGTCGCGCCACTTTACGGCGAACGAAGTTTGATTCGGTTAGCAATAAAAAGAAATTGAAAAATCAAGCAACCCTTGACATGGAAATTGAATTTCGCGAAATCCACGCTGGCAATTTTTATAGACTGACAAAAATTGGACATTTGGTGAGATACACGTGCGAGAACGAATCAACTTAGTCGAAAATTTTCTTAGAGTTCTTAGTGTCGTGTACGTTAAAAACGTGCTAATTCGTTGCGTAAATATGTAAATCGTAATGTCTATATTTGCGTTTTTAATGAAATAGACAGAATGCACACTCACCGCGAATCACCGAGGAATCGACGAATATCAGTTGTCGCACGAGGCACGTATTCCACAATTTCGCTATATTCATTGTCCGCACTCACTTTGAAAAGGAACTTAACCTCGTATGAAAATATCGCTCGAAACATCGCTCGCGCTGGAAAACACAGGGGCCGAATACCGCTGTCATCGTCTGGCTGCGTCCTAATTTCTGCTTGAATTAACGACTCCTTAGATAAAAGGTTCGTTCTGTAACGTACACGAGCAAGAAATTACAAGCGACGGACGCCAATCGCCAACGTAAAATAGAAAATCACGACTAAAGTGCACTAAAACGAACGGTTTATTAGAGGTAAACAAGCGTAGACTTCTGCAATCGCATTCCGAGTAACGGTCCATGGCAGCGTACGATGCAATGCGATCGTTAGACGGCAGAGCCATCTATCGATGCGAAGGATCGACTATGATCGACGCATCTCGGTCGTCGTCGTGTCGAACGCCGCGCAAACAATCAAACGAATGCCATATCGATATGCTCGTCGCTATCCTTGATCGTTCGTTAAATTCTACGGTCGAAGATCGCTTAAATACATCGAATGCTGACCGTTTCGCGAATCTTTCCGTTCGATCGTATCGAAACAACCATATCGCAGATATTCGACTTCGCGGATATCCGAGTACTCAAAGCCTCACCAAAGTACCGTTCCAGATGATCCGCTACTATTCCTCTGGCTCGCGATCCACAGACAAAAGCGTAGCGGAAGTTAATCGACGGGAATCCCTTTTTATCCGCTGCCAGCGTTTTGCTCGGCGAGATAAAATCATTTAAAGAACGACGCTGGATTCACAGTTATCGATGGAATTCCGTTTTCTCCCCGTTTCTCTGGAAAAACGTTCGAGGAATCGAGCGGCTATTCGCAGAAACGGAATGAAACAAAGCGCGAGGCCGTGAAGCGAAAAAGAACAAGAGAGACAGAGATATATATACATATATACAATAAGTACATACGTGTATAGAGAGAGCGAAAGCGGATGAGTGTACGAGCAGGTTAGTACATACGTCGACTTTAAAAGAGAAAAGCCAGGAAAATGGAAGACCGGCGAGATCGATGGGTGCCAGAAAAATGTGCACCGAAATTTATATAACGAGGAATTCCATTATGCCAGGCCTCGATACCCTTGGAGCCAACGGTGATGGCGATGGTTGCCTAGTATCGGAATATCGAACGACGTGTTTCATCGACCGAGATAAGATCCGTTTACATTTCGAACCCCCCTCCACCCCACCGACCAGCCACTTCGTCCGTTCTCATGCATGAATCACGTCAATGTCGTAATTTAACGGAAAACTAATTTTTCGTCTCGCCAGTGTTCACCAACACCCCTTCAAGCGGATCCTCGTAGTCGGTGTTCGGTCGACCCAACGATTCCACTAGATAATGGAGGGCGGTTGACGGTCAAAGTAGAACAATGTGTAATACGACCAAAAGCAGATCCCCCCGGCATTAGAGTAACGTTTAGAAGCCGATTTCAGACGAAGAAGAATAGTCGGAACTCGTACTCGTTGCTTTGTACACGATAAACGGAGGACAATGGGGATTCGCCGGAAATGTACAGTCTACGGAATGCTGATGAAAACCCCTACTAAGTGGACGGGGAGGAAAGAAAGAGCGTAGTGGCGGTATTACGAAGAGCACTGACCGTATAATTACCGGCCTATTTGAATTAAACGTTCCAACGAAGTTTCTGATTTGCGCTCGACTATGACGAACGACACATCTAAGTTATATCGATTTTATACAGGGTAGTTGGTAACTGGTGGTACAAGCGGAAAGGGGGTGATTCTACGCGAAAAAAGAAGTCGAAAATATAGAATAAAAATTTTTTTTTAATTTTTTCCATCGAGACAACGATCTACAGTGAGATCCGTTATAACGAGACGTGATAAAGTGCACGCGTACCGAGCGAAAATTCAAAGTCGATTTTCTCGAAAACAAAGCATCAAACGAAAAATTTTTATTCTATATTTTCAACTTCTTTTTTCGAGTAGAATCACCCCCTTTCCGCTTGTACCACCAGTTACCAACCACCCTGTATATTTATGTATGTACATGACGTGTCGCTCAACTAGTGGCGCACTGTGCAAGAAACCGATTCTACGTAAAAAAATAAGAAATATCTATCACGCAGTTCATTTCGTTCGAAGTATAAAATTTACGGCGTAAAATTGAAAGAGAGAAAAGAATGCTCGAAAGGGGAAATTATTTACAAAAGCGAAAAACAGAATCCTTAACAATGTTTTTACCGAAGAAAAATACGCAAGCCATTGTTATACCGGCGAAAGATAATTTGTTAGCAAAATTTATCGTGGTTTTATTATTTTCTGCAATATTTATCGTTTGTCTATAGAACGTTGCCCGAAAATGCCCATATTCGATAAATGTACGATAAACGTACAACGAATCTTTGATTTATTTGAAACCGTAGCTTAGATTGAAAACAGCGTTATTCTACATCTCTGTTCTAATTTTCTCACGTAGAATCATCAGCCTTCGATGATATTCCACGTGTTTATAGGATTACCACCGCCGTTAAAACTTGTTTAAGCAAAAATCCGCAACTTTCTGTATTTCGGTACTCCGAGTCTAAATTACGAAAGAAAAAGAAAAGCCGACATTGCGAAACTAGTGATGAAAACAGATGTTTACAGCGAAGTAGAGACGAATGCATTAATCTAGAATTAAATCGCATTAGACCAGACAGCTGAGAAGTAATCGTGGAAAGAAAGGAGTAATTTGGATAAACGAAAGTCATTGTAAAGGACGCGAGGTGTTATTATTTTAATGGAACCATTAGAATTCTATTGAAACAGAAATAATGTCAATACGCATATTTGAAAACGGCAAACTAAAGGTTCCGCGATAAGAGATAAAACGAACACACAGAAATTCGCTAAATTAATGTTATATGGAATATTCGGCGACTCTTCGGAAGTGAGTTCAATTTGACAGATGCACCGTGAGTTTTGGGAGCAGCGGCGTCAAATTGAATTTTAACTCGAATCGTCCGCCTGTCGTGAGCAGTTTTCCCTCTCTCGTCGTTGAAACCAGTTTTCCAGTTCGAAAACGAGCGAGCCTAAATCACTTTTAATTAGAAACGATCATCGAGTCGCATCAAGTTGCACTTTTGTCCGCCTTTCGAGCGCTTATTCCACTTGAGGTGCAGTTCACGTCGATTTTCGAGGTGCGTGCCGCCAGCTTTCGGAACGCTTGCAAATAAAAACGACAGCTCCGGATAAAATTTGCAGAATCAAATATCGAAGGTTTGGCGAAAAAACAATGCGGTGGACCGATTTAGATTTCATTTCCTTTCTGGCTTTTTTCTCTCCTTGTTTCCTCTTTGTCTTTTTTCATCGTCGATAACTCTACGATTATCAACATTCGCGAAATAACTTGAATTACGAATTATCTAGTTGCTCCCCTGCGATCACTGCTATTTTGTCACCGGATTAATCCTGCGTCTATAATTAACAAGTTTACAAATACAATGCTTAAGCCATATTTAACTGAAACTGAATTTTCGATGGGTACACCCGTTAATATTCAACGTGTTTAAATCCATATTACGATAATACCCTGTCGTATATAATTTTCGTTTGCGCATACGATTGCGCCACCGGCTAATTTATTCGGCTGCGGCAGATTCAACCAATTTCAATCAAAAGAGGAATACTTAATCCAGTATTAACTCTATGAGCTGTTACAATATCGCTGGTGCGTATTTTCTATAGATCCTTTCTGCAAGTATCCGGGTCATATCGATTATCGGAATTAAACGTAATGCTAGTAATGGCTATCAGCTTACATACTACGTAACTTCGTATTTCGGAAGAAATTCACGCTGTCAAAGATAGTCTGACGAATTAAGATGATTAACAAGACGTCGTTTTTATGAGGTAGTTTATCTCCGTTGATCGTGTTTATTTGGAAATTTGAAAGCCAATTTATAATAAAATAGAGGAGATTCTTTAAGCATTTATATACAAGTCATATATAAATTATAAACAATAAGACAAAGAACGTTTCAGGGAAATTTGAAAACCGTAAAATCCCCGTAGGATTGATGTTAGCAAGCTTCGTCTCGTCGAATCAACGAACTTCTCGATAACATTTTTCTTCGCATGATCCACAATCACAACGTACGCGTTGATTGCGTACATTGATTGATGAATATTCTTGCGCTCGCGCTAGTTTTTCCCGCGGACATTTCAATGTCCGGTTCGTCAAGTATTCCACGACGCCAATAAATTTTATAAACATCGACCAATGTAATAGAAATTTCTCATCCACAAGCAGTAGCAGCCCCGCGGAATGGTTTGAATCGAACGAAAACTGCACGACGATACGCTTTCAGGATGTGCGCATTAATGTTAAATATGTGCGTGTAAATTGATACGTATATGCTTGGTCGGCAAACGTGTGCGCTCATTTGGACGATTTAAATAATTCGTATAATATCGAGCGATGGAAAGCGTGGCAGCGGCAAAAGGAAAAAGAAACGAACGCATATCGTTGCGATCCTCGAGAAATATTCATAACGTTTAACGCGCATCTCGTATTTCCGTTCAATCGACGAGTTAATAATGACACCTCGTTGGAGCAGAACAGATTAAAATGTTTCGATCTCGCGTTTGAACGTCGGATTTCAGGCGTAAAATTTCGCTGGTTAAATCCGACGACCATAGTTCGTACGACGGAGGGAATTGGACCGATCGAAACGGAGAGTAAAGGAAGAGCGGCCGAATCGAGCGTTAAGCAACCACCAACCATAAGCAGCGGACCAAGGGCGGCAGATTGTATTTTAACGCGAATCGATATTTAGCCCGGCGTGGCGCGAGCCGACGATTTTTCCTTCATTTCGATGGCCACAGATGTAGTTCTTGGTAGCGCGTCGCGTACGAGCTACGATGTGGTCGTTGCACGAAGACGAGCATCACTGCTTCGTATATCTCTCTTTTCCTCTATTTTTGGTATCGAGTGCCCTAGATGAAGATTCTTTGAACGCGCTTACTTCGTCGTACATTTTCATTTCTGTGTCCACGAGTGTCGAGTCAAACTCGTTTGGTTCAGAGAAGAAGAAAAAAAGGAAAGAAGGAAAAAGCAGCGAATGAAAGGGGAGAAGAAAAACGCTACAATCGGCATTTTACTAAATTTAATTGAAGCATGGATATTGTTCCGTATCGCGTTTGAAGTTGAATCGAACGCGATTTAATTTCGGCGCGACCGATTCATCGAATTCTATGATTGAATTTCCTAGTTGGATGGAGCTACTTGCGTATTTAGATGTAAAAAGGTGCACGTTGGCGTCCTTTCTTTCTCTCTTTCCATATCGACGTTCGTCCTCCGTATATTTAGAAAACGAAGGAGGATGTTGAACTTTTTATTGCATTCACGTTTAAATGCATACATCGATGCCTGAGAGCTTAACGCAAGCATAATTTGTTTTATATGCTTTTAAAAGCATGACGGAGTAACTAATTGTGTTACATAAAGTAATAAAAGATGTAAAAGCTACTATGTAAAGTGAACGAAATGACGTTGTATCGTTATTTAATTAAAAATTTCAATAGATTACGAGGTAAACAAATTAATTAGGTTTTCCCTCTATGCTCAAGTAGTTAATTTCATCGCAATTTACCGTAAACTAGGTTTACATAGGATCTCTGTCACATTTATCTTAGGCAACATCGTTCGGCGCAGTTGTCTATGGTACAATTAATAGCGAGCGTAACGGAGAAAGTTACAAACTTACTCGACCACGTTACGTCGAATAATAAATCTATTATTTATTCCAATAGTCGTAATTCCAAAATTGCTCGAGTTTTAACTGTACGAAAATGTCTAAATATAAATCATAGTTTCTAAATTAATATTTCCAATGGAAAAGTAGTGCTTTTTACGAGAAAGTCGATCCTTAACGAGGCTAAGTACAAAAAGGAAGTAGAAAGTCCGCAAGCACTCCTTGACCCTCCTAAACTTTCCAAGCAAAAAAAAACAAAAAAGAAAAAGAAAAAGAAAAAAAAGGAAGAAAAAGAAAAAAAGAATTTTACAAGATTCCTACGAAAATGTGGTGAATTAAAAACAGATCTTTGCAAAATAGCAAACGGTATTTGAAAAATGTTGTACAAAGAATTTAACGCTTCGTTGTAGGGGACTGTTTCTCGAAGAACCGGTGATATTTCGAAAATGAGTTCTACTCGTCGACGGAAGTGCTTCCGTTGCAAGCCGAGGAACTTTATATTTCTAAAAAAAAGTAGATAAAAAAAATACGCCTCTCAGCTAATTAGTAGCTGCACAAACGTGACTTTGTCAACCCCGTTTCCGGAATGATTTTTTAATTTCGTTCGTTTACTAGTTCTGCCGACGAGCGTTCCTCTCTAAATCTTCTGAAATGGCACACGCGATTACATGCCGCATTGCCTGCACAGAATTTTCGTAGCAGCATTTTTGACGTAGAGATTATGTCTAACGATAATTTGTTAGTTTACTCTATAAGTATGGGATGAATTGGTAGTCGTTGCACGAAACTTCTATACAAGGTTACATACATACTACGAAAGCGCAAGCTAAATTAAACGAAATTAAAAAGAGATTTCTTAAAATTAGAGTTACGTAGTAACATCATAAAACTAAACTACTTATGCTCTTTTCACTAATGATTTTGCTTGGAGGTTGGTAGCAGTCGAGGTTTACAGCGACAAAATTAATGTTTCCTGGACGATCGCCGAAAAATGCTTTCCCAGATCGTCGTCCCTTCCAACGAGACCATCGCCCTAACCACTTGACACGCGGTCATGGGGCAACGTCGGGATTGCATGTGGATGCGTCGAGGGCAGACACATAGAGACGGTGGAGGAGATGACCAGAGGTGAAAGGATCGAGTGCCATGTCCACGGTATGGTACGTGGTATACGCTCACGTAGGCCATGAACTGTGGGCGACACGACATGTCTGAGGGATGCAACGAACGGCACAGCATGGAAAATGTAAGGCGATAATAACGCGCTTTAGCGCTCGATCAATCGGATTAGCCGATATATACGCTATAGCCGACTATTATTACGGGCGCGCTCGTACCTCGAAACGCTGTCACGCTTCGTTTTATAGAAAGGTATTTTCCATGGTAGTGGGTGTGCACACGTGCGACACGGGAACTCGCATACCGTCTCTCGGCACTCTGCGCGCAGACTATTTCGACCCTGTCGGTTTTATTGTCCGCTATGGAAAAGCGTATCCGGGACCGAACGATTACATCGATCAGGTAAAATAGATCAGAAGAAAAACTGGTTCGATCACACGGTGGTTGCGTCTCGAAATTCCTCGTGTTTCGGCGCGCTTGGATTTTGGCACGAACGGAAGCGAGTTATTCTCAAGAAATGATCGATCTTTCGCCCTTTGGCATGGGCAGGTACGCGTACGATTAACATTGAATACAACGACCGGAAAGTGTGAAATTGTGGCAATAACTTTAATTAGGATTTTACATGGCTTAAAGTTGCCTCCTTCTCTCGTTATAAATTATAACAAAATATTTTATAAGCCGCTTTTATATCGACGAAATTACTTAACGCCTGTCCTGTAACATTTTCATTCTGTATGCGTCCTTTACGTCCTTTGTAGAATAAAGTAAATGTTGCATAATAGAATGTACAAGTACGAGAAACACGTTTCAATATTACGATGGAAACGAGAACAAAGGATAAATATAACAAGTGAAAGAGGACGATCGTACAATATGTATGCGTCCTTGCGAAGCAACGAAATTAAAAATAATAGAAAGTTGACAATTTCGATAAGAAAATATCTTCGAATCTCAGATATTTGATTAAAGACTAGCAACACACGGCTGCTACACTCGAAAACGATAAAAATAGTAAGAATTTTCCGTCTTCAATGGTAAAAACCATATAACGTCACAGGAAATGCTTACTACGAAGAAAGAAGAAAAACGCGCGTTAAATATCAACGATCTGAAATACCCAACGCGTTTAACGTTGAAACGCGAATGAAATGCGCCAAGGAACGGTTGTATATAGATCTTTATGGTGTTAACACGGTTTCAATTTTCCGGACGATCCCTGTGGGAACGAGCAAATTTTGTTTTCATACGCGTTCGTACTTGCACTTCCCCTGTGATATAAAGAAGAAACATAACGACGCGTGCTCTGAATATTATAGTAACAAAGGGGACGTAGGTGTAACGTCGGAAATGTCAACGAAAGGAGGAAGAAAAAAGAAAAGAAAAGCGGAAGAGGAAAAAAGGAGAAAAGGTGGTCCCGCGAGTGGATCAATCGTAAGCAATCGTTACAACAGCACTTCCCTTTAATTTATAGCATGATTCGCCTGAATTTCCCTCTTGTTGTACCCACATGCACAAGGAGAATTGAATTCGTTCGTTCCCCGAGTAGTCATGGATTTATCTTTTTGGGGGCGAAAGGGGAGTAGAGGGGATGGTAACAAAGCAATTGCGAGAGTCGAGAATTTTAACGATCGGTGGTCGATTATCGTGGAAACCGCTTGAGCGTTTCGGAAATCGCAAACTGCTTCGACGTTTCTGAAATGTTTTTTCCACGAGACTCGCTAACGAATCTTTGTTTATCGGAACAACGTCCCGTCTCGGCATTTAAAAAATTGACCGTGTGAAATATATAGTTGTCTACATACCGTTTTAAAAATACCGATATCCCCATTTCGGTTTCCATAAGGAACGCGAATTATCGGCATTTACAACGTTCGAAACAGATGAATTTTCGCAATACTTATGTGTATATCCATTGATCGTTTGATCTGTATCGTCACAAATGGGCCGCAGAAAGTAAGACAAATAGCACCGCCTATCTTACCGTTATCTCGCTCCCCCGGACGATTTTCTGAGAATATCCGTTTCCAGAAATTCCGTGAATTCAGCCTCTCGATGTAATCCCTGTCGTTTCCACGTGGTCTCATTCACCACGCGCAAACTGTTCTTCGTTTACGAGCAGATTGGCGGCGAAGCGGGGATTGGTGGCGGTTTAACAATTCCGGTCATATTTCGAGAGTAACGAGCCGTTATCCATCATGCGATCGCGAGTCAATAAATTAATCGCGTGCCGTGTGCGCCCTCGCACACACATAAACCGACACAGTGGAAGCCTGTTATCCGCGAGATTCACCGCGAATTCACCGGCTGATTTTCTGTAATTGCCACGAGCGGCAAAATATAGTTTCTCTTGAGCTGCTTTCCGCGTGCATCTAGCCCTCGATCCATTTCCTCCCCTGTCCGGCTAAAATCCAGTTACCTGGCGGCGTCGATCGAAGTGTACCTATCGACGATTGTGTGTCCCTAGCCTTACCTAGCCTTTAATGCGACTAATGAAATTTCAGCGACGTAATTGCCGCGGTAATTAGATAATTGTGTACCAGACTTTACGACCGCTCGACGGTGAATTCGTAACGAAATAATCGTCCTATAAAAGTCGGCCTCTGTAAATGCATTTACCAGCCGGCGCCGGGAGAGAAGAGGGCTTTCGCCGTGTCGATTGGTTCTTACATTGTTCCCCAGAAGTGGCAACCCGTTTGAAACCGAGAACCAGCAAATCATACACAATTCATCGCGCCGCACCGATCCGTCGCTTGGACGCGATTGATTGAATTCGCCTGGTTGCTTCGCCGAACACGGGGCCCTGTCAATTTCCGACTCGTTGTTTTTTATTAAGCTGCCCCTAGTGGCTGCTTTAAGCGGTGGCACGCGTTTGTTGGCGTTGCTTCTTTCAATGCCCGCCTCTTGGCCCGTTCCAATTCACGGCCAATCGGTCAACGAATTTTGTTCTAGGACTACCGAATTTCTTCGTCTTCAGGTAATACAATCTGCTCCGTTTTGAGAAAATAACGAAATCGAAACTTTCAAATTTCGAAGATTCTCCCGCGATAGAATCGAAATTTTACACTTGATATAACCATCTTAACGCATGCTCTTGCCCCGATGAAACGTGATTTTACTCGACAGTTAACCGAACCACTACAATATTTTTACGTTTTCGCCAGAAATATACTTTTGCATATTTTACTTCGCAAGTGGATAATTTCGGAATTGCTCCATTAACGTCGACCTCTTTGTTTTATAAGGCTGAGAATCTCGTTCGAAGTTCGCCAAGTGCAAAGTTCAAAACTATTTTTCGCGAATCTCAAGAATGTGTGCAGATAAAATTCATATTGGACGCTTCGTAATTCCATCGAGGAAAACTATATCACGACCGCAGAAATGTAACAATTTTCACGCAAACGATAAAAAAAAAAAAAGAAAAAATACGCAAAAGCGTATGGGAATTATGCGATAAACGGTACCTGCTACTATTTCGAAGATATCGTAATTCGATCCTAGCGAAAATAAGCTGCCCGCGAAAGGATAAATAAGCGAAAGAACAAGTAATCAGGGAGTCTTCTTCTTTGAAAGAATTACTTTCGCATCAACCTAATAAGCTGCGAATAAGTAAAAATGGAATTCTAATTATGCGAACG
The DNA here is from genome assembly GCF_011952205.1 of Bombus bifarius. Taxonomy (NCBI): domain Eukaryota; kingdom Metazoa; phylum Arthropoda; class Insecta; order Hymenoptera; family Apidae; genus Bombus; species Bombus bifarius. The sequence goes on along the minus strand of NW_022884507.1, from coordinate 109,134 downwards.
AGGGAGTTGGAGAAAAACGAAATTATTCCCAACTAATTACATCGCACTTCTTCCAATCCCAATTCTCCTCGGCGTGCACTTCTCTGTCGTCGGCTTCCCTTCTTCTTTCCCGATCCATTTCTAACGAAAGGTTCTTTTCATTAACTCAAGCCGGACGAACGAACCGCGTTCGCACGATTAAAAAGCCGCAAGATTCCGTAATATGCTTCGAATCGTGTGGAGTTTGCGCGACAATAAGGAAATTTATCGAAAAGAAATAGCGCGCATTCTTTCTTTTTCTTACATCTGTCTTGTCAGGCCTCGACTCGAGCTCCGTTGACTGAATCTCGATCAAAGGGGAGGAAATTTTAAACAGATTCGATAGATCGACGATTCTCGTCTGAAAAACGGATATTCGATTACTCGTATGATTTGTTCCATCGTTCGTTCGACTAGTACGTCACGTTGAAACAGAAGGAACAACTAATTTCTACTGGTAAACGTATTTTTGATAGCTGAAGCGTATATCTTGCAAATGGAAAAAAATGAATTTTGTTCTGTTGCGATACGAGGAAAATATTAAACTTCGGCTCCTGTATAATGGCGTCGCGCTTCGATCAAAAGAAGGAAGGTTGGCATTTTATTGTTTTAGATAAAAAAAGCATTGAAAGTATGGCTCCTTCGAAGCATTTTTACAAGATTTTGTTGGTTGGCATCCTTCCACGATGTTCGATGTTATATTCTATGTATAGAATACTATAATGTAATTCTTCTCTGTATTTTTCTCTTTTACCGTGGAGTATTTTCCATGTTACCAAAAGATAATGGAAATTACGATCCTACTACAGAGTAATTTCGATGTCGTACAGATACCTTTGCTGAAACATCGCGAAAGATACAATTTTTCAATAGATCTTCGATATATTTTAAAATTCAACCACACAAGCTTGCATCGAGATTGTAATAAAATAAACTTTTATTTCAAACAATCGGAATATGCGATTTAGTTCTGTAATGTAACACCGAATTATTGCCCATGGTATATAAGCGCATATTTCTTTTCCACTTTTTTCTCTCTATCACGATTATTTCAATTTATTTGCGATATAATAAACAATTAGGGATCGCAAGCTACAAAGTTACGTTATTAGCGATTAAATCGCAGAGAAGCCTTATCGGGATTAACTGGATAGGTCTGGCGGTCGACGAAGCTTCGATCAAAACTCTTCGATCGGATGATCCCCGTTATTCCTTGCTTCAGCCATTAATCACCTCGTCGAGCACGCTCATAGGAACGGCATAAATACGAAGAGGTAATTAACGTGTCTAGACACCGTCTCGCAATATCGTGTCAACGAATTTTCGGAGATCATTCAGCACGTGAAAGAGTGGGGGCACAATGGGCGTACTGCGCGGATAGCGCAAACTCGCGATCCAAACCGTTGCAAGATCAATACCTTAGCGAGAACCGGTTGAACATTTTCGCGCTAACGAATATGTTTCTCTCGCGGTTGCACCGCACGATCTTTCTTGATGACCTTTCATCTGGATCTTGGCGGTGAAAAATTACTAAGCCGCCTCGGTCCTAAGTACTTTTTGTTCCACGCTGTTCTGTATCCAGTTATATATGATGTATGCATGTCGCGAAATACGTTAGAAAAATAACAGCATCGTTATTGTTACGTTATTGACGCGAACGAGAGTGCCACGGCAGACGGATAAGGTTTAACGAAGTCGTTTTAGAAACAAATAACGCAGTTTGGAAGATTCGATGTTCGGTCGGATGCATTTTATCGCGAAAACCTTGCTTCAAATGTCTTTCTTTCTCGGCACGACTTCTGGAAGCTAGGTAATTTTGCTCCGAGAATTTCATCCTTATCTTAATTAGAACGAAGGATAAGAATTTCGATCTGATGTGTATTCTCTATCTAGATTGCTTTAAATAGATTACGAAGCAGCAAAATGTTTTCTAATAAAAAGCAAACTACCGGGGGAGCCATGTATGATATTACGCACCGATTACAATGGAAATTTCGCAAATGGGTAGAAATTCAACGAATGTTTATTTCTGCTTGTTCGCGTAGAAATTCGATGATTTTAGCATATGCAATAATAAGCATTGCGGCCACGAAACGTTTCGAACACAATTTTACCAGTTTTCTCGTATCTTTAATTCATGCAATAGCTTACAAACGATGATTTAAATGTTTTACAAACAGCTGAATATTTACGGAAACAATTACATATTTTTTAATCCTACATTTGATCCATCACTTTCTTAGAATTATCCTTCTCCTTTATAGATGTTCTAAACGTTTCTATCGTGTACTTTTTTTCCTACGTGACGAAATTAAATCTTCCGCCCTTGCTATGCGCAATAATAATATATTAGTAGGTTTTTTAATTGTACAAATGAAATACGATAGCTTCTCGATCGATCCTCGAACAGGTACGGCTACTTGAATTATCGAGGAATATTTTGCAAAGCTAGCAATATTTCTCAAAAATTAGGGGAAAGTCCCGTTGTAATCGTTACGGGCCATCGCGTGAAATATTACGCTAACATTCTATGCATACAGAATATTAGTGCAAAATAGACAGAACGTAATCGATGCAACGATAAATCATGGCAATTTACGATGTATCGTAACGCATTTCTATCAGGTAAAATGACCAAATAGATAGCTATTTCTGCGCTATCATTTTACATATATCTATATACATTCGTCCTTTCTCTTTTTTCTTTTTTTTTTTTTGTATTCGAATAAATAGCTTCAGTCCGAGAAGATAAAGCAACGCCAAATTCAATTAAGATCTTCAGGAAGGCTTCGGTTAAAAAAGAGGGAAACGCCAATGGTTATTACTACGTTAATGGTTTAACTTCGCGGAAAATCCTTCGATTTATTTCGTCATGATTTAAGAAGTATAGGAAAAAGAAGAATGGTACAGGTGCGTTATCCGGTCCGTAAACGATCTTGTTTACTTTTTCCACGCGTTACACGCAATTACACGCAAGGATATATCTTGGTCGAGGAAAGCAAGTGGTAGAAAAACCACCCTTGATCTATTTCCTTGCCTCCGATTCACTCTCCACCCACGCACTTTCCCCGCCTACGACCACGTTTCTGTCCATTCCACTGTTATATTTCTTCCTTTTCTTAAGACGTTCTACAGTGTGGTCATCATGGCTCGCCGTCCTCGTAGAGAGATGTAAAGAAATTCAATTTCGTTTTTTTCCCATTATCTCCGTTTTTTTTCTATTTTCCTAAAGGAAGGCAGACAAATGAAACGAACGGTATCAGTAATTACGCCATCGATCAGCGCGGGTGAACGTTCTTGAGCCACGAACTTGCCATTTTTCATTATTTTTGAAAATTACGAAACGCTGAAATATCGTTCATATCGAGCGGGCAATATATTTTTGCACGAGAAAGAAAATATTTTTTCGACGGTACGATTCCATTCATTTTCTCTTGAGCTCGTGTTTTCTCTTTTCTCTCGATTTAAAAACCGAGTCAAAGAATCGAATTGGTATAAAAACCTTCTTTAGGATAGATACGTAACGAGAAAGCAAACCAGAAGCGTTTTCGATAAGTCGGTTAAGCGATGCCCGTTCCAAATAAATACATCAACGACGAGAGCGTTCGTTTGGGAAAAAAAATGGAACAAGAAGCAAGTAAAAAAGCTATGCAAATGACGCTATTGTAAAACATAGTCAAAGCAATTAACTGAGCTTAAAATATTACGATAGACTAACTCGATACGCGAGTGCTCGTATCGTCGAACGGTTTGTTCGTGAATTAACAAACGTTGTTCTCGTAATCGTCACACGTTTCGGTTCTTTACGAAAGCCAGAAATTTACGTGTCAAACGTACGGAACCATCCGACGTGACGTTTGACTTACGGTACTGTGATTTCTCGCATCGTTCACGGTCTTGTTCACCTAGTTTAGAAAACAAAGCGAAACATCACAGCCACATCCGACTGTATTTTCAACCGTTCTTCGCTTCATCGCGCATTAACATGCGCCTTTTTGGCCCCTACTCTCGAAATCTTGTCTTTCCTTCGCTCTTTCTGCACTGTTTTAAGTCCACTTCACTTCCTCCTCTCCTCCCGCACTCGACTCTTTTCAACCTCCTTTCCTTTCATTCGTCCCTTCCAAATGGTTCCTCCATGTTTATTTCATGCTTTTCCACAATTTCCCCTCCTATTATTCCAATCCACATTCGTCCCTTTCGATCTTTTTCGTTTTTTCTATTTGTTTATCGCGATCTATTACCATTTTATCGTCTCCATTCTAAATTCTACCCCTTGTTTCTACCCTAATCCTCGTGCAGCTTTGCTACCCCGCCCCCCCTCTTTCCCTCTCTCATTATTCTTTACACCATATCAAGCTCCGCCAACTCCCCTCGATCTCTCATATCCATTCGTTCAACTCTTCCTCCGTGACGAATCTCTCGTACTTCTCCTCGCTTTTATTCGCCGTTTTCCAGGTTCCGCACGTCCTCCTCCTCTGCACCACCGTTTCCCTCGGTATGTTCCTCGCGCATCCGCGCTTCCGCTTTCCTCTCGGAGCACCCCACGATGCAGAGTACAGGCGAAAAAAGCGCGTTTCGCGTTGTCACTGGAGCTTTCAGCGTCCACGGAAGCAAGGACAGGAGAGGCTTCGGGAAACGAGCGTAGCTGCGAGCTTCGTGGGGGTGGTTTTAGGGAGCGTCTCTTTCATCCTTTGCCCAGCCATTCGTATCTATCGAGGTATAAACAGAAACGTACAACCAGCCCCCTATTTTGCGAATGTAGCACCAGCAGCAGCGAGTCGTCGAGTGTCGAGCATTAATGTCGAATGCATCGCACTCGAAGAGGGAGACAGAGAGACAGAGAGACAGAGACAGAGAGACAGAGAGAGAGAGAGAGTAAGATCGGCAGCGAGCAGAGCTAGTGTGAAACATTGATGGAGGGAGACACAGATGGGCAGACGAGAGAGCACATGACAGAATGCCAGGAGAGGGCAGATGCAGCGGTAATGCACCGCGTCGGTGCACGTGATTGCATTTATGCGCAGTTGATAACCGAGGGATGTGTAGGGAGATGCGAAGGGCGAACGAAACCGTGCGACCGTTTCCCTTCGTCCGCCACTCGAACGTGTATTGTATAGGTAAAGGAGAGAGTTTTCCCAGGTTGGTGATAAATCGTTTAATTATTGGCCGTTTTCTCGAGAAAACCGCGGACGAACGAGGATGCACGGCTGGCGGACGCGTGTCTCCGTTGATCACCGCAATCCACTTGTCTGGACGGGACGACGATCGTTTGTCTTCCAATTTCGTTGGCCGACCAGTGCGCCACGATGTTCCGTGGGGCGATCGTGTCGATAAAATCGAAGCGTATCAATGAGGAGAATTTTACCAAAGGACAGGGACAAACGACTGTACGCTATGACGCAACTGACGCGTGATTTTCAGATAAACGGATTATGTGCGCGAATCGATCGGCCATTGAAAGCTTCGTGTAAAGGCTAGTTCAGATACGTTCAGTAATTTAGTCAAGTGGCGAGTAGCCGCTTAATATGAAACGGTTTAGTGCGTAGAAAGTGTCCGAATTAATACGGTTGAACTCTGGAAATCACGAGAGATGGACAGACGACGTAATCGTGCGGCGTAACTAAATAGCGCCATCAGAAGCGTTGCTCAGATTTTATTAGACGGAACGAACCGTGTATGGGTTAGAAAATGGACAAGTGGAAGAGATTCGTTGGAAGCTTCGAGTAGTCTGCTCGAAGAATTGGAATTAGAAGATGCTACGGGATGATACTTGGACACACTGAGAACGTCGAAAAACTCTTTTCATTTATTATCGAACAGAATCGAAGCTCGAATTCAACTGAGAGATAGAACACGTGTTCGAAGTACGATTTCAGCAAAGACGAAACTGCAAATTAAAGGATTAACAAGCCTTCTCGACCAGAAAAATCTAGCAAAATGGATCTACTCGACTAAATCGTTTTACTAAAATGTTCGATTAAATTTTATCGTCCGCGCGCACGATAAGTTACTAAATTACTCGCTACTCCACTAAATTAGCGGACGCGTCTAAACGAGCCTCGATAGCGAAGTCACATTAGGACGCGTGTGATTCGATTAATAATGCGCGCTTGTGTAAATTTAGGTGAAAGTTTCGGATTAGGCGGGGAGGCTGGCATGGTTAATTGAAAACAGATATAATCGAATCGCATGAAATAATACGTTAAATGGAACGTGCGCGTTCGATGAGCCGGGTAAACGATCGATTTTTACGCACAGCTAATTCGCTTGGTTATTTGACGAGGTTAAAAGGCTCGCGATCGAATCATCCAGCAGGTCCCAGTTCAACCAGCTACCTGTTCAACCTTTGCACGGATGTTTATTTTCAGCGGAGACACGTTAATGGAGCTGCTTCAAGGCATGCCTCTCAGCTTTGCGGCGTTCATAAAATTACAGGCCGCTCTTATACAAAGAAACGAAGGACATTTCCATTTGTCTTGGAAGAAAACGACGACCTATAAAGAGCTTTGGTGAGCGACTGAAATCCCAAGAGCTGCTCGACTGCATTACTTTCTTTGCTGCCTTCCAACGAGTCGTCGAGAAAAACCTTTCGACGTGCCCGTTTTACTTTTTGTCATCGCTATGATAATACGCGGTCCTCTTCACGGATATTAGAATCGAACGCGCGCATTAAGGATACATCTACGGCTGGATTCGAAATAATGCTCGCGTATAGTTTTATAACTCGACAATGGATATTTTCGCATTTATCGATTTAAACATTTTTGCACGTAATATGCGCCAACGTATAAAATATCCGAAGTAGAGTAACCCTGCCATAAATATTTATAAAACGTGAAATATATAGATTTAAAAAATTAAAAGCGAAATGGTTTTTGTTCAAAAATGTATTAAAAAGAAGATGATTTTCTCCGTCACGTGTTATTAGCGATCGAATGTGACGATAATACGCAGCGAAAACTGTATGTTATGTCGAACGCACGCGATAATTATATACACAACAAGGTATCGCCCGATCGTTGAACTCCTACTACTAAAAGTAAAAACCTGCCTAATTTGTTGCTGTTTTATTGGATGAACTTTTTGGATGAAAAAATTCCTAACGAATTTCTTCGACGATTACAAGGAAAAAAAAAAATGGAAAACTCGAAGAATTTTCGCTTAAATCACGAATCCGAGATTTATCCCGTCAAATGGAGAGTCTTTGAAAGCGTAAAAATTCGGAGAACATTGGAATTAAACTAACGAGCCTGCCAACTTCTTATTTTTAGTCATATGAATTGGACGATCGAGCGATACCCTGTTATGCGATTACCGCGTGTGCTTAACGTGTGCAGATTTCCCTGTATACCGCTATCACATTCAATTACTTAACGATACCGGATTAAGAAAATTACTTTCTTCTTTTCACTATATTTTTAAATAAAAACCATTTTCTTTGTCATTTCTTTAATTTATATATTTTATTGTTTACTTTTTAGTTCTTAAATGTCATCCGATAATATACATTGGGCCCTATTGTGGGATAAAGAGAGATTTTCAATTTCGCCTCGGCTAACCAGACAATTATCTCCAATAAAAAAGTTGTCAATTTTTTGAAATTATGTCGCATTGTCATGGAAAATAAGCATGCGTTCCAAATTTCAGCTTTCTAGCTGGTCGGGAAGTGGGTGAAATTTCGATTACAAAATTATACACGGACAGACAAACAAGCAAAAGAGTAAGCTGAAAAACGTTATCAGTTTTTCCAAACTATATTTTATCGTCGTCGAAAATGAGCTTGCGTTTGAAATTTTAGTCTTCTAGCTGTTCCTGAAGCGAATGAAACTTCGATTACAAAATTACACCCAGAGACAGACAGACAGACAGACAGGTAGACAAATAGAAAAGTAAGCTAGATAAAAATCTTCGAAATTTATATGTCTCGTACAACTTCTTGTATGTATTTTATAATATTATATTCCTTTGCAAAAGAATCGTTGCCTGTTTCATAAAAATGTTGTTTGTCAACATCGGTTCTCGATATTGCGCAAGATACTTTTATACAAATATCAGTTCAAAAATTCACGAATACGCGATTAATAATTATCATCGAGACCGCACGTGCAACCTATAGATTAATAATTTCCATCGAATTTAAACACAAGGCGTGGTCGATATACGCGATATATGCCAATGCGCAAAACGCTTCGAGCACACATTTCTGTTAAAATAAAGAGACGTGATATCGGAAAATATAAATGTTTTTTACCACACGCATGGACAGGCGGAAATGTTCGATCGTGTGTGTTGCCGGGAACGCGAAATTTCTTCAGAACTCTAGGAAATGGAAACTCGAAACGTACATACCTACATGAAATCCTCGAATACCTTAGTTAGATCAAGCTCAGTTACACTCGAATGAAATCATGGGACGGATTCGCTGGCGCATTTCCTCCCAAGTTCCGGCGTTCGTTGTTTTCCCGTACTTCGATTCGCTGCGTCGTAGTTTAAATAAAATGTACAAATTCGCGTGAACGAGAGATGCCGGCGATTCGCCGACTATTCCAACTATCCGCTAGAAGACGAAAAAACGAGAAAGATCGGCAGAACGCGGGAATAATTACTGGCGAGAAGTATTTGCTCATTAAGGAAAGAAGGCATTCCTTCGTTTTGCATCTAATATCGATCTCGGACGTTTCTCATCGTTATACATTCCTTTCGTCGAGGTAACGAGAAACGTACGAAAGAATTGCTGACTCCTTCGTGTAAATTACTTGCAATTCCGTCGACCTTTCACCTGCGTTTGTCTGTTCGACTAATATTACCGACCAGCTGGATTCGATCGTTCGAAGAAGGGTATCGAGCTTTCTATCGACCATTAAACCCTTTTCTCTCTCGTCAAATACATCCCGATACCTATCACCTTATGTTACCCCGGATTTACGCGAATAAACGAGACGTAGCGCACGTACGTGTACGATCCACCGAACACACGTGCGAAGGGAACGAAGGGGCGCGCTGGGACATGGGGTTAGTCTACGGATCTCGCTGGTTCGATGCCATTTTTTATTTGGTCACTCCACAATTGGTTCACCCTTTCAACGATCCCGCGGCTGTCACTGTACAAGTCAAATTTTGACGTTGACAAACGATTAGCAGACTATAAGCGTATTAATATCTCGCCGTTTATTTTCTTCCATATATAGACTACGCGTCGGTATTTAGTTACGGTGACATTCGTGATAACTGTGTTAATTCACCCTGATGTACGATCAAATTCAAGGAAATTCTTCATACAAGTATAATTTAATTTCCTCCGTTCTTGCTTGATATTCGCGAATAGTGAACATTTCAGCGAAAAACGAGTTAGAAAGAGTAAAATTAAAATATTTCTTGTTGGTGACAAGCGTCATTCAACTCCTTGGTGCCAAATGACGTTTCTGGTACGTCCTTGTATACTTGGATGATATAAAAAGCGCAAGATACACCAGATGTTGCGTGTCATCGCTACTACCCTAACGCTACGATGTTAGTTTCGATTAGATATTTTGTGGCAAATATGGGATAGACGGCGGGTAGACACGTGGTATGATGTACCGTGTGCAAAATATCCAGCTTAAAAGTTTTAATGAATGAGAGTGAGTTACTTGGTTGTCTGCATTGTTCATCGTATACCGAATTGACAGAGTGGATGGTGCACGGTGCCGTAGTTTCGAAATTCAAAATTTACGTATTCGTTTCCCTGTTGGATTTATCAATTCGTCATGATTATAATAACTTTGGAACAGAGATATTTGTACTGTTCGTGTAGTAAAATATTTTTGGTACGCTACAAGCTTTAACTTTTCAAAGTGACCAACCATATCGAGGTAGTGAATTATTCGCGCAAAGCATTCTCGTAAATAAGTAAATTCCGAATCAAGACGAACCGTGTACTACGATATGTTGGTTATACGGTAGAATACAGAATATCCGACGATCTAGATAATCGAGATGCATCTTCAACTTAAAGACATCTTAATACGACGTAGCGTTATAAGCATTTGTAAAACACACAATTGTGACATCCTTCCATAGAAATGCAATCCTATCGAAATGAAATTGGACACGTCATCTAGCAGCGAACAAAGTCCTCCATTCGTTCGAGACGATCGACTACACGACACGAGTTACACTTTCTCGCAGCAAAACGAAACAGCAACGCTTCGTTAGTCGGAATGGAACGACGCAATTATCTCTGGCCTACGTTAGAATAGAATACTCGAAATGTCCCAGTGCGGTCCGTTTCCCTGCATGCCCGATGGTCGTCGTTCACGCTCAGAAATCTACAACAACGTAGCACGGCCGATTCTGTCCGTGACGTGATATATCCGCGTTTAATATGGGAACTCGTGCACGTGGGCCACGTTTGTTCCGATTTCAACGATACCGAACGACATCGAGGGTCGGATTTTGATTAATGGTCCTTCGTTTACGCGAGCCCGTGCGTTTCCAGACGAACACCAGGACTTCGACCCTCTTCTCTGCTTTTTCTCTCGCTCCATCCATGGCTCTCCTGTATCTTCTCGTTGTTCGTTCGACGTGCGTGTTTGTACATACGTTCGTTCACTACCTCTTTTTTATATTTTTCTTTTTCACGTTACACAACGACAGCGGATGATGTTACAGTGGTTGTAATGTCAAGTATGAAACATTACACTCAGGTATCTTCGCGCCGGTAGTGTCGAGGGGAAACAGGCGAGACCGTGCGCTTCCGGTCGCGGTTATTGCCCAGGAAACCAGTCTTTCCACACGGCACTTTCTTTGTGTGGTTTCCATGAAATTGGGATAGAGGAATCTCGCTGGTGTTTCATTGAATTCGATCGACAAGCACGAAGGCGTCGACCAAGTCAGTTGCCTGGGCTTCGAGAATTTATTTCCGTCACTCTGCTTTCGTGGTTCACCGATTTTTCAAAGCCCTTTTTGCGTAATTCTTCGTAAGAAAATGGGAACGTTTCGTTTCTTTGTACGTCTCTGCGTGCATTCCTTGTTGTCGTCAGAACGCGTACTCGTTATAATACCTTAAGATTCCAACTCAAAAATGGCCCTTCTTTACGATCATGCTACGAGCTTTGCCGGCGGGGAACCTCGCGTTGTTCTTTTCCGTTTACCAAACGGAATAAATTTCTTTCAAATCTTCAACTCGAGAGAGTAATTTCCAGAAACCATCTTAGATAGACGGTAGATGGTTGAAAGAATCGACAAGAGAAAGGTATCGTTATATCTATTGTTATCGAGCCAGCAGCGTTCGAGAAAACATTGAAACGTAGGTGATTCCATTTTTATTTGAATTTTAACACGGTTATTTATTTTTCATTAATGCCAGCACGCACGTTTCATTTTTATTATCGCCGTTACGCTAGGATTATCATTTTTTCACAATTCTTACGGTAAATGGTATTTATTTGTATCAAATTTCCAATTCAATTTTCAAACCATCCAGAGAATATAATTCGGTTGAACGAAAAATATCTTTCAATTTATCGATTCGACTTAACGATTAAAATTAACAATTTTTAATAGTCTATCCACGTTCTATCAATGATTTTATTTGTCTTTTGAATTTGAGAAAGGAGAAAGAATTCGGTAACAAAAGCTATTCGGTCGAGCTCTATTTTACGTCTCTAACGGTTAATAGAAAACGTGGTACTTCCAAATAGTTCGGGTCGTTCCGATATGTACGTTTAACCTCGTCCTCTATGGCGATCGATGTTTGTTACGGGATATCGACGCGAGTTGGTCGCTCGAACAATCTAATAAATCAGTAATTTTCAACCAAGAGAGTCTGAAAATGGAGGATAGCGAATTACTCCGTTGTAATTGCAAAATTAATATCGTGAGACCTTTTTCAGCTATTAATTCGAAAGACGAGGTAGTAAATCCTTTTTTCGTTCTTTTGGACAGAATAGTTTGTTTATTCGACGATACTCTGTTTCATATGGTGTCGGTTTACTTCGAATAGAAATAATATATTTCAAATAAATCGTATTAGTCCCATATTTGTACGAGACAGAAATCTTTATCAATTTGTAATTCGATTAACCTGTTAAAATAAATTAAATAAAGAATACTACTGATTATGTCGATGTATAAATAACAATTGGTAAGAATCATACATATATATTTGACGAGCTTTCCAATAATTACGAGTCTTAGGACCAGACATTCCCATTATAATTTAATCCTGCATAACACCGTGTGATTTATAAATTAATTATGTACGTGTATCTATATTACTTGATTTCTTATTTCATTTATCTACAATGTTACGTTTTATTCGCATTGTGTTTGCGCTGTCAAGCAGACGACGTAGAAAAATTACTCTATAAAATTATTCCAAAACGATAAACGATAGTTTTGTTTTTATATTAATAAGCATAATACCAGTTACAGAGGATTAAGAAAAAATTGAACATTGTACTGGACGATCAACTACTATGCGACAGAAAATAAGGAGAAAAGTCTTCGAGCTTACTTTCGATCTCCAACAACGAAATTGGAGATAGAAAGCCCGGTGAAAATTTCGTTTCACGAACGAGCTGATATTTCTACCGGCGAACAAAAGTACAGGCTCGCGGTACCAATTGTCCGATAAATCAATGTTTGTCATCGCACGAGATGCCTTTAAAATCAATACCGTCTGGCCCGTTTGAATGACGAATTTATGCACATCGGAATGTAAATATCGCTGATGAATTTACGATCGCGTGCAACGGGAGCATTTACGCCGTGTCTAAGCCGACGAGCGCTTGTTATCGGCTGCTTTTCAAAATTAACGCCCTTCATACGACCGGATGTTCGAATTTTCTACCCCTGCTCATGCGAGCGCAACCGCGAAATTGCGCGCGTGTCCTCGATAAGCAGCCGGTCACTGACACCTCCATTTCGCTTCGCCCCGATAATCTTATCACAGCCGAGAAACAATAGTATTTCTTCGATGCCGTCGCGACGTTAGATAACATTACCATCGGTGACCAACCGAGTCAATAAAAGTTATGGCAAGCATCGACTATCGTCTACGGACCATGTGACATCATATACTTTGTACTTTCGTAGAAAAAGTAGGGAAACGTTCGCTGTTTCTCTTTATCTTCGTTAATCGAAATGAAAGGAAAATACCAGAATGACGAATTTGTATAAAAAGTGTAACGAGAAGTTTTCTCTTACGTGAAATTAAATGAAAAGCAAGCAAATTAAATTAAGCGGATTAGCTGAATTTTTAGAAACGTGGTTGCCCAATGAAAGGAATGAAATTATAATGGATAATTTTACCGAAAAACGAGAAATAATTTGATCTAATTAGTCCAATATTATTAAACGAATATGCATTAACGAATCTGGAGCACATCTTTTTAAGAAACAACTGCATACGTAGTAATAAAGTAGCCAGGTGTGCGTAAACGCATGTTCTTTGTTAATTAGATTTTATTTTCGGATTATACTTGGCAACACCTGCGAATATACGACACGTAAATCCATCGTTTAAATGCAAGAGAAAGTACAATATTTTTGCACACAATTATCTCCAAAGAATGGAAATTCAAACAGAACAGTGTACATTTTAAAATTCGAAACGATATGAATCTGAAGCGCACAGTTACGTTTCTACAGAGACTTTTCGTTTCTATTACTTTGCATCAAAAGGTGAAATTCATACACACATTAAAATGCGAAAGTGAAAAATCATACTGAAGCAGCTAGTTCGTGTTCGATATTTTTTCACACCATCTCGTCTAATTTAACGAGGCACATTTGATCCATTGAACAGGACGAAGTGGAACGCACGTGCAAGTGCAAGAATGAATTGGTCAAAAAAGCGTTTTATTCTCCACCGATGGCGCGCAACAGTGAATCATATTATCGCAGGACGATAGCGCACCGAACAACTGTTATCAATCGCGGCATGTGTCACGCACATTATCGAGCATCGAATGAATTAATACAAGCGACACACGAGACAAACGCCTCGCTTAATCCAATCCTGTAACAATTCCTACGGTAAAGGGATATATTTAATTATTATCACGCTTTGTAACGTGTTTCACTTGGATTATTATTTCGGTCACGCTACGTAGCGACGCAATTTTTCGCCCGTTGCCCGATTAAAATGTTTTGAGAGGCAAGAGTCCAAATATCAAATATTTAGCAAGTGAACAAATTATGTATACGAATTTGTATTAATATATTACTAATGTATCGTTATTCTACTGCATATATGTAATAACAAGCGTGTTTAAGAAGTAGCAAATTTACTTCCAAATTCGTTCTTCTTTTGTAAAGTAATTTTAAAGATCATTTATTATTGTTCTTTGTATCAAAAGGCATGGGAAATTTGTGAGTTGTTCCTTACTGTTGTTATTTCTATACTCAGAGGTAGGATCACAATAGTTATTATTTTATTGAATGGATAAATCTATCACATCGTTGTGAGTCAAAAAACCTTTATTGCACGCGCTTATAAAAACTAGAGATAAAAACAAAAAAGCATCTTAAGCCTATCGATTAAATCTATCGATTGTAATTAGGATTATCTTCTAGTTACTATTTCTTCTAACTAACGCATCTGCGTAGGGATGGCGAGCACGAACTCACGTTGTCATTTTCAACACTTACTTTACGCGTATAAAGAAAAAAATCACCGCCGATGTCTGTCACTTACCTGAAACAGAGAAAAAATTATACGCTTAGTAAATCGTGTGTTATACATGAAATAACGAACAAGCATAATATATGGAGCTAGTATTACTAATAAAATTAAATGCCTGGCATTGTATATAAATTGTAAATAAACTGTAAATAAATTGTAAATAAACTGTAAATAAATTGTAAATAAATAGTAAACAAATTTCATGCGCTATGTAAAAAGTACGTACAAATTTTTTTCAATTTAATTTAATGTTTACCACCGTGTGAAGCGATATAACGCAAATACATAAGTATATACACATGGTCGTATGTTTTCGTTGCAAGTGAAACGCACCGGGCGAATGTAAAAATCGCAGTTAGAGATAAAAGCAAGCGGAAATAATTTTTCGCTAGCAAACATGCGAGAAAAAAAAATGTAACTTCTCTTATCTACTCCACAAGAACATTCTTCGTCATAAAAAAAAAGAGGTAAAAAGAGAGGAAGAAAAAAGGGAGAAAAATTATACAAAAGGGACAGGAGAAAGGAACGTTGCGGGGGAATATCTTCAAAGCATTCGTTTTAATTCAATTATCCCGCTAGATTGTTACATTTATGAAATTCGCCTCGTGTTAGTAGTTAGAGAATTAAACGCTTGTCGAATGTTACGTTAAGATCCAAGTGCGATGCCAATCAGCCGTAAAATACTGGAAAGCACGGTCAGCCTGTCTTACGTTATAATTTTAGAATTATAATAATGTCGCGATGAAAATGATTTTCCGGGATGTGCCGGCGTGCATGCGAATCGAGATAAAACTGATTAATTTCCGCGCGCTCGTAGATACTTGATAAACCGATATCGTTGTAAATTCAATGTTTGACATCGTTGTGCCATCTACGAACCCTTAAATTGAAATGGCTCGTGTTTCACGGAAAATAAATCGATATTAAGCAGTGGAGAAATTACGTGCCATGTTAATCGAGGAATGTAAAGCAGATTAATTTAATTGGCTATTTCACCGTTGAAAATCCATTAAGATTTATTCTAATCCGATTAATAGTGTTTCATTTCACGCAATCGTTTGATTAAACTTCCACGATCAGATCGGACGCGGTTATTCGTCACCCTCGGGCGGCGAATTAAAAACCGCGAGCAAATTTGAATTTCATTCGCCGAGCGAAAATCTCCGAGCTTGATCATAGCTGGTTGTCCGTTTTGTAGATTTTACTCGATCAACCTTCGCGCAGTACGTTTCGCTTTGTAATTGCTCAACGTATAATTTTAAGATCGCCGTATCTCAACTTTCTCGTTCTTTTCAATTCGGCAAGCGTATCGTATCTTTCTAAATTGTTTTCTAATTTCTGCAATACAATTTTTCCGTACGTATCTTCTTAACGATTAAATACGATCAGTTTGGAAAAGGTATATGTATATCTCTACTATATCAAAGCTACATATTTAGTCTTAGAAATTTAATACACTCTTCTCCTTAAATTTCTTACTTCGTGATTGTTAAGATCGCAGAATATTCGATAAACGATATTCGATAAATATTTGGATTAAGTGCAAATGGAAAAATTTGATCAACGGTATCGTTAATATCTACGAAGGATCGTCTCGGATTGCAATACGAATAAATATATCGCATAAACACAAACCGTGCGTAGTTTTTATAATTTCAATATTCCTGCTGGAAAATATCGATGTTGTACGTTACGTACTTGAAAATGGAAACTAAACATTGAGCGAACGTACAATCGAACTTGAACTGCCGCAGTCGTGTAATTCTCTCTCTACGCTTTACATAACTCTATTTACATACATATAGTTTAGTCGCGTAGCAACTGAAAACTATGTTTCCATAACAGGAGTATCTTTACTCACACCTCAGAAGTCAAACTAATTTCCACGTGCACCGAAACGCTCTCGCGAAACGTCTTTCGTTTCCGGAAACCACGGTTCGACCGCGATATCCGACAGGGACGGACAATTCGTCGTGGCTGTCCGCGGCACATCGATCGCGCAAGGACGAACACGAAACGTGAAAAGCGCAAGGCGGTTGCCGCGTGGATTGCTCGTCAGGATTCGGGTCGACGCAACAAGTTCGCGGACGACGACCAGGGAATTCGAGGTCTGACACGAGTGTGGAGAGTTCGGAAGACAATGTTTCGAAACATGCGACTAGTCGCCGCGTCTGGCCGACTATAACTGTAAGAACCACTCGACTATATCCCTATAGAAGGATGCGAAGCGAACGTTATTCGGATACCTGTCGTTCAGATGAACAAGTTTATAGCTGAGCTCGGTCGCAATCTAGTTTTACTCGCGCTACACACGTCTTACGATAATCCGTGATTAGGATTCAGATATTCGTTTGGTTGACAAGCCGCAAAAGCAGGTTCGTGTCGCTAGCGCGAAATGAACTTATACTTAGGTGACCCAGAAAGTCGACAGAACGTTTCGCGACATTCGTAATATTAATGATGCGTCTAGCTCTGTACGCAGGAATATCGCGTTTTCTAAAGAAATGGATGGCGACGGTTTCCGATCGCGACGACGAGACGCGACGAGACGCGACGCCGTCGATATCGAACTTTGGTTCGCCTTTAAGAAGGATCTTGGACTCTTGGATTTAGAACAGATAAACTTGTTCTCGTGGTATCTAACGTTAACAGAGTAGAACATTTGCTATTCGTACTAGTAGCAAGACAGAATTGTCTACAAAATCGTAAAGTCTTTTACGATTTGATTTACAGGTAATAAATTCTTTTATCGTTTCTACAAAAGAACGGAGATTTTTTAGACACACGCGCGAAGCTTTTCGTTCGATGTGTAAGTTGCTTCGTATCAAGCACGCGTTAAATCAGATCACAAGTGGAGCAAATCAACTCGACGACGCTACGTTCGCGCTGCTTTTATCTCGCGAATGTATAACACGCAGCGTTCTATACAAATTCGATTCTTTCTTCAAGTTCGTTATAGATGATTTGGAGTCGGCAAAATTTCGAAATGTTCAGCAGTGCCAAATAAAACAGTCGTTAACAATTGCGCTGACAAGTACAGCATACGATGAGACAAATACGAAATTGCTTCTGTTCTGCTCTAATTTGACACGCGCCCTCGTTTAACGTGTTTTTAAATAGTCAAATCGTATGCGCTTTATATTTTGAAAATACCGACACACCGATTCTCTCTTTCGATGTCCCTTTATCGACGATCTGACTCTCGCATTTTAATTACAAATTTATACACAGCCGTACGCGCTAATCTTTCAATTTATTTACGATTTTTAAATGTTATTACTGTTCGGTAATGTGTCGAATATTGAATTTTGAAAAATTTAACGAAACGCGAAACGAACGATTCGAACGACGCGAAAGCTGCGTTTAAATATGGAAAACGAAGGAATAAATTCATCGGACGAAAACGATTCGTAGTGCGTTTTTACGCTTCATCTAATTTTATCGACCGTGGATTATTAAAATTTGAAGCTGCTTTTGGGATTGTAGAATATTCAATCGTGGAAAAGTATTGAGTAATTATTACAACACCCAGGAGTGGAGTAATTCTGAAAATCGTGATACGATTATTTGGAATGTTAATGCTTTAGATTCAACCCATTTAACTTTGTATCGAAGTTGGACGGATACAAGTTTTTATTAAAAATTACTTAAAAACGATAAATCCATCTCTCTTCGTATCCTCATCAAATTGTACATTTGAATTGTCTCTTATTCGTGATTTTAGTTTTCCGAACATAATTCGTGATATCGTCAATTCCTGCCTCGTATAACGTTCAAGAGTAGAAAAATAAGAAGCAAGTTTTGTTTTAATTTTGCCGTTAAATCAAAATATTTTGCATTCATAAAGGCAATCCCGGGCATAAAACTGTTTTCGTTCGAACCGTCAAAAATTTGAATACGCGTTTGTTGTTCTGCGCGGTACGCAATTTAGAGATATGAAAGATTCAAAGTTTGCAGAGCCTATAAGTTATTATAAGCTACTGACAATTACAAAGTGATAGAACATTTTTCACAATACTATGGCTATTCGAACGCGTAAAGTATAATAAACAGAAAAAACTTGATCTTTTCAGAAGCGAATTTACTAGGATTAGGGGAGCAAAATTATTTTTTATGTTTCTGAAACAAATTATAGATCACCGTTCGAAGATTTAAATTCTGAAAAGAAGCTTTTTTATAAATTCTTTTGTAAAACCGCGTCGTTGTTTTAAAACAATTTTCCGCTTGTTGCTCGTAGAACGAATGAACGTTCGGAATGAACGAACGAAGAAAAAAAGAAAAGAACGCACGGTATTTCAGGGTAAACGTATAATCAACGACACAGGGCAAGAGGAGTTGCATATACAGGCGTACACGGTCTTATGAAAACGGAAATCGCGATGGAATCGCGCAAGGATCGCAACGTTCCTCCGGTGATTTTCATTTCCTACGCGTAAAGAGTCGTCATAAGAGCAATGGGATACAAATTCCTCCATTTAAGTTTCAAATTAGATTTTTCCTTGGCAATCCCGGCCGAGCACTCGGCTTACATTCAAAGCCCTCTCTTTGATCAGAATGGCTGATCGATTTGGCATGGAACGTCCCACTTACTTCCCGTCGTTCGTTCGTTCGTTCTTTCGTTCTCTGGCTTCGTTTCTCCGTGAGACTGCCGTGGCCCGTACCTCTGGCGAATCTCAACGACGTTGCTCAATTTACGTCACGCCGGAAGTATATGGCACTACGGCACTGTTCGCGTTGTCGTCGCGATCGCCGAAAAGAAAAGAAAAAAAAAAAAAAAACGAGCGAGGAAAATGGAAACGAAGTGGCGTGGTGAGTGGCTTTATTAGACTGCTCCGTAATGAATCTTCGGAGAATGGCCGTGTCCGAGTAGATCATAAAAAGCGAATTACGACCGCGTCGCGCCGTTGTCGATATACTTACAGGTGTGGCGTCGTTGCAGCGGCGAGACGAGCATCCGAAAAACCCGACTACCACCGGTATTATCCGCGAAATGAAATTTCGTGCTGGGAAACTTTTTGGATTGATCGAACAATCGGAAGCTGGCGGTCGGCATATAAATATCTCGAATATTCAAGGACTTATTTCGAATTTATTTTACGAACTTTTTTACGGGCAGTTGATGGAGCTTCGTTTCGACTTGGTGAATCGAAACACACTGCGTTGTTGTCCGTCAATGAAATATTTTGCGAATCAGTGTACAGCAAATAGTTTTATCGATAGATGATTGGAAAACCGTGTGACAGGCTTTTGAAATGGCCTTATCTACAGCTTAATTTAGTAAAATATCGATACATCGTACCTATGAGTGTATAGAATTGCAACGTGTAGAATAATATCACACGACCAGATATAAATTAGCTATGACGTTCGATATCATAGGTGAAGGACATATCCATTTATTATCAACCAATACCGCTACAAGTAAAACTAATTTACAATGTAATGCGTTATGCATTCATTCCGATATCGTAATTGTATCGATCCGATATACGCGCGGACGTTTCTATTTCAAAATAATCTGATAATGTCGCTATCAAAATAAATCGGTTTTACTTTTACTTTAAACTATATTTTCCGTTATTTTAGGCACGGCAACGGATATCGATCGACCGTTGTTGAGAAAGTTCGAACCGGCATGACGGAACAAAAGGGCGTAGGTATTTTTAATCTACAAAATTGAAAAGTTCTCGGCGGCGCGACGAGTCGAGCTCGAAGGATGGTGTTCGTTTCGAGGTGCAAAGCTGCGAGGAAGAGTCGTATACGACCGTGAAATATCGTTATTGCGTAGTTTCTTGTAGCCATTTAGAAGACTCCGGGTATCATCTTTATGCGCTAAAAGTTTCCCGAAAGATAAAAAGTTCTCGCCTCGACAATGAAAGAAGGTAAAGCCTGTAATTATTTGTCGATGATACGCAAGCGGCGATATTTTCTACAACGGACTGCACAATAGTGAAAACGAGGCACGAGTAGGGCGAAAGGGATGGTACAAGGGTGGTTGAGGGACAAAACTTTCCACGGCACGCTGTAGATTGGTAAGAAACCACCGGAGCGTATGGCGCCAAGTTTGCGTGACAGATGGCGACCAAAGTCTGGAATTTACAGCAAACGTCAGCTGATGTTGCAATTATTTCAGCCATCTAGTTTTGCTGTAACTTGGAAACTGCCTTGATTGTGAATTGCGTTGCGATTGATAATGTAATTTCGATTATACGATTTAGAGTGGTTGCTCCGTTTCCGCTGCTCCAGATCAACGAGTCTCGAAATACCTGTACTCTCGTTAGGATTAAGCGACGGTATATGTTCCGAATTTCTCTTATTATTAATATTGTACACGTAGAGAAACGTGATCGGCGAGTTCGGAAATTTTAATTCACGTAATAATTGATCTCTTTGATTATTAAATACATATATAGGTACTTAACATTTATGCTTCGATCTGTCATTTTCGATGAAAAATAATTTATTCACATTTCATTACGTTTATTCTAACATATTAATTCTGAGAATAATATATTAATGTAGCGAATTTGTTCAGGATTTCTAATAAAATATTGCTCGCCGTTAAAAAAGGAAAAGAAAATAAATCCATACAGTTTATGGGTTATGACATTTTTCTTATTAGATAGTATAATTTTAGTAGGCAAGATTACCCCCATTCTAGTAAACCGACGATACGATTTCACATAATTTATTATATAAACGATATTATTTTACATTTCTCTCGAGTCATATCTCTCCTGAAACGAAGAAATGATTTCTACGAAAGACGGCTTTAAATACGATGTTACGAACCATGTAATAGATACAAATAAAAATAAATATGTTTAATTCAATAAGTACGTCCGCTCGGCGCGGCGCCCAGATACATAAAGGATTCATGCGGGCCCAGCTGCTTCGTCTAATTCAATACCGAGGTTTGCTACGCGGGTGAAATAATAAAATACCCCTTTCGAAGCGCAACACATAATTTTTGATTTATATCTTATGCCAACAGACAGCAACGCGTTACGCCTGTGCGCTTAAAGTCATCGCTTCTTTCTTCGTTCCTTTAACTTTCGAGTTCATCCACCATCTAAATTTGCCCGAAACTACTTTCAACGATTCCTTTAGTCCCAACAAAAAAAAAAAAAAAAAAGAAAGAAAGAAGGAAAAACGTAAAAATAACTTATCGCGAAAATTCTCGTTCAACTTTTAATTGCCCGTTAAAACGGGACGTTAGAGATTAGAACCAAATTAGAATCGCTTCTCGATCTACATCCGCAACAGCGAAACGAAACGAGCTTTTCAATCTCGGCGATATTCAACCGAGTAAACGGTGTAAGTGGATCGCGCCAATTACGAAGAATGATTTATACTCGTCCGGCGTTATCAACCGCTTATTAAGGAACAGTATGCGTGCATAACTGTCTATCGGTTACCATAACTCATGCTGACCCCGTATTATACAATACGATATCAACATCGTCGCGACCGACTTCTACTCATTTTATCGTATATCGGTGCAGAACAAAATCCCAACCTCGCGTAGGTGCACGGCGCCGCTCGCGTCGTGCCGCCATCGTTACGGGACAATTATCATACCCGCCACCGTCATTAACCTCTGATTTATAGACATCCCTGCGTATCCAGTGTCACCGGTGGATCGTGCGACGCGACGCGAACCGAGCAGCGCACGTCGTGGTGGCATTAGAGAAAATATCAGAGTCGACTTTGCACGTAGGGTTCATGCGGAACGATCCTCTCCGCGATTAGTAGTAGGACGATCTGACGTGCAGTAAAATAAACAAGGAAAAATACGTTCGGACAATCTCGAGCCGATTCTCGTCATGATGTGGGGGTACTTTCGTAGGGCTCTCATAGGGGTTGAACGAAAACCATAATGCCTAGCGACGATAATTCGCAGAAGGGGATCGTCGACTGGTCCCTCTCAGCGTGGGGCATGAAAATTTAGGGTGACGCTGGTCACTTTATTCATTGAAATGTCGAGCGACACGCGTACAGCTGCCTGACAGTTTGACCGAACCACGTGTAAATATCGATTACGGGACTGCCGCGATTGAACGACCTGGCAAACGCATCGAACCGACTGCTCGCGGACCTCGCGTTAATTGATTCTGCCGAAATAATGGCACGCCTTCCGGACAGTCGTAGCTTACATTTTTTTGCAAAAAAAAACTTGGATAACTTTGATTCGCGCGTTCTTCCTAAATAGCAATCGCGTTGTTATTACTTTTTTCACGTTTGATATTCCTATTACAACTTTCTGATCAAGATGCTACGGTTCTACTTGATCGGACCAGATCCGCAGGCTGAAGAGACACTACCAGCTAGACCTAAACGCTAGATCGAATTAGTTATCTAAATTAAGTAATATTTACTTATTTATAATACTTACTTATAAATTGTACTTATCTATAATAAGTATTAACTTATTATAAATAATTAGCCCTGTCACTGCGCCACGCCAGAAAAAATTACTGAAAATTCTCAATGCGAGAATTGATTGTAAATTTTAATAAATTAAAAAAAAAAAGATGCTGCGGGCGACGTATATAAAGCTTTATTGGAAGACGATAGCAAAATTTGTATGGAAACCGTTGTGCCATATTGAGCAAACAAGAATGTTATTACATTTGTGAAATTTCGATCGTAATTAATCATACGAGAATATCATCGTGCTAGATATCATATTCGTTGAAAACGATGTATGCAAGAAACGCGTAAAATCGCCAATGTATATACCGAGAAAATGCTACCGGCAAATTTGCCGAGAGAGAATGTTGTCGAAAATCGAAAATCGAAAATGGGTATATTTTACTCGAAGACAATGAAGGCTCTAGCGAATTGGCGGTAGTGTGATCGACGACAACGAATTTACGGAAGCGATTGATTCTCGAATGGAAGCAAAAACGGAAGAGAGATTTGCAGTTCGGAAGACAACTGACCTAGGAAATATTCATTGCCTTGAAATGGCCCTTGAGTTATACGTATGGGTTTCGCATAAGTGGATCGCCGAAACCTACCGCGACTTCAGCTATCATCGTTCTTGCCAAATTCTCGATTTGCTTTATCGATATTAGTACTGTGCTGAGTTTATCGATTTGCTTTTATCATATGGCGATTATTAGGAATTGTAAAATATAAAAGAAGTTTTTAACAATGATATCAAAATAGCTTATACAGGGTGTAACAGAACATATGTTCAGAGAGTTTCGTATAAATACACACTCCGTGTGTCTCCGATTGTGGGATACAAAGAATTTCGTGCACGTAATTGAAACCTATTTAAAATATCGAGATACCAAGGTTCTGAATAGGACAAGCTTTACGACAAATTCGGGAAATGCATAATTCAGGAACCCATTCAGAGTATAACCGGATTTACGACAGGCTCGCCTTGAAATGCAACACGATCGTTCCGAGCATCTTCCGTAAAGATAATTAGATAACGCAAAATCGAAACAAAAATTTCGTTACACGAAAACGGATAGAACATATGATTGCATGAAGTTTTTTCGTCGTTTTTTAGGTTCCACGTGTACCGTTACACCCTGTATAATAGCTTGCATCCTAAGCGTGAAAAATTTGGTGGTAGAGAGGTAACGAAAAGACACGACAGCGATAACGAAGAGTACGCAGCTGGGAACGAACTCGTCTGGCGGTCTTTCAATTTTCCTCGATGAAATTTCCATATTCATCTGACGTGATATTCCGAAGATTCGCACGTTATAATATTTGGCAACGAGCTCTTTAACGTCACCGCGACTCGACACTTTCGACCCTCGATGACTATGCCGTAATTCCACGTGTAATCATCGTGTCTTTATCGATCGAGGGCAGTCTGTCGAATCGATTAAACAAACACTGGTTCGGGTATTTGTCCGGACGCAAAGACCGAAAGCACGCTCGTGTGCTCCTATGAGTATCGGAGCGTCGTTCCGCGATCGAACGAACGGACAAACGCGTTCCAGTTCAAAGCGATGACGATCAAGATCGCATTATCCGACCACGTTCCAAGGGTATAACGATATTCCCGTGGCAATAACGAAAGAGCAAGCTAGACGAAGAGAGGGGAACAGAATGGGGAATAGTGGGAGGGAGGGAGAGAGAAAGAGCGCGGTGAGGGGGTCCGGTCGGAACGAGCGAACAATTTCCACGTCATTCAGCGGCCAGAAAATGATCAATTAAATGTCTGGCGAGGTCGGCATCGGCTGATACGCTGCTCGCTGCCCCTCTTTGTTCCGTCATGGAAAAACCTCCAGGAGAATTTCCGCGGACAACGTGTCCGTACCGCGACGAATTCGTCGAGCGAGAAAATTCAATTTCCGTATCCGTGCGAGCAAGTCGTCGTTTGCCCGGAATCTGGTTGTCGGAACCACATCGAACATCAATAATTCTGCCGATGGAACGGCATAATTGGCCCGCCCCGTGGACCCGATTTATCGTTTACACGCAGCTGGCCCGCGCGTATTTAGCGTCCCATGGTACCGTTTCGCTCGATGTCTCTCCCACCTTCCTCTTATATTTTTCTCTCTTTTTTCAAACTCTTTCTGCTTTTTTTCGTTCCTCTCGCCTTCTTTCTTTGCTTTTTCTTTCTTTTTTTTTATTATACCACGATATCGAATTGCGTCCTGCTACGAAATAGCTAAGCGAGCATCATCTCGGCTACGCGCGGGCGTTATTTGCGATTAACTCGCGAGAATTTCCGCGAAAACGGTCTTTCGTCTGGAATCTTCCCTGGAATTTCGTTCCAGGTCGCGGAACATCGATTTTCCCAGATGAGGAGACAGAGAGAGGCATATATAAGGCAGGAACCAACCGCGCCCGTTTGACGAAAGACTCTCTCGCTTCTCGCCCATAACCCCACGAACTATACTTTTTCCACAACCTTTCGTATTCTCCGGTTGTTTCTTCCGATTCTCTCCGCGGTGTCTTCCGCCTGGCAAATCCCTCGAGACCGTTCCGTTCCCGCGGGTTCTCTCAATTTTCGCTATTCCCAATTCCCCTTTCTTTTTCTAGCACTGCTTTTCATTACCCTGTTCATGCTCATTTATTTATTCGTTCCTTTATATCTGCAATTTGTCTTGATCGTTTCTCAGTCTCTTTTCGCTCGTTTATTTTCACTTTTGTTATACTTTCCATCGAAATACTATCGAAAATCCTTTATACTTTATAGATCGAGTATTTTCTATCGATCTCTTTTTGGCCTTGCGTGGCAAAAGCTTCCATCTTTCGTCGTTTGTTAGTTTTTTCATTTTTTTCACGCGTGTCACTCGCCGGTTGATATTCCGCCTTTCCCTCCAGCCTATTTCTCTCTTTCGAGCTGACAGAAAATCAAGCGGATCCGAGTCTCTCTCGCTCGGTCGGTCGACGTCGTGCGGTGAAATAATTTAAACTTTCGATAAACCGCTTCTGTAACTGAGAGCAGAGCGAGGCCTCTCGGCTAGGGAATCCAATAAGAGTCGTGGTCGCTCCGCTGCACTAAGAGAGAGAGAGCGCTGGAAATGAATTTCCGTCTGGTGCAGTCCCATCGTCGCGTGTTTAAGCGAAATACAAAATTAATAGCTGACTAAAGCGCTAGTCCTGTGTCCCTGTCTTTACTCCTTTCTGTGTTCTCTGTTTGTATTCTCTCTCGACGGTGCTCTCTCACCCCGTATTCTTTCTCCTTTTCTGCTAGTTGCACAAAAGGTTCAACACGTATGGCTATGACAGATCTATATGGCGACAGTCTCGTTATAAAGTGCAGCAAGTGTCAAACCATCTTTTTACGTCAGTCACGGGAAACAAAAAGCTGTCAGAGAAGACTCAACAACGATGTATCGTTATCACCGACGAAAAAAATACAAAAGAAAAGGAAAAGGAGAAAATTTGCCTGAACAATTTTTATCGATGACGACAAATGTCTCGCTGATGTCGCAATATAACGATGCAATTTACGATCGAGCGAATCATTCTTTCTCGAACATTCTCCTCGTTCGAGTAACGCTTTTTGCGCGGACTGATTTCTATGTCGCACATCGACATCGTTGGAGCGTTTAAATCGACGAGACACGTTCGTGGCCTAAATATGCCTTTGATCTCTGTACAGAAATTTTTATCAAGTTACGCGATTTTAAACGTGAAAACAAATAACGCAAACAAATAATTTCACCAGGCGCATACTAATTAAGATTAGAAACAGTTGAGCGAGATAAACGTATCGGTACAACTAAATATCGTTTTGCGGTAGCAAAGAAACGGGAAAGCAGATTAAAAGCTGTGCACGGTAAGGCGTGGATCTAGTAGCAGAACAGCAAGGGAGATTCTCCAGTGATAAAACGTACAGACGTTGCCTGACCATCTTTGATCTATTCATCAGCCACCCCGTTATACCCTCTCTGGAACCCGTACTATCCCATTTTCACCCCAATATCTGCGACAGTCGCCCTGCTTCATCTTCGAAACAAGATTTCCCTGACCAATCCTCCTCCATTTATCGTGTCGAACTTTTCGCTTTCGTACATCTGTTTTACCACCGGTCGTACGATTGATATCAACGTCTCAAATTTAAGGGTATCAGAAACAAAAAAGGCAAAAGATATCTTACACGCGAGTGTCCTATCTTTATCTCCGACGATTTCCACCGGATTCGCATTTCTAAAAATCGACATCGATTTCAACGAAATGGAAACTTGTTCGCGTTGCGCGAATGAAACTGGATAGGTTCGATTGGTTCGCCGGTCACTCCGCTTTTCAAGCTGCGAACGGGCGAATTTTAAAAGCGAGTCGCAGGTCGAAAGACCTGTCGATCTTCGAATAAAGTAGCTAGATACAAACTGATTACGACGAACGATGGTGAATTTCAAATAGGTTTCGGGGACCGCTCGATCTTGCCGGGAAATGTGAAATTAATAATCCAAAGAGGCACTCCCTCGGAAGTGCTTTCACCCTTCCCGACCGAATTAGCCTCGGTAAAAAGCCCACTTCGTCTTCGACGAAATTAAAGGCGAGCGCGTCTTTCTCTTTCGTTCGTCCGGCTGGCACGGGTCGATTCTCTACAAAAGCGATTACGATCCGTCGCGACAGGATTACCGAAAATTTCGGCGGACGATTTTTAATCAGTGACCGAACGACGCCGAAAGTCAAACACTAGCAGCCAGATCCCGATCCCTCCGCTTTTCGTCTCGTATTAAACGCCGTTTAACTTGCTCTCCTGGCGTAGTCGAACGTGTCTAATTAAGCGCAAAGAAGCGGCGTAGAGGGAAGCAGAGTATACAACAATTAACCGGATTAATTCACGTGGCGTTCCAGTCGAAGACGTTAGCTTAAATTCACGGTAAGCTTGCGTCGTCCTCCTCGTCTACTAGTCCGCTTTGAGTTTCTCCCTTCTCCCATCTCCCTTTCTTCCGCTTTGGCTCCCTCTCACTTTGCCGCTTCTCTACCCTTCGGCATATATACAATCTCGGATAAGTATACGAGCGTGTATCGTCCTGTATAGTCTCGCACGGCGGCACAGAGAGATGCAGCCGCCCGAGCTCACACCAACCAACCAACCAACGAACAGGCATGCACTCCAACCCAGTTAAGAAAGACCCAGTTTCCAGCTCTGCAACTAAGAACGACGTGGAGTTCGCTCGCGACGACAAGAAGCAACGAGTACAATTAGCCTTCACGGGAAACGAGACAGCGTCAGAATCCGTACGACACCGACCGCCGCGTTCTGATGAGACGAGCGCGCAGAATTACTCGGAAAAACGAGACTGAGAAACCGGCCGAGGAAGGGGCGAGGAAAAAAACGCTACAAATACGCGAAGCTGAGCAGAACCGAGGGTAGGGATAGCGGAAAATACAAGAGGCAATAAAGACGGAGCGTGGAAACGAGAAGAAAAAGAGGAAGAAGGGAAGAACCGGGGGAGAACAAAGACAGGGGTTGTAGCGCTCGGCTTGAAAAAAGGCCAGAGAAGAAAGGGGTGGGTTGCGCGGGAACAGGAAACGTGGCTCAGGGAGCGCGGAAGTGCACGGAGATCGTCGAGGGTGCAAAAGAGGAAACGGCAGCGAGACATTTTCCGAGGAAGCCGATAAATAAAAAAGTTGCTCAGATTCGAGCATTATATAGCCAAGAGGAGCGGAAGAAAGGGCGAGAGACGAAGGAACAGCGACGACAACGATCTGAAGGACACGTCGCGTCGCGCCGCCCAGAGAATACAGGACGAGGCAGCATGTATCCAAGTTCCTCGAGTTATGATATCGATAACTCGTATGTCGCGCGGAACACACGACTATATATTCCTTTCGATATCCAACCCTTTCGTCGTTCGCTCGAACACGTCTCTTCTCTTTATTCCGCTTCGCTTTCCCTTTCTCCTTACCTTTTACGATCCGAGCAGCGACGATGTACGTGTTGCCATATTTACAAAAACCACGTGTTCCCCTCGACTCTTGCGGCATCGCGAGACCACCGTGTCTCTTCGTCGCGGTTCGCTTTTTTTTTTCTTACGCTTCAGCGTCTTCGCTTTTCCGCTTGTCCTCGAAACTCGAATAGCAATTATACCAGCAGCCGTAATTCGTGTATTTTCTTTTCGGTGTTAAGCGAATCGTATTAACGTTACGTATCTTACGATCAGTTTTATATTTACCTTGCGTAAAATTTCGTCACATTTCGCAAGCCGTCATTTTCTTCCACAAATACCTACACCGTTTCGTTTAATCAGACAGAAAGTTCGCGTGGTTCGCAAAGGCAACGTTTTTCCCAGTTGTAATTCCCAACGATGATATTCTTCAATTTCACCTTCCTATCTCGTGACCCGCGATTAACGCCTTTCTATTCGTTAACACTGCAAATTCGGCGCGACATTTAATTTCCATCGACGGTTAATTTCAAGGGAGCTTGTTATAAATTAATGTCCTCTGCCGCGGCTAACGGCAGCCCACCTAACTCTTCCTTCCGTTTAAACTAATTTCACGAGATAATAACGGAGACGACGAGCTTTGAAAATGAACGATGGCGGATAATCGATGCGCAGCGACACAGTGCTATTTAGTTAGCCGCCGATTTTCTGACCGCCCGCGACGTGTTAATAAAGTAAGCATCGAAATCATCAATTTCGCTACTTCCGATCGTATATCGGCCGGTTTTGCTCTCTGTATAACGAGAAACTTTTCGCGCTTCGAGCATCTCTATTCAACCGTTATTTTCGTCGTTCGACTCTCGCTCTCTCGTTTCAAACTAATTCCAATAAAACTGCACTCTCGGCCCGGCTGGTAGAACGATAACCCCGTATTGGTTTTCCACACTTTCAAATGGCGCACGGGTCGCGCATTAAACGATCTGCGCTTGTTTTTCATCTTGCCTAGATGAACATGAATCGATACAGCGTGCAACCATGGAACAACGTTTGTCTTCGATCTGATATAAATATATATATCGCAACTCGTTTTACGAATCTTGCGCCAGAAGATTGGAATCGCGGAGGAACGCACGAACAAGAGACAGATGCGCATCCAGTAAGAGGGATGAGCGAGGAACGCGTACACCGTGGGGCTTTGACGAAAAGAGGCGGAGAAGAGGGTGATTAAGCGTTTCCGTTGGATGTTTCTGTTTTAACCGAACCCAGGCCATGGAACGCTTAATGAAGCGAGGCTGTTCGGTATTGGCCGCAGCGTGTAACAAGTGTGCGGCAATATTTTCGGAAGAGGATTTCATTTAGTATCTTCCTGAATACTCGTAATAAACAAATATCACTCGTCGACTTGTTTATTACGTTATTTAGATCGAACACGAATACTGACATAATACACTGAATAAAGTTTTCTCAGTAAAACGTACCACCCTATTTTTTACACGTACAGTTATTACTTTGCTTTCCAGTCGCAACATTCGCTGATCCATAAACGATTAACATCTACAGGTTAGACTATACGAACGTGTACCGTTTACTGTGTCAGATAAGCAGGAATAAAAAATGGGCACTTTTTTTGTTGAAAGAGTTAATTTGAAATATAAATTCTCGAAGGTGAAATTAATTTACTTCGGCTGTACAGTTTCTCGGTGGTTTTATTTAGATCTTGATTAACTTGCGAAATGGTCTGCTAATATCAAAAAATAATACATGATATTTTCTTTAAATAATTTAAGGCAATGAAACGAAAACTCGAATTACGTTTTAATACTTTTTTTTTAATAAGAGCGTTCTAGGACCTGTATGTAATTTTGACCACGGAATCGAGATTCATAATTTTTTTTTAGAAGGAATTGCGTGTTACGAAAAGATTCGTTATGTTTAAAGAATATTGGCATAAGATTTAATTTATCTCCTAAATACTCCAATTTCCAGCGAAAATCGTATTTTATCGAGCCAATAAAAATGCCAGTAAAAGTCCATTACGAAAATATAAACCCGCGCTCACATTTTTATCGGACCCATAGAAACTAGTTTTATCGCGTTACCTACTTGCGGACAAACAACTTTAATCCAATTTCAAGGACCGCAGCACGAACATTGCCAATCAATTGTGCAGCTAAAAAGGAAGGAATACCGGTTGACACACCAGTTGTCTTTATAAACCATAAACACAAATACTTATGAAAACACACGGCCACCGTAATGCCGGCTGTTACGGCGTACACAGTGTTCTGGAAGCGTGCCATAAGTCGCACACAATTTTCTCCCTTAATTCTCGCCGAGCATCTCCCCTATCGCGCGTCATTCCGTCTTTGTCGCGCTCCTATTTTCTGTTCTATTTATCCGCGCATCTGTTTTTCTCGTTCTGTCTCGATTCTGCCGCCCATGCTTCTTCCCGCCCCTATCCGCTTTCCTCTGCCAAGATACCGAACAAAACAGAAACAAACCGTGGTACGGCGTCAGACAAAAAATTCCCCGTAACTTTCGAACCGGCTCTCCGAGGCAGGCACGCACCCGCCCTCGCGTCACCGAACGCATCGTGGAGAAATAGATTCGAGCACGACGATCGGGAGGCAACGCGCGCTAAGCACGGACCAGAAAAGAAAAAGCGATAAGGGAAACTGAGCGAACGGTGCAAATGAGAAACGAAGGGGAACGAGAGCGTGGTAAATTCGCGGAATTGTGGCAGATTAAGGGAGGAACGAAATCAGACGAAGCAGGAGGAAGAGAGATAGGGCGAGATTCGGAGCATTAGGGGAAATAGAACGACGCGGCGGTTGCTCGTCCGAAACAGCCATCCGGCGGGCCTTTGGGCCCTTTTAATCGCGCTGTGCTCGACCGTGCGGTCGTTTCGCACTTTCGAGAACGAGATGGCCGTGTGCAGAAATTTCCTTTACTACGTTCGAACGTAACGTTAACATTCGCTGGCTTATTCGCGTGGGCGCGTTTACGATTTTTTAATCGGCGCGCGGTACGGTCTGGGCTACTTGATGCCACGGCTCGTGTGGCATTAACGGATATTTGCTAATTTTCGAACGGCTTGTTTCGTGGCCGGCTACGCGCACTTCGGTATAATTAACAACGTTTCCACGTGTATTACGCGTAACGGTCGAACCTCGACTACCTGTACATCCCGCTTGTTCCATCACACAACCGTTCTCGCTTATCATACAGATTCTGGAAACGATCAATCCGCGCACGTTCCACGCAAATGTGAGCATTACGCGGTTGATTCTTTCGAATGTCACCTATGCTCCAACAGCGTGCACCGACAAAACCACGAGATAGAAGGCTACACGTTTCTCGCAACCTCATTTTGATTTGAATGAACAAGTGGAAACGTCAAACGTTGATTATCTCCGACCTTATGAATTTACCGCCGCGACGTGTCTTAACGCTACCACGGAGGATTTGCGGAAATCGATGGGGAAATGGATGTAAGGAAAAGCTGACTAGGAATAGAAATAGTAATTTACATGAAATTCAAGATCGGTAGAACCACCACGTTATGACACGAACGCGATTGTATTTAGCATACACGTAATACGCGCACACGAGACATTTAATTAAATGTTTCGATTTAAAACTCACCGTCGTCTTCCCTTTGCGGTTATTGATACGTTTCGTTTTTAAACGACAATGTTTTGGGAACAGGAAAATTTCTGCGAGTCGAGCGCTTCATTGGCATAAACGTTCGTTAACGGAACGTTCGTGGCTCGAGTACATACTTTTATCAAAGATCGTAGAAAATGCGAAGAAACAGTTACATTTATCACGCGGTGATTATGTGTAACCAATGTAGGAGATTAAACTATGCTAGGAATATCCTGCGTTCGTTTAATATCTTGAAAGCGCACGCGCCACAGCTATGAATTTAAAAAATATCGAGACGGGAAGGATTCGGTTCTTTCAGGACGATCGCGAACTGGCACGCTAGCAGTTTCTTTTCATAACCGTGCCACGGTCTTCCAAGCAAGCTGTAAAGCAATCCAACAGTTGGAAGACGAATGCCGACAGGTATATTTACGATCCTCGTGCTCCTTCATCGGCCTCACAAAAATATCGGCTCGCCACATTCATCGGGAACTCTCAATTACGCGCAAAATGCACCAGCATAGCGAAACCGCAATTGCAGATCTAGCCGTGCAAAAAATGCTCTACAAATAAGTAGAGCATATTCAGATATACCTGGAATTTTTAGAGATAAGTCTTTCATGAGTTTTCTTCGTCCGTAAATTTTTTACTGCACCACGAATTACAGCGGTTTGGAATATAAAACGTCTTCCTTATTTGGTCGTATTCAAGTTACCCAGATGAATGTTAACAAATTTTAAGTCATTTAACGGTGGCTATTATTAAAATTTGCGAAGTTTCGATATCGATTCAAGCTTACGAAGAAGATATCTTTTTATAGTCGTGAAATCGACGTTGGAGAATATTTCGCTATTTATTTTAACAAAATTCGGATGAATTTCTCTTTCCCTCTCTCTTCCTATCTCTTTATTAATATTCGCGTTTGTGAGTAATACGTTTCTTAGGACGTTCCTTTTGTCATCAAAAATAATAAAGAATTATCGATATTTATTCATAGCATTCCATCTTGCAGAATGAGATCTCGGAAACAACATTCTTGATGCGAGGCTTTACCTTCGTGCTCCTTTTCTAAACGTAAAAGTATGATTTTCCGCGTAGCGGAATAACGATAGATGCCAATAATAATAAGGTCGTGTATTATTGCGACTAAATTCCTCTAAAATTATATTTACAAAACTTCTGCTAATTTCAGCTGCATCTAAGAAAATGTGAACCTTTATCTTTATTATTTTTAAATTGACAACGTTTGAAAAATTTCGAAAGGCTCGCATCGTGAACAGCTGTTAGAACGACTTCAGTAAATCGAAATCAGTAAATTATTACGGCCAACATACACATACGGATCTTAACGAACGAGAAAACATTTCGATTTACGTCGTAATCAAACGCTACGGTAAGAAGATTTTTTTATTCTTCAAGATAAATTTATTATATTCTTGCCGACTCTTTAAAAACGAACAACGATGATAATGAAAACAAAGTAGATTTATTTTTCATAGCAATTAATCATATTCTAGTTCTGTATCGTATTTTCAAGGATAACGATGTTCGTGTGTACTCACTAAATGTTACGATCAACGAAGAGCAGACACGCGGAGATATTTAAAGTTGCCAATGGGTATGTTTCGAAGGAGCTTTATCTCCCTGATTCCATAGAGTATGCGAACTATCGATTTTTACGTCCTTCCTGCAGAGTATCGGGAAGTTCCCAGTGTTCCTGAAATTCACTGCCAATCCCTGACTGATCTGATTCCCTTTCATTTTCGAACGAAAGAAACTTTTCGAGGAAAAATTCTCCGACGAATGGAGTTTCCTAATATTACATATTTTCGTCGTGAAATTTTCTTTAAAAGTACCATAGACCCTTTTCTTGTCTTCAGTTTACAAGTTTCGCCTTGTTATCGATATTCGTTTAACCGGTCCGCGCTAAATACTCGCTCCGCCTGATTAGTCCATAAACGATCTGAAAATAAAACATTCGCCCGACACTTTCAACATAAACGTTTCCCTCAATACTGATATTTCGTCGCAAAGTATTTAAGCAGAATATCCCAGCACGCGACCAGATGGATGTTCTCACGTTGATGGATCGTGTTGCCCGGATTCGTAGCAGCAACAAACATCGCACACAAGTCCGGTGTTTAAAACCGCGCGATGAAATTCGCTGCTTCGTGACCAAAGCAGAAGTTCAGCCCCCTGCCAAAAGTGTACAGCTTAATTCCTTTCTTTGGTAAAACGATTACGCTTTAATTCCCCGTGATAGCCTTTCATATCTAACCGCGTTATTCATACCTCGTGCGCTGCGTCTCGTCGCGTATCGCAACCCTTCTGGCTGCGAACGCACCAAACAGCGGCGAAATGGCACAACAAAAGTATCCCGCGCACGAGCACCACCGTCTCCATGAAAAATTATCCGCCGGAACAATTAAACGTTTTCCAGCCGTGCGGAGGAGATATTTTTCCTCGGTTCTTTCGTAAAAGCAGTCACGTTCGCATGAGTTTAAGCGCGCGTTTCAAACGAACCACGCCGGATGTGACTAAACGGCAAACTTTCTGCTGCGACGTAAAGTGACGGAAGGCCGGGTTTACAACTCTCGTATACATCGCGGTTTTCGAATAAATTATCAACCCAAGCGGAGCTTTCGAAAAGATGACGCTTCACGAATGATTAGTTTGTAAGCGAGTTCTATGTTACGAAAGAGAGACAAGACGAAAAGAGAAGATGTTTTTATTGATTCTCTGATTTTCGAGAATCTCCGTCGCGTTTCGTTGCATTCGAAATCGGTTCTCGACGGAGAAACGAACGACGACTAATTTCCCGTGGAACGTTCGACAAAACGTCGGTGGTCGTCTGCCGTTGGCTCGAGCGGCAACGAAATCTTCCGAACGGTCCGAGCACATGGGCAGATATTTTAACCGCAAGCGGATACATTCCGGGGCAGTTTCATTCCCGGCAACAGCGTTGAAAATTCGGACTGCAGGGCACGTAGGCTATTGATTGGCGAACGACGAGCTCGTATCTCGCGTGTGTGCACCGGAGAAGACTATGAACCGGACGGAGATAGAAAAAGCACGAGGATAACGCGGGGTTGAATCGAGCCGAGAGGGACAACCGAGGTCTCGATTTGACCCTTGTATGATAATACGACGGCAGGTAATTTCCGGATTCTGATACACAAGGGTAGAGTAATGGGAAAAACGGTAACCCTTCTGTCATATCCGTTATAGATTCATTCGATTCGTCCTGGCCGTGGATACGCGACTGTTTGTATTTATACGCTTTACACCCCTGTGCGGACCTCCACCCTACGCAAACATATATTCAATCAGTGTTCAACGTTGCGCGTGTACGCAGTTTGAATGATAATTGCTCGTTTCAGGGGTTAAGTTAGGAACAAATGATAGCCATTTAGCGAGATCAAAAGGTTTAGTTTTCGTTGTGAGTAATAGCGGACTTTTATCGTTGAAATTTCACGCGAATACAGTAGATACGAGGTTCGGTAAAAAAATACTCGACCTGCAAACAGATTTCAATTTTTTAGCAAATAGAGAAAAAAATAGATGACACGATAGTGTCACGTTACCTTTTAACTATTGACTATCGTCGAGTTTTTAAAATAAAAATATCATTTATAATTTCATTTTTTCAAGCTGGCAATTTTTCGCAACTGTGCATCTCGCAACTTCCTTTTTCATTCTCCATTTACTTTCTCGATTTAATTCGATTGTCCAATATTTCTGAAAGATCTTTCTCTTATTCCCAAAAATAAAAAAACGTCGTCGATTTTCACCCAACGTTTTCGATGACAGATCCCCGTAGATCGTTAATCGCAATTTTAACAAATTTAACGCACTCGATCGTACGAGATATTTACATTTATAACGTGCTGGAAATTGCACGAGATAATATGTAGTAATACAAGTAAGCAACGACTGTTTCCTTTAGTTATTAACGCGTTATATCAATTACGTATGTATATGTTTATTTTAACGTAAAATAATTTCCACGCTTCATTTGTACTTTGTTATCGATGCTGCTTGAGCTATTTCTGCATTCCTCGTATTTATACGTGCAAGAACATTTAATCATTCTTATGAATTAATTATCTTCTTTCGCCTATGGGTCAGTTATAGAGCTAATTTTAACGAGACACGTACTCGCACCATGGTAAATACTTGTAAAGCGTAAAGAACGCTTTGTACTCAATTTAAAAAATTACATATAAATACGGATTGCGTTTTATTTCATGTACGATCAGCTCGTACGATTAAAATCTCGACTTCTGAATTTCAGTTAACACACACCTGCTTTATCCGGTATCTATACTCGTACATCTACATAGATGGATTTTGTCGATTTCTAAATGTCATTAATTTTAATCGTGTCGTTTCAGCTTCGATCGGTGATGTCACTATCACCAAAATCTTGACCACGCTACCGTTAATCATTGATTGCAATATTCGATTCACCTCGACCATCCTGTCTTCCTGGTTCCGCTATCGCTGCCATCAAAGTCACATACTAACCACGCTGTTTCCGCGATTAAAACGGAAACTTCTAAATGTTTGCCTTAAACTGGCCGTTTGTTCCTCAACGACGCCCGGTCGTAGCTGAAGCATCGGTGTGTTCTCGCGAGCTTCACGTACACGTACAGCAATACGTTCTATTACGGTAATAAAAGAAGGCGGTAAAACGCGTTCCACATAGCACCGACACGGAAACGCAACGCTTTTATAACCGCGTTCGATGCGAGTACGAACACGGGTCAAGAAAGTTTGCCGTTCCATTGTAAAGTTGCGGTTTTCGAATGGTTGCGAATTTGACGAGCGAATATTCGATATTTGGCTAACCGGCCGAGTGTGTGAAAAATCCGTAACAGAGGACAGGAATCGGCGTTGTTCGCGACCATCGTATTATTCGTCACGGATGTTCTTACGGACAGTTGTCCGGATTGAAAGGACACGGGGCTCGTAACAGTGGTTCCGTTTTCGCGTCGGTCGTTACGAAAATACGGGCCGGTAAATATTTTACTAGCCGGTGTCGGAACAAACATTACATGGCGCAGTAGCGTTCTTAGGAGAAATTCCGGCTGGTTGACTGGCGTTTACGATACGGTCGAGTCGTGAAACATTTATCGAAAGCCACGCGGAATGCTCGGGTCTCGTATTAGCGGCTCTCAACAATTACGCGTCGTTACTATTTGATTATCGTCCCAGGGTATGTTAAACGACGATTCTCCATGGGGTTTAGGTAGCCAGTTCTTCCATTAAAGCAGGGATGAAGAGGCCTCTCGAGCGGCGGCGGCATTATTCACCGGAGGTAAAGACTAAAGAGTTCGGTCGATCGACCCAATTCCTGTTTTTCCGAGGCTCCGAGATTTGCCTTGCCTCTGCACGCTTTTATCCGTATAAGAGCGTCTCTCTATTCACGGATTAGCGTGGCTTATCGATGTAATTTGTTTGAGGAGAACGGTAATCAGTTCGAGGTGGACCTTTCGTACCGGGTCTTTAACGGTGCTTCGCGAGCCTGCGATGCCGTAGAACGCGCACAACCTAATCTATGTATACGCTTTTAATTCCGTACACTCGAGTATTTCTTCTACCATTGACGGCAGAATCAGATCGATGTAATACGAATGCCGCTTGGAATTTCGCTCTTAAATAAATACGCATCGATGGAATCGATCTTTTTCGAGTATTTGCAGAAATTTCGATATATCCATTTCAACGTTACAAGAAATTATACGATCGTTTTGGAATATTTAAACAAATTTCATAGCCTTTCGCGAAATTAAACGTTTTTGTAACAGGATACCGAATGTTAAAAATTAATTAGTATTTCTTTCTTCGTTAGTTTCCATCGATCGTTCAGCTTTTCGTTGAAA
Organism: Bombus bifarius; assembly: GCF_011952205.1. Taxonomy (NCBI): domain Eukaryota; kingdom Metazoa; phylum Arthropoda; class Insecta; order Hymenoptera; family Apidae; genus Bombus; species Bombus bifarius. The sequence goes on along the minus strand of NW_022884507.1, from coordinate 70,588 downwards.
AAGACTAGTGCAAGAAAATGCACAGTCATTTTATAACTCGTTTCATCGGAGCATCGATTTTCACTTTAATTTGTATTTAAAGTTCACGTGGAAAGTTCGAGTAATTACGCGAGAGTTATTTTTGCTTCGAACTCGCCATGGCCCATCAAGTGTGGCGTGCAATAATTATTTAAACGGTTCGCGAATTCCGTTCCATCTCAGGGCGATTAACGATCCCCTGGATTCCAGAAATTACCTTGTTGTTACTTTCCAACCAACGTCGTGTAATTTTTTTCCCCCTTTGACGAGTGCTTGTTTATCGACAAAGGATCGTTGTAAAAATTTCGATAGCTTCCGGAAGTCCCTTCCTATCTTTATAGAATCGCTGTCAACAAACTGATAAACGATCCACGCATTGCTCGTTAATGCTCGATTAGACGAAGCAAACGTTGCTGTTTCATTTCCGGTTCGTATTCCGTGTTTGGGGACTATCACCCCCCAACAAATCAATTTCCAGCTGCTCTTGAATTCTTATTCACACTTGTAGCATTTTCCAGGCTACGTTTCTTTTCAGGAAAGTTCACGTATCATTGCGCAATAATAAGAACCAGCTACGTATAGGTGCATATAACGATGACATCGAGCCTCGTTGATGCACACGTAATAATATCGGCCAGGAATTTATTTGACGTACTATTTAAACACACGTTTACGGGTGTGTAACGGAAAATGATGAAATTGCACAAGTGCCTTGAAACAACGTTTTTCCGGGTAATAGCTTCAATAGCTGTCAAATACAATGTAGTAGATATTTATAAACAGATTTTTATTGCATTTTACGAACAACTCTCGATTAAATATTATGTAAACGTATGTGTGAAAATATTTTTTGGAATTTCAAAAAAAGAAAAAAATATAGCGATTATAGATATTGAAACGAAGTGATTCGTAACATAATATTTACGAATAGGTTTATACTCAAAATGTAAGGGAAAGCGCAAATTGACGTATTTATACTGTTCGTTATAGCTAAAAAGTGCCTACGGTTACTATTACAGTAAATTATGCTGAATTACGCGCTTCAGCGAAGCTACGTTAATTAATTAACAAGTCCATGATGATTTACGAATTTCATTAGAATCGCAAGCAATTTCGTAAGCAAGTGATTTTTACTTAATCCATTTTCAGTGTACGATACGCGCCTTTACAGAAAGGTTTACCGAAGTGGTCCACTTGGAAAAACTACGTAATCGAAATTCGAAATCGAAATCAATTTCTACATATGCGCATATATACGTTCGAGCGATAACAAGTTACATAATTGCGATATAAAAATCTCATCGCACGAAATTTGATCATCGCTCGTAAGAAGGATGTTTCATATTCTGTATTGGTTAAGTACGTCGATCGTGCAAGTTTGTTATCTCAATTTCACGCAACGATAACCAAAAACACTCGTGAACTGTTCTTTATGCGTTAACAGGCAGCCAATGAAAGATTCGTTTTATTAGACGGAAAGCTATTTATCTGCCTCGATAGCAGGGTACGGTAAATACGAATTACCAGCTGGGTGCAATGCGTTTCACTGGCATTCGGGATCGTGCGAAAATTTCACGCGCAACGAATTTATCGCGGAAACACGTAATATCGATAGTTTAATCGTTCCAGTGTCGAGTCCGCCCGGCCAGGACGAACGATATTCCACTTACAGTTTCATTCGGCAGCCGGCAGCGTCGCCTTATCGGAAACAATTTATCAAGCATCTCTGACGATACGATGGTTGCTGGTCCCCGGCACGATCCACATAATTTACCCGGTTATTTTACTATTTGCTCGATATACGCCACCTACAATTACGCTTCTCCTCTCAATCGGATTTGGATTAATACGGTTACTTTACCGCCGGATGATTTATCGAAGAACAGGTAGTCGCAGATTCGGTCACATTCAGTCACGGCCTTCTTCTCGAGACAATCAATTTTGATCGGGATCTACCCTGGTCGGTCGTTCATCCTTGTCAGACGGTAATTAACGTAAGCAAAGATCGTTATCTCCTTTGAAGCCGGCCGTCTTCTCCACCTCCGTCTCGGCTCCCTTTTCTCTCCCTTCTCTCTACCCTGTTTCTTTTCACCCTCTTGCATACGTACTACGTATATATCGAGCCTCTTCTTCCGTGCCACTCGTCGGCGTTCCCTCGTGCCTTTGCTCCCCAGTCAGCCGACACTCTTCGTCCCTTTTAGCCACCCTCGTGCATCCATGTTTCTCGTACAGTCACCGGGCATCGCGTCGTCGACCGTCTGCAACCTCTCCAATGCACCTTCCGATTCCTCCGCGTCTTCCACTCGACCCTTTTCCTTCTTTTTCCTTTCTCCTATACTTCCTCTATCTCTTTGTGTTTCTTTCAATTCCTCGACTTTATCCAGCCTTTCTTCTCTTCTTTCTCTTTCTTCCTTCAGTCACATATTTGTCCGGTTGCTTCGATCTCCTGTCGCGGCACCAGCCTTTATTCCAATAATGTCATACCCGGATGAGTAGGGAAATTAGAGGGAATTCGAATTTACCGTGCGATGTGATTTTCATTGGACCGCAACAAACGCCGCGTTCCGAGCGGTCCAACGTTCGTGTATTAGTGCATGTGCGCGCAAAGTAGACGCAAGTATTTAAGCGCTTGATCAAACAGCCGGGGAAAAGGGGCAGGGAATGCTGTCGAAATTTCATCGTAGGCGTTTCAGGTTTCGTACCAGCGGCGTTGGCTATTGAAAAATTAGCCGTGGTTGTCGCAGGATTAAAAGCGCGGACGATCGAAAAATGCGGACTCGGATGATTTTTCGTTTGCGGCTTCGTTTGCGGTTGATTTTCAATTTATAAATTATAAACGAACGTCCTATCGTTTCCGACGTTTTGCGCGATGAAAGACATCGCTGCTGAAGCAGTTGCGTAAATATGCACGATTTTTTTTCGTTCTTACTTTAATTCTTGTTTAATCGTTGTCGTTAATTTCGCCGATGAAGGCTGATTACGCAGCAATTGTTTCTGCAGAATCATCGTTCGAATTATCGTCCTTTCTACTTTTCCTTCGAAGGAACGTTTCATCTTTGTCGATGTCACACACAGGAAACTGGGAATCGTAACAGTGTCGTTTACGACATATTGCCAGATTCTGTTAATTCTAAACCACACTACCAAGCGCTGACCCATTTGCTCGATAAACCGCAATGTACTTCAGTCGTTTCAACGAGGACAGCAAAAGCCGCTATTTTATATCGCGCTTTTTTGGAACGTACCAACTACGCATAAACCTCGATTGTTATTCTTTACTACTTTTTGAGGTTGATCTGCGAAAGCCTTCGTAAAATCCACTTTCAAGCTTTACGAGTTAATTCGATCCTGTAGACGCGTATCTACCCGCTGTTGCGTCAGTCAGTGCGATAAAAGTGGATGAAATTTTCTATCGCCAGCCGCATGCATACGTGTATTCCACCGAAACTATGCTACTATTTGCTGGTTACGTATACAGACTACAGTTGTATACACGCGTATGCACACTAGCCAAGGAATGGTAAGAAATTTTCTTCGCAAAGTCCGATCAATTAAATAAATTTCGTCCCTTCAGTTGCTCAGCTTTCGCGAAATCAAACGGGGATATCAGTTTTACTTGTATGTAAGTTTAAATCTTAGCGTAGACGAAGAGATCCTATTGCAACCACGATTTCCTTTTTAAGAATACGACTTGCTCTTTAACCGCTTTAAAATTTTTCGGGACTTAGTACGCGAGAGTTAACGCGAGCAATTTACTCTGCCCTGTAACGTTTCGTACTTTAAAACTAGACCCATTCTTCAAAGGATTAAAGAAAAGCAAACCATTATTCCAAGGTCTACAATTTACTTCGCGGCAGTTTGAGGTTTGCAATTACAGAGATCTCGCTCTTGCTCTTATTTACTATTTACTGAAAATTTAAGCTTAAGCGATCGGTGTAATCCGCGATCTCGCTAGTTTTCCCAGCTTTGTTGCAAACAGCTCGTGGAAATTGTTTTCAAACGAGTCCGCGTTAATCTTTGGCGGAATATACCCACGATTGTTAACGTTTCTGTCTATCCTATTCGCTCGTTCACATTTCACAGTTTCCATGCAAACAGCAACGACGTAGCGTCGCCCCTGCGTCGCGGGCCACCATAAAACTCGGCCGAAGGGAAACCCATAAAAGCTGGTGTGTTAATCCAGGGTCACTAAAAAAAAAAAAGACAGCGAAGGAAAAGAGAAAAAAGGCCGCACGCAAGTTAGTAGGCACGAAATAAATTGACGAGGAACCGCGTACCTTCGGAAAGTGGAAACGAGCACGATTCGTTTTTGCAAATGAAATTTTTCCCCTCGCGCGACGTTCCCTCGGCACGATGATGCGAAGCACGCCGCGTGAAACGGATAAAAACGTCGGACGTGAAATTTCTCATCCGTGTTTCGCGTCTTCTTCGCTTCTCTCTGTACCTACTCTCCGCGTTCATTGTCCGTTTCCTCCTGCGGGACCGCGTTTTGCGACCGTAAGAACGACAAACAAAGGCGAACCGTAAAACTTCATGCACGAACAGTTCGTTCTTGCTCCCCCAATCTATGTCGGATCTTAAAAGAGGGAGCCATCGCGAGCGGCGGAAGTGACGTCAGGGATCAGTCGCGGTGGCTCAGCTCGGTTCAGAAAACGGGCGTGGAACACGACCACGCACACAATTACCCACGGCCACGCACTCTGTCGCTTGGGGGAAAAGTGGTTGAGGATTTTGTTTAACGATGTGTAGGACGTTTCCCAGTGTCGATGTTTTTACACCGAGATTTTGTACTGTACTGTGTCAAATCGGAGAAACAGCAAACGCGATTCTTCTTTCTTTTTCACGAGTGAAATCATCGATTCTTTGGCATACTGCGACGTCGAATCACTTTCGATTCGCTTGGTAGCCCGCATATTCGTTGAGTCAGAGATAAAAAGTGGACATAGTGGCACAAGGTATAAGGAATTTAATATAAATGCGAATCGAGCATGTAAAGTGACATTTTTTGGCAATTTTACAGCATATTCACCGTCTTAGGAATTAATTCAATTGTACATAGACGTATTAAAACAAACCCGCTGAATATCTTTCTAGGTAAGGAAAGTATCAATAACGATTATACATTCCCTTTTAAACGCGCTCCACTTCCCAAACTCTCGTTGTAAATTTTTAAAGTACTCGAACTGTCTGGTATAGGGAACACACCCCCATACCTAGTTACATACATTCGCTATATATATGCCCGTCCTTCCAGTAAGGTATGTAACTTTTCTCTCGCAAATATTAACATTAGCCGAACTTAAATCGGACGCTAATTTAACGCTTCGAGAACTTTTAGTTCCTTTGTAAATGTCGAACAAACGATTCCTTAACGATGATACGTATAACATTGTGTAGGTAACGCTTTAAATTTGAGAAGCTATACAACGTAAATAGATGAAAGAAGATATACGAAGGGAAGCACGTAGAATTACGATCAAATCTCGTACTTTCTAGTGCATCTAGGGACTGTCGATCAAAAGTATGGTAGCTCGAACCGCATATCACGAATATCAATTTGATTTCGCAAACGCGTGGTTACGATTAGACGTTGTTAAAAGCTTGAAACAATTATTTATTATACGCATTGGTCGCCGACGAGTGCACGCGAGATGATCCGACGAACAAACGCGTCATCTATCTACCTAAAGCTCGCCTGCATCTGTCACGGATGGGGAATATCGGAATTGGGGACAATCTCGATCAACTAGGGACATTTGGTGACCATGATTACTATCCTGATGAGGAAGATATTAGGAGGCTATAATTACAAATTCGCGATAACCCTCGCTGCTATAGAGGTAATAATCGACTCTGACCCCATGATTAATAGCCACCGAGGACACGATAAGGGTAAATATGAACTGTACTGTATTTTCCACTCCGTGGAATGCCTCTAAGCCGTAATTACGCTCTTTATATTTACCGAAACATTACCATAATTGGATTCTAATTCCGGCTTTATATTTAACGCCCCGAAACATTCCGTGATGTATAGCCTTTACGTGTTCGCAATAACCACACGCGGATTATCTTGCAAAAATAATGGTCGACACGGAGGAAAGAAATGGGCGAGAATCGAGTCAGTAGCAACCACTGGCTGACCAGTTGCTATTTATTACCGCCCAAGTTTTAGATCGTATCAGCGGAAACGATAATAATATGCGTTGTACGGCTCCTTACCGTAACAATATGCATTTTATTGTATTAGTTACATCGATCGTAATGCTGGTGTTTACAATAACTTGAATAGATTGCTGCCTTTCTCGACTGGTAATTAAAGGATATTATATTCGCGTAATATACGTTACCAAAGTTATAGTAAACATGGTACACGAATGATCGTTACGTGGTCCATGTTCGTTGTCTGCGATATCCCTTAAGAGGGTAACTGCTTAGACTGTGATAATCGTTCATGGAATCATTTATGCGATACAAAATCATAAAAAGGAGATACTTTGTGTTTTAATAAAATAAACAAATTTCGATTCGAAGCTAAATGTATTATCTTCACTCGACAGAATTCACAACTGAAAATGGCGTACGTACGATTTTCTTCGATCGATATAATCTCTATGCTTGAATTATTATTTCATATTGGGATCGTATTAAGACGATATCTTGTTGTTTTCTTTCCAAGAGCGATATTATATTCCGTACGATCTCGAACGGATTCTTCTACTACAATCTGTTCTCTCCGATTCACAGAATCAGTATAATAAATTACTCGAAATGTCGGCCATGCACGTATCTACGCACAACTATAAATGTTCTAAATTAGAACATCTTAAACCTCCTGAAAGAAGTCGAGCAAACCATCTACGAAGAAACTCTCGGAACTGAAACTCACACAATAATCCACGAATATCCGTAAATCTCGGTAATCAACGTTTCCCCTTGCCAGATAACAAGGTAATTCAAGCACGGATTTTCTCTCAGATTTTCAGATTTCTATTTTAAAACAGCACCGCTGAAAAGCTAAATATTCGAACTTGCTTCAACGGAGCAATCGTTTATTCCTGTTTGCATTTGTTATCGTAAATTGACCGATACGTGCTTCTTTATATTTTCCGAAATTTGTACGCCTTACCCCTTTCAGTGCGCCAAACATTTAATTTGCAAACACAAAATAAATAGTTCCTATAAAATATACATGTTAACCGATAGGTGTGATCTTTCGATAACACGTTCCGCAAGAGGAAATAAATTGTCCAGGTTCGTGATAAACTACTTTCAAAATTCTATTCAACGTATATTTCTACTATTTAAATGCGTTCGAATGCAATGGATAAAAAAAGTAGTTTCATCGCACCGTGTTGAACGGTTATAATAAATTAACATTTTCCTGCAACCTAGTACATCGACTCGGCACATATGTAATCTACTCTTAAGGAAGCAGTACACTAGGGTTTAATAGAAAACAGATGTTTCACCGAACGTACTAATATTCGTGACATCCAGCTATACTGGAAACTATTACCGTGATTCGGAGCATCGTCCCATTCGACGTTCCATGCATGCCGTGTGTTGTCGAACTTGTTTCCTACATTAGCCATGACATCGCGTTGATAAAGATGTATCGCCTCGTTTAAAAAGAACAATGTCGCTGACCTTGCGTAGACGACAACCATCCAGATATCAGACACAGGGAGAGAGGATCCATCCGACCAGCTCAATTGACCGCAGTATTCGTCCGACAAGGGAAAGTGTTATTCAGTCTGATTTGGTTTGATGAGACAAAAAATTGCAAATACAAGGTTCTCGTAATTAAACTCGTTGTTCTTACAATTTCTACGTTGAGAAAGACACTGTAGACTTCCAACATCTGAAAATGTGTTCTCTACAATGATACACGAGACTCACGTACGCGATTCTACGCTTATCACTTTTCTTCTTCACGGGGCAACCTTTTATTTCTTTCGGACAACCTTTCGTTTATATCCTAGCATTTTATTTTTAAATACTGCTCGCATAGTCAAAGCCAAAGGTAGTCATCAAAGCGTTCCTTCTTAACAAATCGAGGCGTTAGAAATAATCTCCGCATATATGATTCTGTCACGTGCGTTCGATATGGCTGCGTGAATATCATATATTCAGGTTGGACAACACGTTCCTATTCTTATTTATCTCACTCGTCTTTCTCCTACGTTTAACTTTTTCTCCTCCCCCTCTTAAATTCTTACAAGATCCAGAAGAAACGTAAACGACGTCATAGGAACATAATCCTTCCGGTGTATAGCCGAACCGTACGATTCTTGTATAATCGAAACATACCATTTGAAAACTGGAATTAAACTGTACAGTTTTCACTCGATGCGCCAACAAGAAATTACAATTATCCTTACGGCTAGAGTATTTGAACGTTCGATTTCCGATTTGGCAGAGAACGGCGATAGCCAAACGGCGGAAGAACGTTCGTGCTGCTCTTTAATTTGATTGAAACAGGGAGGTCTAATAAGCACGATTTCTAAAAGCAGTTGCTCCAAGGACTTCTGTATTCCATTAACGGGCATATGAATCAGGCCGAAGGAAACAATTTCTCTGTCGAAGGTTCGATCGTGTCACGAAACGAGGGGATATTCGGCATGGTCAGGATAAACTGAGAGAGCACCCGTATATCGCACAGGTGCGTACACTGATTACTGACGTATATTTCCGTCACGTACGCGCGTTTCAGCCAGGGCTGTGTGGGCTAAGGTATCGTGATGATTATCGGGAGCGGGGTGAGTCCGGGTGGACAATAAAATCTACCACCTAATGGCACGGCGCGCCGGTTATCAACGCCACAGAATTACCAACGAGCACGCACCGACAGTGACACTGGCGTGACCGCGTTGCGCCCTTAATAATGGCCACTCTTCCAAATGACGCCCCAAGCTTTGCCTTCGTACGCATTAATTATAATTATGCTCGTGAAAGCGTCACGTAGTACACCAATGAAGTAATAAGCTCGAGAGCGTGCCACGCGAACTCTTCGTACTGGAACCGCGGACGTTGTTACGATCGTAGTTGCCGTGATAAGCTACCGTGACGAAACTGGTAATGATAAACAACAACTTTCGAAACATCAAATATTCCGAGCGAAGTCATACATGCGTCGAAATGTTTGATTCGCGGTACGCGAGACGAAAATTTCCTTTCTGACTATGCGGATTATGGGAGAAAAACAATTATTCGGACAAGATAAGCGAGCAACATCGTTTAGAATTTCAAATAAATATAAATTTAAACTAAAAGTACAAACAACTTTCTAAATTGAACGACTATTAAAATATTACGCGAAGGAGTTTCTAACTAACCAGCGCACGCATTGTGTGTGATTAAGACTGTTTCCGGACCCGGTGTCTCGTAATTTAATTATTACTCTGGAATTAATGGTAAGAGACGATACACGCCAGCCGGCAGGACCGGTAATTACGTTAATTTAGCAAGTTGCTCCGGTATTTTCATTACGCCACGTGGACCACATGCAAAATTTGACTTTTCGTTTAACGGAAACCATAACCAACGCGGAAATAGTCGTGTAGCGATGAATTCCTGCGGCTCCTTGTTCGCCTTGTTAAAGGCGGTCGGTCGATTTACTAAGAAAGCGCGCTTAACCAAGATGCGTTTTGCGAACGGCGACTAAAGTCGGGAATCGCTTTGCTGGAAAATTCGATCCCATCGAACGTTGCTTCCTCGTGGTTCGCTTGGCCTCGTTGTAAATAATAACTGGCAAGGGAGCAGCGAGTATAGATTCGACTTGCAAAACTGCAGCCGCGAACTTTCAACGCTTCAACGATCCGTGAAAAAGCCCACCAAGACGCGTAATTCGCTGTTTCAACTTTCTATTTACGATTTAGAAAATTCGAAATAAATTAACATTTTCCTCTAGCAAATGTTCTCTCGATGATGTTTTTCCCCATGGGGAGTGATTTACGAGCTCGGAACACATCGTTCTCGTGCAGGCAACGTATACTTAATCCGAGGTGAGTGTAACGATCCGTAGAACGGGCTTGTCGTGTCTATCAGGTTGCGCGTCGTGAAAAATGTACACGATGTTACACACGAGGCGATATTCCAATTGTACACAGAGCTTGTGAAATTATTAAACCGCGTCTCACGTGGTCACTGGCTGCCGCGCACTCTTTTATCGAACGGTTTATTCAGGTAAATAACCTTACGATAGCCCGAACAAAGGTTTCGATTATCGTACACAGTACAGGTCGTACACCTTTGTGTCTATACCTGCTGAATCGGCGAAACGGAACGAGATACGCTAATCACGTTACACCGAGATGACGTTTCTGTTGATGCTCTGCCTCCTGCAAAGGGACAACCGGCTTTGCTTCGTCCGTTCCTTCTTCCCTTCACCCTTTCCTTTTCTCTTTCTCTCTCTTTTTTTTTTGTATCGTTGCTTTCGTTCGTTTAGTTCCAAAACGATGAATTTCAGCCTCGTTCGGGCAAAGCAAGCAAGAGTCACCGATGTCGCGCTGATACACCGCAAAGGCTGCTCTGCTCGTCGGGAAAATCACATTAGTGATGTTTCGGTAATCGCTTTTATATCCGCCGCTCGTGATTGACAGCGTCGACACAATCAGTTTTTCCGCCGCGTACAGGGAAATATCGCTACGCGTTGCAAAATCGACTTTTTAACTCCCGACTCGACGACCAGACCCGTCGCGATATCGCGCCTCGATTTGTTCAAAATGTTCGACTACTCGTGAATTACAGCCACGCAACTGATTCCACGATTATACATTTACGAGATACGCTTTCCATTCGCGTCTACATTTTTTCTTTGCTTTTACTTGTGTTCGATGCTTTGGAAATTCAGCTGGTTCTTGTCCTGGGTAGTCGAAATAAGGTGGTCGGATTCAAGGCGAGATGTATCATTTCTTGGTTAATCAAAGGAGGAGAAATTGTTCGTCAACGGATTAAGTTCGTTTCGCCTTTCTCTGTTTTCGAAGTAATTTTCACGTGAATACGTATATGTATAGGTGGATTTTAACGTAGCACCGTATTTCCGGGCAACACAACTTTATTCCAGAGCAAATTCTATCTTCACGAGCTTACGGAAATTATTAGCGTGGAGGAGTTAACTCGTTTCTCTACCTATCAATTTCGCGGAAAATTATTTAGGTGGCCTATTTCTGAAACGGAAAACGGAAACTCTGCCTGATGCAGAAACCTCATTAAAATTTAATTACATTGTACGCGGTATCCGCCATGTATTAATGCGTCATGATGCAGAAATTAAAAAAAAAAAAAAAAAATCACGCGTACGATGGAAGAAACAGCCGGAACGCGCAAAGGAATTGAAATTTTCTAGCTTTCGAAGTAAATCTGCATGATATTTCGAAGTAACGGTAATATCAGGTCGGATAGTTGATATCTTGCAATAATTCTCTTAATAATTATTTAATTCGCAATTTTAATTACGTTTAACTCCCCTACAATCTTTCCATTCGTTCTCACGCAACTTTCTCATCAGTTACGTTCTTACTTGCAGCTCCTGATTCAACAACGTTCGCTAGCCACAAAGATAGAACAACGCGAAAATTAAAATCAATTTTTCAACCCGGAAATCACATTTCGCGCGATACTTGGACATGTCGCGGCGAAACGGGCAATATGTTTAATTCAGCGTCGAGCTTCGTTATCGTTTCAAAGCTAGCAAAAGAAATACATGAATATGTATGTTCAATGCATGTCTCCTCATCTTTCCACTTTTCGCACACTTACGCAAAACTCGTTGCAGCGGACCGAGCGGTGCATTTTCCCAGCGTAGCTATAGTATCTTTACGCGATAACCGTCCGTTATTATCTCCTTTATAGCGGTGCTTTCGTTGACGCGTAATTGAAGTGCAAATGACGGGCGGCGAGGTATCGCGCCGCTGAAATTACGTTAGCCAAGTTTCAACAATCGCATTTTTATCCGAGCTCCAGACCGTGATTGACGGTGTCGATGCAATCGAGTTTCCGTGGCGTTTCGCGTCGACCAAGATATCGCTGGGCCACAGCGTGGAAACTCGAGTGCGAATAACAAATCAATCGAATCGATCGCGATTAACCTCGAGTACTGTTCGCGCCGAGCTTCCGTTAAATATCGATGTCACGCGCGCTAAAATCGCCGTCCGTGTTCGAATAATTGCGGTGACGCTGTATTTTGAAATTTGTCTTAATCCTTGTGCTCCTGTAGGCCGATTTCAGCCGATTTGATTTACAGCCGGCCACGAAAATCTGCACGTACGTATCGAATTATGCGTTTTTTGGCAAAACCGAATTATGCGAAACTACCAAAGAAGCTACATACGCGCTTTGTCACGATATTATGCGCACTTGCAAACCGATAGAACTATTATCGATAGATTTCTAAAAAAAAAAAAAAAAAAAAAATAAGCAAGTTGAAACATTTAACTAGCAAAAATCTTGGTAGAAGATTACTCCGAGTAGATGGGATGACGCGATATTAATACGACGTTAAATCTACTATTTTTGCAATTCTCTTGTTGAAATTAGTTAAGTAAGTGTTTCAGAGAAAAGCTGTAGACGAATTCGTACAGCTGGCGTGAACGACGAGTTTACGTGAGAAAGACGCGGTATTAAATTCCTACTCGGCTGAATATTAAAGGTGTGTACGAATTAGCGTGAGTGCTGGGTGTGACTGGAACGTTTTAACAGATACGGAGATCGTGTAATATACATATTTCAAATTGTACTAATTAGTCTTGGCCGAGAGTAATCGTTCTTGGGATCTGATAATGCGAAACAGATGGCAGAGAGTGAGAGTCGAAGCAAACAGTTAATTCGGTACATTTTGTAAAATATCGTACCACAGTCTGCCATAAACACAGGTTTACGGTATATTTTCGGAAATGCTCGCTTTTACTGAAATTCATGCGGTTTTTTTTTTTGTACGTATGCAAATTACGAAGTAACGGTGGTGCAGCTACTGTTAATACAAACAAAATATTTAAAGGAAACACCGTTAAGAAAGAAAAATACCGCCGTTCTTTGCAAAATTCCGTTCTTCTCTGATTCTTCTCTGTGAAACGATTTGTGCGATATACCTAATACTTCGGTAGATGAGGATGCTTTAAAAGCACTGAGGGAAAACGATCCTCGTGAAACGCGAAGAGAGTTTGCTATAAAAATGGATGTTCATCGTTCAACTATAATACGTCGTCTTTCTTCGATTGGCAAAGTCAACAATCTGAATGAACGGGCATCGTACAACTTAAAAGATCGAAATAAATTTGATCGTTATCGATTCACTATGATAATTGTGAGCAATATTCGACGACTTAACAAAGTGTCCTACACATACTTTAAAACTATTCTTTTATTCACGAGGCATATTGTTGGAATGCGACTGGAACAAAAGATGACATCGCGAAGCAAGTTTTTTTCGTACGCTTAACTGTTCTCTTCGTATTCTAGTCGCTGGTTTCTTTCTTTGCATTTTTATATCTTTCTCCTTCTTTTCTCATTTTCGAGCATTAATAATTATAAGAATTATTTTTTCGTTTTAAAGGAAAGATACATGTTACAATTCTTTGCGATAAATCAGTCATAATTAAATGGCTTTGCGATCATTATAAAATTCTCTTGTTCATAAAAAGATTAATTTATACGAAGCTGTTTAATACAGTTAACTATTCTCTTGTGTATTACAGCGTTTCTTTCAATTAAGGCGGATATTTCATTGTTAATAATCGCATTTATTCTCTCGTTTCTTCTTCTACCGCTTCGGGTAAATTGACCACCGAACAATGAAGTCGTAACAGTATCATCGCTATAATTCTTTTGTTTGCGCCAACTTCTTCTTTCGAAAGTTAAAAACCAACGATATGTACGTTCACCAAGGCCGGATCTTCTTCTACCAAGTATAATCTTATTTAAATACCGAAATAATAATAAGATTTGAGGAATAGTAAATTATCTAACGAACAAGCGAGTTTCCATAGTAATAAACATTTACGCGTTATTCATTAATCCACTTATCGTTACGATGCAACAGGAATTTTGTAAATCTGCAAATCCCGTACATTTCAAACACTAAAATTTGTTCGTTTAAGGCTTTATTTTCGAGAAAATCACGTTTGAAAAGTTGTGGAATACGCACCAATACGAAGTTGGCGTTTGGAACGAACAGCGTAAGGACCTTTAATAAAAATCAATAACGAAGAATCGATTCTGACGGTGAACGCATGATCTTTAACAGAATTGTCCATGCTGCAAAAAGCTCGGACGAAAAATACTTTCACAACGAAGGAATCAGCGGCAAATGACAGACGCCTTCGACTTTCCCACATGCGTTCAGCTTTGATCGATAACCTCTAATCAAACTTGTACAACAAATTATCTTGTATCGATTGCTTGTTGAACATACGGTATTGAGTATCAATTTTAGACGGTGCTAGGTATCAATTTGTGGCGTGGCAAATTTCTGTAACCCGGGTAATAATGATTTTCGCGCGCAAATAATGTCCATCGAATGCGCGTGCTTCTCTGTCAATTCGTTACATATCTGACCGGTTATTCGTTAACGCACGGTGTATCAGGCGACGAAGCGAAAGGCAAGAAAATTGCATTAACGAAGTTTCGATAATCGCTTTTATATATCCAACTAGCGGTGATTTACGGCGTCGTGGCGGAATCAGCTTTCGCGCTTCTTCGCTTCGCGCTGTGTGCTTCCGTGAAGAAAGAGGAGAGAACCAAAGAGGAAAAGTCCATCGCGTGGTGGCAGATCGATCGCACGCGATCGTGACCGTGATCGCAAACGATTTAAACCCGAAGGAACAAGGTCCGTGTTTCGTTGTCCTGTAACAGCGAATAGAGGAAATGTGACGTCGAGGAAAACACGTAGCGTTATCGTTTCGACCTGGTTGTCACATCCTGACATCATCGATTCAGTCGATCGACCATTTACACTCGTTGCGGAAACTAGGTGAGTTAATACAGCACAATGTTGTCGCTTTTAAGCTTAATTCCAACGAAAACAAAATCATGCCATTCTTCAAACGTTTGCACGCATTGATTAACCTCTTTGAAAAGACACTAGTCGGGTAGATTAATCGTATAAATATTTTTTAACGACAGTATGTATTCTACGATAAACAAAAAGTTAACAAAATATATATAAATACGTATGGTGGAAGGGTAGTATTCGGCTTTTCAGCCACGTTGAATAATTATTAACAACGGATAATGAGTGATCGAAAATTCGTTACGGGATGTACATGTTGCTAGCTGTTCGATAACGATGCGCATATACAATCATTATATTTAATTAGGATCTAATATCGAAAAACTTGAGTTTTTAAAGCTAAATAATTATTATTACCATTACGAACAAATGTGTAATGATACTTTAATCATATACGTAGAATGCTTCACGTTGAACTAGTATAATCCATCAGTGTGCAATAATCTGAAGTAAAATAATTTATATTAATAATATTTTAGTCGTACGAAGCGTAATTCTAAAAGAGAGAAAAAGAACAGTAATTTTGAGATACCGTGGAACACGTGCGTTAAATACATAATCGCATTATAACACGTATGCTGATTAATCGTGTTACTGCATTAAACCTGTTATGATTTATTACATTGTAATAATTCTCGTAACAAGTACATCGTGATAAATAATCATACTCCAAGATTTTGTTCACTTCAGGAATCGATATAACATTCCACCATGACGCAAAGATACACGACAATTGTGCTTCGCGTATTTTAAGATTGAACGTTTGTCCTTAAGAATTATATCGACTGTAAAATCTTTTCTCGTAGAATAAAGTATTTAACGAAATCCGTTTCAGAAACTTCCCACCTTCTTCTCCTTTTTATCTTATAGTAATAACTCTTTGATTCAGTTTATCAACGGTGTCAAGGTGGTGACGACGAAAAACAGGTTTTTACCGGTTTCTTCGTGGAAAAACGTGACTAATAAGATTAACGCTTCCTACGAACCATCCTTACGACGTTATCTTTGGCAGAGAACAGCGCATCGAAAGGGACCAGATTCTTCTGTCGATAGATGTGATTTACTGGCAACGTGGGTATATCGATTTCTCTATCCAACCGGCTATAGTTAGTTTTAAGCTACGGAAACGCGATATTATTGCACCGGTGGCGTTATTTACACTAAATTCAGTACCGTCGTTGTTCCATACGTTCGTTGCTGTATTCAGAAGAATAAAGTGACAGCGATCGTAAGGATATTTTAAAATAGAAGTAATACGTCATATTCTGTATTTTTACTACTTTCTATATGGAATAATTCCCCTAAATCATTTCGATACGTATAAGAAAACGTCTACCATTTGTCCGGCGCAGCGAGCTATTGGCAAATGGAAATGTGTTTCGAGAGAAAAGTTTCGCATGAAGAAAAGGAAATCCTTCGTATTATCGCCGTGTCGATCGATCTTCCATCGACTCGTCATGAAAAATGTACATCTTTTAACGCGAATGATAAATCGTCTTTCTCTATTGGTAGCACTGTAATTTATTCACGTGTAATCCATTGTTTCCACGAGTGTATTAATATTCATTGCTCTAGGCCGCAAACAAAAAGATGAAAGATTAATTGCGCAAAGTTCTCCGCTGTATGCGGTGACGCAAAATCGAACGTAGAGAATTATAGGTGTATGGGAATCGATATCGGGAGACGGTTGCTTGATTTTTCTGCGATAACCTCTGGCTTATACCGTACGAGCCTTCTATTTTTGGTGGAAAATTCGCAAGTAGTTATTGTGATCGAATGTCGATAACGACAGCTCGCTACTGATACATATATCCATTGGATATGTCGTAGGGCAAAGCGAGTAGATGGACGTGACGCGATACCTGACGCGTTTAATAAGGTCGTGCACCTTATTGCCTCCGGATGTACGCGTATTCGCGAGACGGCGTCAACGCACAGTTTGGGAAGCTGTTCAGCCGTTCATACCGCGAATAATAGAGCGAAGAATGGATAGAAGAAATCTGGGCCGTGAGGAAAACTCCGCTGAAAATCTGGCGTTCGTCGAATATCACGTTGTCAAGCGCGAAATGCTATTGATCCTTTCAGAGGCCGTGGACTTAAGCTTCTCGTTCAATCTTTCACGAAACCTGAAAGACGTGCATCCACATATTTCTCGCGCGGATGTCGCCGTCCTCCTTACCACCACAACCGAATGCACGGTAAATTTATATCGAAGTATCTACATAGGTATGTACTTCTAACGAACTCTCGGTGAATTCCGTTTCTGTCCCATTTTTTGTTGTTTCCACGGGAAAAGTTCAAGCGTAAAACAGATTGCGCCTGTTTCTCAGAAACATCCGACTTTTTTCATGTACGTCGGTCGTTAAGCGGTATTTCGACGGTTGAACGCTTGTATATCTTTTTAAGTGTTTGTTGAACGGTAAATAGGTTATACACGTACATATACATACACCTGCGGAATAATTTACGCGAACGAGATTGGTTTGCGAACTTCATAACGATTAATCGAGAGCTATTATTTTTAATCAAAGGGAAACCATAAAATGAAACATTTAGACATTTCCTGCCGCGCCAACCTTCATACTTTAACGTTTCTTCAGTCGAGTCGTTCGTATCTTTCCTTCCTGAATATATAATACGTTGTTTATGCGCTTCTAGAAGATAACTTTGTACGACGAATAAAACAACGTTACTTATGTAAGCATAATAATAAACCTACTAACAACTATTACGGAGCAAGACAAATTTTGAAAATCGGTCGACACTCTGCTGGTGTGCAAACATCTTAGTTTAAGTCACTTTGCCAGCCACAAATTGTGAAAAGAAAGACCGCGATCGATCATTTTAAACCGTAAAGATTGGAACGAACAACGCGCCACAATTTCCAGTTCGTATTACGACACTCTGCTCCGTCGTCCATAATCGCGCTCGACGAGAGAACCAGTTCAACGGGCATTTTTAATAAGCCGCTGTCGCCCGTAATGAAGTCTCCGCCGCTGGCAGACATCTCGCGAAATTTATTCCCGCGTTCACCGTTACTCGAGCAGAAACGCTCTGGATTCAAGATATAAATCGTTTTCGACGACGAATGCGACGTTTGCGCGCGTCTTCCCATCGAAGCAGCGTTGCTGCTTGCGGAGGCTGTTTGCGAATTGCGTATCACGATTCAGACGTTGCTTCGAGATCGACCTGGTTCGAAGTAGCTCGTTGATGTTACTGCGAACGCGGCGTGAATCGGCCGAAGAAAAATCGCGCTCGACGAAACCAAGGGAAGGGCGGGCCGCAGTGGCACAAGTTCTCAGGGAGAAGATACGAGGTAAATCGGTCGAATTTGACGAGGTTATTCGCATCGTTGCAACTCGTTTCCGGTCTCATATCCTCGCGTTGCTATCGCGGTCGACCAGGTCGAATCCGCAGGCGACGAGTCTGGCGAAACCGATGGCGCGCGGTAACCTGCGAATTACCAGCTATCGCGCGTAATTAGACACCTGCGATGTCACCTAGGCATCGCGTCTGTAATTCAAATCGTTATCTCCGTCTTTGAGGAAGATTCGCAGCCCACGACGCAGGTAGTAAATTTCCAACGTCCCGTCTCGTCCAATCGAAGGGTAGATAAGATAAAGCGAGGCAAGGGTCGAGACACTCGGCAGCCGGTATACCCTGGAAATTAGCCGATTTCTCCGTTAACGCTGTGCTTCGCCCGACGATTCGAAAGTTCGACCTTAACCTTCGATCCGGCCGTAACCCCAATCTGGCTCCCATAAGATTAACGACGCGTTCCTTTGAACGCGGAATCTCCGCCACGATAAGTCTGATAATACAGACCAACGGCAAAAAAGCTATTTAACTTTTACCGAACGAGAGGGTGGCTTTCACGGACTATCGGCCGTTGACACGATGACAAACGACGAATCTCTCTGGAGATAAGGACCCTCGAAACTAGGTGACTAGATTAAAAACAGTACTGGAGAAGAGGATATTACGATGGAAGCGTACCCTAAGCCCCAAGGAGTGATCTTCGTTGGCTCTCCGAAGACGTATACCCGGTTGATCGAGCAGAAAGAGAGAGAAAGAGAAAAAGAGAGACGGAGTCGCGGTAGGACATTCTCCGATAACGGACCTTGCCACGATCCTTATAGACGGTAATCGAACGTGCAGCCACTGCGAGAGACCGTACTCGGGGTGCAAGCGGAATAAAATTGCCTCGGCACGGGATACATCCTCGAGATAGAAACACACAGGGGACCAGAATGTTAGGCGAGCAACATCCCCGTGGAATCTATGGAAAAGGGAGGGAACAAACTGGAAAGCTACTGTTGGGCGAAGAGAAAGGAAAGCAGGCGAGATAAATCTGTTTCCAGGCGAAGATCATCGAAATTCCGGAGACGTAGAAGCACGAGGGTAGAGGAGCGCACGTAGGGTAGGCGAAACCGAAAGCAGATGGGGATTGATTGGCTCGTGTCTCTTTGGTGCTGGTGCAAAGGCAGCTTCGTCGAATCCCGAGCACACAAAGGGTCTTATGCACGCATGCACGCAATCACGCACACGTCGACTAGCGCGCGACTTGGTTCGCTCAGGCCGAGCCTCCGTGACTATAGCGACGACGCGACGCCACGCCACGCCACACCACGGACAGCTGGTAAACACGCGTGTATCGCCTACATAGCCACGTTAGCTCGCTTCGCGTCATTGCGTCGCGCGTATATCCCTAGGTCACGCGCATCCTAATATACGTAATTCGCGTGTGCGCGTACTCTACCCACGGTATACCGAGTGACGTATATAACGCGTACAACTCCTAGACACACGCAAAAGTACACAGCACGCGTACATACGGGTGAACAGGCGTTTCGCTTGCGCGAGATGGATATCGCAAGGGAAGACGGGCGGGCGAGCGAGCGAGCAAACGCGCGCGCGTACGCTCGCTGATTTACGCACACCCGACCGAATCGCTACTCACACATGATCGTGAATCTGTGCGGGACGCGTAACACGAAGCGTACACGAGCACAGGCGTATACGCGGCCAAGTGGAGGCGCATAGATCATAGAGACACATGTGCATGGGGAAGCACGCACACGACCCTATATATCAACTGTGTGAGGACACACGCGATAAACCGGCCGTAGCTACACGTACATCCGCATTAAGAACACGAACACACCGCGGGCCAGCTTTATGGACACGGACAGAGGGCATAAGTGCAACGAGAACGAGCTGGAACGAGCTGTATCGAACAGCGGCTATTGTTACGGGTATTATTTGCAGCTAATCGGAATGGCCGAGCGTACGTGACAGAGGGCGAGGGGAGAAGCAAGGGAAAGTCTCGTCGACGGTGAATGCATTTGGCGAGTGAATGAGCGAATGGCAGGGAAGTTCGTCGAGCGACATGGCAGGTTAACCTGATTGCGGACCGGCTCGCTACCACGCCCTGACCCACGAGATTTTCAAGATATCCGACACACGAGCCACAAGAGGGTCGCCAAGCACGAGGTCAACCAACTCGAACCCTCGCCATCGTCATCAACGTCGTCGTCGTTATCGTCGTTCTTGCGCCGTTGCAGCACGTTCTCTTTCGCGCAGCTTTCGTACGCGTACTTTTCCAAACTTTTCTACGTGTTCCACGCGTCCTTAAATAGTAATCAGGCTCGAGAGTACGCAGATCGAAATAGAAACTCACCCGTGACGAGCGTAGTTGCGAATCGGCCGACGAACGGTGCTTCGATGACTCGCGTTGGTGATTCATCTGAAACAAAACCACGGGTGCTTGTTAGATTGATCTGCAGCCTGGGGGATTTCGAGGAACCGGGACGCCGAGTGCTGCCACTCGAGACAGAATCCAGTAAGCACCGCAGGAAGTTATAATTCTAAGCAAATTCCTATTTTTCACGTCGTATAACGCATAATTTTGCGGTAGACTTGGATATCGATTGTCGTGTGTTATTCTACTTTGCATATACCACTAAACGTTTAGCAGAACTCGTGTTTTACAAATTGATACGGTTTTATCGCTTCTAATGAATTAAGAGCGACACTGAATTAAAAGCAATCTACAACGACGATTAGTTTCTCTAGGCAGAAATTGCCGATCTAATTTTCGAATGATGTACACGACGTTTAATGCAATAATGTAACGATTAAAAGATCATCGTTACGGTTCACGTATAACATTTTCCGTCGCGAAGCTGTTCGCACACTTGGACATGTACAATTAATTAGCCCGCTATTTAAATTCAGATTTCGGTTAACGAAAGATCCGCTAATCGCGCTCGAACATATATGATATATGCGAGATTTTATAGCAGATAGATTTTGCGTTACAAACGATATTACGCTTTTTATGCGGTGCGATTAGAATTTTCATTACGATACAGAGCGTTCAAAAAAAAATTGGGCAAAAATTTGAATACAAGTCCTATACTTATATCTCAAGCTAAGAAACGAAATTCACATAAATTCGCATCTACAAGCTGAAAAATGTATTTATTTCTAGGAAAACATAACACCGGTGTTTATGCAATACGCGTAGTTCTTATTGTTCGTCTTTTACGAAGCGCAATTCTCTCGTAAAACCACCGAGAGTAAGAAAGCGCTCGTTACACAAAGACGTAGAAATGTTCGTTTTGCGCCCCTGTTCGAGGAAAGGCAACGTGAGTCGGTGTATTGGCGAAGCACGAAATGGCGTAGAATCATTTTGCGCGTAAAAAGAAATTTGCACAACGCGAACCGTCGCAAAAAGTTCATCGAGAACGAGAGGCCAGGTGAGATGGAAAAATTGCATCGTTAACGATTTAAGATTGTCGCCGCAAGAAAGTTTAGCAAACGCGACTACTTTAGCAAGCTGAATGCGAAATCACCGCTATGCATAAAACATCGCTGACAATTATTCTTATTACATGCTATCTCTCCGACGTTATTGTCGCTTCTTGCTCGCCCAGTACCCCTTTGCATCGTCGAATTTCCGTGCAAAGAAACCGTTTCTACTCGTGCCGCTCGGATTTCCACGGTTCCTGTAATCGCCGGAAGTCATCCTCCACCGCGGAGTCGAGAATAATTTGCTGGAAACTCGCGAAACTGCAGAGGGGAAAAATGAGAAGGAGCTGAGGAGGAGAAAGGAAAAAATGCAGCAGCGTCTAAAACTTCGGTTCCTAGCCTCGTTTGTTTATTGTTTGAAACTGCGAAGCTAACGGGCAGAGGGGTGAAAAGTTGCTCGAACTCGTTGGAACATCTGTAACGAACGAAGATCGCGTTTCAATGGCCGAATCGAAGGGAAATTTTTTTTCCTCGATGGAAAAAGAAAGAATTAAGAGCGTTCGTCGGTGAGGTGATCGATAAGCTTGTTTCTTCTTCGCGAATCTCGCGAAGCAAAGGAATCCTATCGAATACGAACTGAATAAGAATGAAAAGTTGCTCGGTTTGCGATGTGCGTTGAACGAAATTAATTAAAAACAACCGCAACTTTATCCTATCCGTCATTAGAAATATATATATATATACAATTAAAAGCTTCCACTGGATGCAACGAACGATCCAGTGCGCGTTACGATCCGATATTTAACGCATTGTGTTGATAGAGCCTCTTGCTCGCGTTTACCATTTATGTACTCTTCCATCTTATTGAGATATTACCTTTTGTTATCGTATTATACCGCCTAGCTTCGGTACACATTCGTACGAACACAATTCCAACGATACTACGTGTCGGTATTGTTGCGCGCGTATTGCCTCTGCTATCCCATCAAGCAGAATCGCAAGACGTTACAGAATCACAAATCCCCGTCGAAGTCATTGCTCATTGTGCACCGAGATTCCGCGTCTACGCTGGAATTCGATGAAGAAAGTACAGCGGAGTTGCGAGATGCAGGAGAAGGAGAATGAAAGGGGCGAGGAAGGGAAGCAGGACCGATCTAATCGACGGAGCTGGTTCTCGGTCGGAGTGTTCGGAATAGTTGCCGAAGAAAGCTGCAAAACTGACACCGTGCGCCGCAGCTATGTAAGGGCGAACTGGCGCAGTAAAACCGACAACTACGGCTAATAGAGAACGGGAACCACCGTCTCACCGTGGATTGTACACACCGTTAATTCGATAGCTCTGTCACGGACGTCAAGAATGTTCCGGAATTCCATTCGAAGCATTTGGTATATAGAGGAGGATCAGCGTAGCGGCGACCTCGATCTAAGGATTTTTGTTGCAGCTAGCGTCGCTGACTGGCATCCGATCGATTTCTATTCGCGCTGAATTTACCGAACCTCTTCGACTATTAGTATCTACTCGTTGCCAGCGAATCGCTTTGAAAAATTGAGCAGTGGCAAGGAGAGGTGGATGGTCGATGCTTCTCTCAAAAAATGCATTACTCGTGTGGTCTGCGAGAGTTTTCACCGCTGAATTCTCTCGTTTCCGATGTGCTCGCCGTCGTGGAAACGCACCGCATGATTCATCGGAATAATATATTCTCGACGTTAAATCGGAATCTCGGCTACCATTTTCGATCAGCTTTTAATCATTTATCGATTCTTCGCGTTTCCATTTAATTTTCTCATTATCTTATCCATTAATTTATGACGTACAAAATATAAAATATCAAATAGGCACGCGACGACTTCAAACAATTTATCATCGATGTCTCATCGAAAATTACAAATTACATGAAAATTGGTTTTCGTAACGTATATGATATACGTAGACGTTAATTGCTATTAAAGTACATTAACTCGAGAACTACGAAATCTGTGAAAATGGCAGATTCCAGAGAAAAACAGATTTCCTATTATTATTATCGTTAAAAGAAAACAACTACTTTTGACAAAATTAATTCCAACTTTTATTCGAACGGAAACATAAATCATACGTACGTATTTATTTTAATTATCGTTTATTAACATTATTGCTTATGTTATATTATTCTTATATTTAACTTACATTAATTGTTATCACTTTAATCATAACGATCTATACGTGCTAAGTTTAGTAAAAATTTAGTACCACGAAATATCTTCGAACATATATCTACGTAGATATTAATCGTTTGTTAAATTGCATAATATAGACGTTCGAATCGACGTTTCCAATAATACTATCAATGGTAACTGCTTTTGATATAATTGACTGGGAGTTTCACGCGAAATGTAGACAGAAATTATAATTGAAAGTCCGTCGCGAAAGCCCAAAAATTGAAACCGTGCGCGGTTATCGTTAGGTTACGAATGGGGCACATGCACACACGTATCTGCTGATTTGAATTATTAGTATGCACGCGACGAACAAACAGATAAGACACAGTTGCAACGTTTCGTACATCGATAGATGCATTAAAAATCATTTCGCGCCAGCGAATTTTATTGTTGGCCGGATACTATAATACTTCAGCCCCACTCATGAACCCATTCGTTTCTCTTTTTTATGTATACCATATTAAAAATGGTTATTTCTCTTATCAACGAGTTAAGTTTGTTAAATGCGTCCGCCTACTTCGAAATCGACTGTAATCGTGACATAAATTGCATCGAAGCTTTCCACGAATACCTGGAGAAGCCAGGCCGAGACACGGTAATCTGTATGGGAAAAAGTTGTGCAGAACGTGCACCTCGACGACATATTTCAAGATCATCGAAATCGGTGAGGTGTACCCTGTTCTATATAATTATCATAAAATATTATAAACGGATGAGTTACAAACGGAAATGGCATAGCGTAGCTGCGAACGATAAATAACAGACCGAAAGAACGCGAAGATAATGAAAGGCCGAGAATGAAAACATTCAAGTTCAAGAGATTCCGTAAGTCGTATGTTTTCTCGTTGTAATTTGAGCAAGAGGGCAGAATGTAACGAGAATCTCTTTCTCTTCTACGTGTCGCTGCATCTAAGGTTTCTAAGATAATCTGTTATCGTTTGCAGGATTACATAGTAACGCGAGTGTCTTCGGTTTTCACTCGCGTGACGATCGTTTCTTAAACGATCATTGTAACAGCGTTCATTTTAATAACTTGTCGCATTTCGATATAAAATATTTAACATAAAGTTGGATAATACTAAAATATCTGCGAAGAACTGTTATTATCTGTATTTTAAAGATGCCATAAATACATTTCCATGGTAGGGGTTAAATTAATAACCCTTAATAATAACAACATAATAACAATTTCAAATTAAATTAAAAGTCTCCACGAGTTAAGTGAAAGAAGCAGAATTATGGTCAGAGAAATCGCAGCAAAGTAACGGTGTTCCTTGTTGGGAAATCCATCGATAATATCGTAGTTCACAACGTGTTACGATGCGGCGATTTAACTTTTAGTCAACATTTCCCTCTGAACTTAGTTTAACTGAACTTAACCCAGTTTACTGCTGTAAATTTCATGCCTTCTACTATCGCTTCTCACCGGTACAACGAAATATGTACCTCGCGAACAACGGAGACCGAAAGAACGTAACAGCGGCCCTCCCCGGAAATTCCGCGAGTCGTAGACGCTGTAACACGAGTCCGAAGCTAAGGATAATGCCGCTTCGATCCACCCTCTTCGCTACTACTCTTCGCTCTGTAGTTCGATACGTTTCAACGAAAACCTATAGCGTCGACGAACGATTATTTTGTTTGCCAATGTGTGTCTGTGTCGAGCAAACTCGAGTAATCGTAATAAGATTAAATTCAATGGAACTTCCTGTTCTCCGTAGAATTCGACCCATACTGTTTGACTAACAGGCTTTGAAACTACTATGTACCGTGACGAACACTTTGAACTGTGAATATCGCTCGCGTGTTGCAACTCGCTTGTCAATCTTTTCAGTTTGTAAGAATTTGCACCTGTTACGTGGAATAATTTACATTCTTTTGAAGATGTCTTTAATTTTAAGGGGATGCATCTTGACTAGATATTACGCGCATCTTTAACTTTCCATGGAAATTAAGTTCTAACACGTGAAACTGTACGTACGTTCCATCATCAATACGGTCTATTATTTTCAGACAAGTTTTCTCTTGAAATCGAAGTCGATAATTCGCATAGACAACCATCAAGCCACAAACAGTTTCGACGATGATCTTCTCCGAATTTTTAACAGATCCTCGACCCTCTTAAAATACATGGTTAAGAAGTCGTGCATGGCTGGAAAACGTTATTTTCCATTTATGGCTTCTGAGTAAATGGGTTTATGGATTTATGTCGGGTCATCAATTTTTTTGCCAACATCTCGTTATCCGTGTAGTTGTTAACCAACTCTCCTTTGACGCTTCTCGGCCAAAATACCCTTAAAACTGGGCTAATGACCAAGCGGGAAAATTTTCGATCAACTATCTGTTTCCGTTTTGTTCTTGCACGCGTAGCTAGCAAACGCTGAAGGAAACACAACCCAACAGCGATAAAAATCGTACCATCCAGATGCTATATAAAGCATGTTATAGTCCCGTGATAAGTATAAGTACATGTTCGTCCAACTAATCGCGGAAAGCAGACTTAGCGTGTAACAGCACGGATTACTATAATTCACGATACGTTGCATAAAATAATCGCGACTATTAAGATCAACATACGCTATACGCCTTATCGCCGATCGCACGTTACAAAAAGAACGCACCTTTCTACTGCCATAACAAACTACGTACTCTTTTCCGCCCTTTTTTTTTTTTTTTTTATTTATGACAGTAGCCTTTCCGATGTTCGATATATCATCGGCAGACTTTCCCCGCAACAAATCTACAGCCATAAATCCACCGAGAACAACTGTTTTGCACTTTCCCATAAATTCCGCCAAGAAAACAAGCGGTTAAACCCTGCGCAGGCGGATAGAGCGTATCGCGAGAGAGCAACGGGCGCAATTATAATTTCTTTCGCCGTATAATTGCGCGGAGCGTTGATCGCGTCGGGCAAAGAGGAAACATCGAGGGCGAAAACACACGGGCCATCGTAGCATTGTCGAAGAGAACGGGCGAGGATGGAGGGACAAGAGGCAGGATCGAGGGAAAGACGAGGCGAATTCTAGTTTCGCGGGAATTCTATGGGCCGTAGATTTCAGCCCGATGTAACGCGAGCTTCGGGAAAGTAGAGGGTAACGCGGGACCCGAGCGTTTCTGCCGCATGTATTTCGATACGTTACCATTTCCAGAACCTATAGCCGTGGGGTCGAGCTGGGAGACGATTGCTTTGCACTTCTGTGCACGCCCCCGGGGCAATCGTAAGTTGAGATACCTACTGAGAGTCTCCCTTCTCTCCTTTCCTTCGTCTCCCTCTCGTTCTACTTCTCCGTCCCCTTTCTACCCCGTTTCTTGCCACCCTTCGCCTTAGCTTTTCTCTCTCAGCTTCTCTCTCTTTCCATTTCATCTGCCCTTATCCTCTTGCAGAGGCAGGTCGCGCTTCTCTCCTTGCGACGTTCAAGTCTCGAGCCCCGAATGCAACCGGCACCGCGAACTGAAGGAGCTCGTGTTGGTGTAAGACTCGCTAAGAGGGTGGGCCAGACCGAGAGATCGATCGCTCGAACGTGCTTTCGGCATCCTCGAATATTACCCTCCACCTATAACCGACCTATATCGGCCGGTGGGTGCACGTAATACCGTTGCCTGTTTGTGCATAGCTATGTATTTACTTACGTAGGCTCGAATATTGGACATATTGATGCTTATATGCGCAGGCCATCGTCTTACACATGCATTTATGTATGTGTGCTCATATAGATATATGTATATTATATCATATATGCTTATATAACATAGCGTTCGTATAAATGGGTTACTATGTTAATGCGTCTTCGTATATATATATACATATATATACATATATATACATATATGTATATACAGATGTAAATGGATTTTAGGGACGTGGATGGACGTGAATGGACGTGGAAGGGTATAGCGTTCGATGAAAGATCGACGCAAACAAAATGCACTCAGAAGCTTCTAAAGTTTAAGCTGTTGAAATAACGTAGAGGATGGAATAATAATATGAAAAAATTATTCCGCTTATTTTGTAACTTAAAATAGACCTAAAACAGATACTAGAGTATTATATTCGATAGCGACGAACGTGTCTGCAAAGAAAAGTGTTTTCATTTTCCGCTCGTTTCTATAGAATATCGCCATGGAGGAGCGTAAGCGTAGTCGAGAAGAAAGTCGACTCGGACAGCATCGGCCTATAGGGAACCTACAAGCGGATCGCTATGCTACGCAGTACGTAAACGGGTCCGTAATTTCCATTATTAGGTCCGCGAATCTACATATGTATGTAATCACCTTGTTCTAAGGTAAGTGTACGCACGTACTGATAAAATATGGCTTTCTATATGGCGGTTGCATAACGTATATGGTATACGTATAACGCGAGTTCTGGGGAAGAGTTATAGAAGAAAGTGCGACGGAGAGAGAGAAGGGAAAAAAGAAAGCGGAGAAAAATGATGCGGTATTGTCGAGTGACGATAGATACGAGTCGCGAGCCATCTGTCCACCGGTGGTGTGCGGAAAATCGAAAGCGATGTTGAAGGGGGCGGCATCTGGTACATTACGTCCCTGGTGTTATCGCGAGTGCAGCCCTCCGATATCGTGGACTCCAACTTAGGGAAAAGAATTTTCGTTTAGCGCGGGAGAGAAAACCTTGTCGGTAGAATCGAGTAGAAAATTGGAAAATGGTTTATCGCGAGATTCGATGCATTTTTGTAGCCGCCAGATTTCACCGGGTTTCGATACGTTCTACCGCATTTTAATAAAATTCCCGCCTCGTCTCGATTATGAGCAGTCGCGCGCGACGAACTAAAAATTTTATCGAAACGTATAAAAGTTATACAGAACGTATGATAAACATTCGTTGGAAAATCTCTATAATTTTCTAGCGATTTCCTAATGAAATTGTATCGATCGAATCTTGTTGGGGAATGCTGGTCCAACAACGGCTGCAAATTCTCCGAAACTCCAACGAGTCAACGCCTCTTTGATATACGACGCAGTTGACACCAGGGGATACTAGAGACAACATTGACACAACGGGATAATAGTGGTATATACTGGAATTACATTGGCAGTTACGAGTTCGTACATTGTTAGCGAAATTGTTACGCTTTTTACGGAAATGTCGGAGAATTTGGTTAAAGTTTACGATATAGGAAAAATTGATAAGTGTTATCGCCGAGAGGGAACAGAAATCCTTCTTTCGTTCCACGTCGAGGTTCAGACTGTAGAGTGCAAATTACAAGCAAGGTCGAAATGCGACGTTTAATTTTCGTGAAATTTCGCGATGGCCTGCGGTCGGATCCGGCCAAAGAGCGCGCACGGCGCGGTTCGTTTTTTTCTGGATAACCCATTTACTTCTAGCGAAATGATTTCGCGTTTGGTGCAATCAGCACGCTACGCCGCTTTTGTAGTCTCTGTGTCTAGCGCGAGTCGGGTCGAACTAAGCTGGCAAGCTCCTAACAAACGAAGCAGTAACTCGGATTGCCACGATAATTGACTTTTTCAACTCGTCCCGATTTTTTGTCATTTCTCTTCTCGCCAACGAAGAACGCTAACCGTCGACTACTCCTTCCACTTCTTTCACTTCTTCTGCCTGTACCACCGCTATCGCTATTCTACTTCTTCCCCCTTTTCTTTTTCTTAGGACGCCTCACTATCCCGCCAGAACTTTATTTTCCCTTCGCATTGGCTCAAGGATCCCTGGCGCCGCGTTTTTAAAGTAAATAAAACTTTCCGCCAACTCGTCCCTCTTTCTATTTGAATCTCTGAGTACCGATGACAGACGCCGTGAATACGCGAGAACCCCTATGAACAACCGAGACGTCCGACGCTTTTGCATGGATCTACGCGAGTCTCCATTCTCCATCGGTGACGTAAGAACCGGAGGAACAGAGAAAAGGGTGGCATTCTCGAGTTTCGCGTAACACGTTTCACGATCGTACAAAGGAAACGTACCTTCGATGATTCTTTCTCGAATTACCGCGGAAAAATATCGAGCCAATGGTGACTTGATTCACCGAGACGATCGCTTTATGGAGCCACTGCTATCTCTACGGGAAAATAAAAATTTCATTTCAAGCGTTAGAAACGATCCTTCTGTTCGCCAACCATTGATATTGGTTCTATATATTCTAGAAATCATTGCTTTCATATTTTTTATCGATCTATAAATTCTAATGGAAAATTTCGCGCCCTTTGCCTTTTCTAATTTTCAAGTGTTTTCGAAAAAAAATCTTCGTAAAAGTCGTTTCTTTTTAATACCAACGCTCGACCTTTGTATCGATGTTACTAAATCGCTACAACCGAGTTTGGTAAACGCGTATAGGCGGCGATCAAACACAACTGACGTTTGTGATTGAACACGGGTTCCCACACGTCAGATGCTCATTGTCGAAGATCTGCCGTCGAAATCAATGATTGTTCGCAATCACGCGTTATAACAGAGGACGTTAAAATATAGATCTGTTAATCGATATATAATTAATTAATATTATTCGAAATGTAGGGAATAATCGTGAATTGAAACTGCCATTTAAGAAAATAATTGCCACAGTTGACTATGACATTTTCCACGTTACACTCGAGAGTATCTTTTCGGTATTACAAATCAGCTTTTATATTTTTTGGCCAATTTCGTTTCAGGCTGCGGTAATTTAAAGCGAAAGTATTTAAAAAATATGGATTTTTCGAATTACCGTGGTAAAAAAGTCTGTAAACAAAGATTGCGGAACTGTCGCAAGCGATAAAAAAGAACTTCCTTCGTGGTGCTCAGTTTATTGGCATGGTCGATACAAAAATTGAAAGTTTTACCATTCATACGCGCTATACGTACCAATCGCGCCAATCGCAGCCGAAATATCTGCACGTGTTACTGGCGAGACAGGTTGTAAGAATGATCTAATGATTCGTGGAACGAGGTTACACATTGTCAACGAAAATATTACTCCGTATGATAGTTGCATGACGGAGTAATACCTGCTCGGACCTCGTAACGTTGTTATTGTAACAGGCGGATTGTTATCGCAAGAAATGAAAAATGCAACGTTGGACAGGAATCAATCGTTGGAAAAAGATAACGGAGAATACCTGCGCTTCATCGGTATACATAAAAATTAAAAGCTCCCTAAGGGGATCAAGGTAATCCGAAGGAAGTGGCTCGATGAACGTCGGCTAATGCGCTTACAAGCGGCAAAACAGAAACTGTTTAAGTGGCGTTCCGTTAGGAAGCCAGTGTCGGTTGAAAAAAATTGCTAACACGCCGGTGTTAAACTTCGTATCGAGCAAGCAAGTATCGATCGATAATTAAGGTTGATAACGTATTCGTCGTCGCGATCCGCTTATACCTTACTCTCTTACGATATTCGCTGGCTACGCCGCACGACGTTCGTTCGTCCTCGAGCCAGGAACCCTCCAGACTTCAGACCGACGAACCCTCCAAGGATAAGTGTCGATTTAAGCAGAAACGCGCGTAATTTGCGCACGAACCACGGGAAGCGATCCTCGGATATACTTGCATGGATAAAATTGAGAGGGCGTTTTACTGAAAGCGCGTTTCAAATTTCACGGTATTCTTTCCGTGGTTTTTCTTCTGTTTTTAAATTTATTTACACCAGAGTGCAACGTCTGTGGCTATTATAGCGACCATGGAAATAGCTTATGTCGATGAAAATTTCAACCATCCCGAAGATACCCGTCTCGCGTTACGGCAAATTCATTTCGGATGGGCAATCTTAAAATAAATCGTGAAACAGATTAAGTAACGCAAGCGAGAAAATTTAACTGCGGTGACCATGCAGCCCGAAATCACGGCTGCCGGTTTTCAAGGGTCTGCGAAGTGTTAATGCAATTTAAGCGGATGAATGCACTGTTCGTAACGTTGGTCTGTTAGCGAACACACGCAGTAGCCGGAAACTTTAGCGAGGCGCTGTTTTGCTCGATTTAAATGCGAGCAAACGAGCCCGGTAACCGTCGTTCAAGCTACTTGGAAGATCTCGGCCAAGAGCTATTCTGTGGATTGCTCCTCTGGGAACATAATCGAAGACTAACTTGCAAAAGCCGCCACCAGAGATACCGAGAGGTTGTTTTCAAAGTGCATGAAGCGCGTAACAGGATGCCCGATACTGTTTGTTTCGCGACCCCCAGGTTGCGCCACGTCCAAGACACGTAGCATACCATTACTTATAACAGATTCTATGCCCACGTATTTACCGTATTTCGTGTGTACCTTAACGCATTCGCGATCGGTAATTTTATGGAAATCCTAGGAAACCCTGCAAGTTTCTACGATTAACTTGTTTGTCGTTCGTTAGCTGACAATGTGTCGCGATAGCTGTGTGGAAAATTTTAGAAATTTTATTTTCAATTTATTTTACGTTGTCTTTGTGTATAGTACCTACGCTACTGTCCGGAAGCGTTTAGACATTTTGTAGCAAAATAAGATGCGTAAATTAATGAGAAACTAATGGTCGAGAGCGATACATCATTTATGATCTTCTAAAGTTATTGTAATTTTCGTGATCAACCGGATTCCGGAATATACGTATCTAAAATATAAATATTAATATAAATATAAGATTTAATAAAAACCTCTTTGCAAAATCGGAATTTCAATGAGAGTACCACCTTAAAGCTGTAGATACGAGACAGCGAAAGTAGCGATGAATCGTTGAATGTTTAATCGTCACGATCTTTCTCCCCGTCCAATATGCGCGCCCAGTTTCCCGATTTTATCGATCAACTTTGGTTACTGTATAATAAATGCATGGCTTTTTTCCTACTCGTCGGCGATTTATCGTCGCTGGCCAGTTCGTAAAAGTTGGAAATGTAAACTCCTCGTTAGAGATTTAACAAACGCAAATGCAGAATGGAAAACGGCTTGAAAGCCTTGAAACAATATTCAAACTCTGCGAACGTTTCCTAATGATGCGCGACATAATTCGGACGACGCGCAGCCGGAGCTAAAGTCGACGAGTTTCGTCTCTAAGCAAAGTAATTAAAACGATTAAAGGGCGAAAAAAGTACACGGTTACGGAATAGGCACGTACGATGACTAAAAACGGTGTATAACACCAGCGACGCGAGCAAAGCTGGCTACGACAATAAAACAAAAGAAACGATAAGATAAGGGAAAAGGAAAAAATAGGAGAGAAAAGGGAAAACACGTACGAGCAACGATGCGAGATACGAGTGTATTTCCGAAGTTTGTTTTACTAATTGGACCGTGACCCGAAACTGTCGCGTTAGAATTGGCTATCGCTTAAAACGTGCTAAACGAACAACGCGAAAATAGGGTAATACACGGTGCTCGAAGTTTCAACCGACCAAAAACTCGACACGGATGAAATCAAGATTTCACGATTGGAAGATCATTTGCCTTTCGTTTGTTCGAGCGACTCGAGTTTGGTTGTCAAGCAATTTGATGGTACGATCGACGATTCAACAACAATCAGCTGCCGCGATTGCCTACTGATATATGCGATGTTCTCCACTGCTGGAGAGGTGGATATTTACAAACCGCCAGCATGAAACCGTCAAAACGCAAAAGCATGTATCGCCGCGAGCGGAACGCCAGGATACGAAACGCGGCGTAGATAACTATTGTACAGAGTGAAATACACCGGGTTCCGGAAATCACGCAAATATAAAATTAAATGGTGGCGTCTAGCCACTGAAAAGCCAAACTGGCTGGCTCGCATTACCACAACCATCGTGTCACGGATTGGTTGAATGATTGGACTCCGGCTCATACCCGTGGAACCCTCCGCTCGAAAATGCGAAAACGCGCAGGAAGAGACGTGCCGGATGTCGCGCGCGTAGTCGCGATAAACAATAATTAAAAGTTGCAAAAGAACGAGCCAGCGGCAGGGCGTGTAATAAAAAAGAGTCGCATTGCCGGCAGCGGTATGCAATACGCGCGCGTAAATTCGCCGGAAATATGTGTATTATTGTGGGCCGCGTGCTGAAGTTCGTTAAATTCGCCATGATTTATCGTCATGCGGGGGATAAAACACGTTCGACGATGCAACGTCGACCAGCTCTCGTTGGACGCGACAAACATTACGCGTGGACGCGTTGTAACGCCGAGCTGAGTTGAGTAACGACGCGCATTTTTCCTCGTTTTTCTCGCTCGCACGTTTTTGATTTCGGCTTGGTTTCCGGTTCGAAGGCCTGTTTCGTGTTTCAATCGCGCAGCTTCCATCGAACCGGATCCGTGTCCGCGTGAATCAGCCCGGGAAGATCATCGTTACGAGTTCTTGGCAGTGATTCACCTTCTCCCGGTAACCCGTTGCGGTCGCCCGAGGCTAAAGACACTTTAAGCTTCGTTTCGAGTGGACACCGAAGTGATCCTCAACGTCCAAGAATACAACGCCGATGATATTAGCTGTTGGCCCGCGTACTCGCTGATCGCACGCTTCTCCAACTACACAGCCGAACATCAAGAATTAATTGGCTAGCGCTACAAAGGTCATTGACGTGTTCTTTTACGGCATCTCTATTTCTGTTTTTAGCAATACGTATTAGTCGTCCCACCAAAGATAGATGAATCGTACGAAATGAAACAAACAACGACTTCACCGAGTATGGTTTGCCTACCGCGTAACACTCTACTTTATTTTTCCTATTTTCCGTCACTCGCTCACGGTGGTGCAGGCTGCGCTGGCGATCGAGATACAACTCGAAGAGGAAACCGCGTCCAACGGAATTTAGCTTTCGGTATCGTGTCACCGTTACGGGGTCCAGCATAGCAAAGTAATTGCGATCCAGACGTGCTCGATCGTGGTCGATCCTAAGGGGAACAATAGAGTGCCTGCCGACATCTCTTGCTTAGACGCTATGAAAGCACCTTTATTCGTTACCGGCATTCCGATGAGACTCGCGATGCACGCAGGCGCATCGCTCGCCTCCATCCGAACGAGGAGTCATCAGCGAGTCGGCGACAGTGGCAGCAGCCAAAACAGGTTTCAGAATTTCGGGAAGGAGAGGAAGATACGGGTCGACGTGGCTCGATGCGATAAGCACGAACGGCTCGACGGAGTATGTACACCGACTAGCTTGAACTATACACCCTGGTTGTATAGCGCGATTCGGGCGTTACCCAGGCCTCG
This sequence comes from Bombus bifarius, assembly GCF_011952205.1. Taxonomy (NCBI): domain Eukaryota; kingdom Metazoa; phylum Arthropoda; class Insecta; order Hymenoptera; family Apidae; genus Bombus; species Bombus bifarius. The sequence goes on along the minus strand of NW_022884507.1, from coordinate 35,524 downwards.
CAGAAATCTCACGTGCGAGTACAATGCCTCTTTTGTCACTCTGAACTGGCGCGCGCGCCAGTTACTCGGGGGTGCTTTGCCAGCCAGTGCAGCGGCAGACGTCTTTTCTTGCGACTTTAAGAAATTTTCTTACCGGTCGAGCCCGATATTCCTGGCCCTTTGTCGACCATACAATAACGTAGACGTGGCCCGCTTCTTTCGACTACTCGAGAGACGGTGCGATGTTTTGAAACGGGCATCGTCGTTGGACTGACGTACAACCTTGGCAATTTGGTGAGCGGTTTCGCGATTACCATCGGCGCAACGTACAGTCGAGGAAAAATATTTCCGTACGCGACGTATCTCGACCAGTTTCTCCGCTGTGTCGTTTCATTTTCCATCGTAGCGAACTTTTATTCGTATTTGTTTTTCTATAATCGAACGATAGAATTGGAAACTTTAAATCATCCGATCCCTCCCGTATCTCCTATTTTTGATATTCTCCTTTCTGTTCTTTTTTTTTTTTTTTTGTTTTCTTCAATAACTCGTGTTTTTTCTATCTTACTATCAATAAATGAAACCTGAAGCTGAAAAATATATCATACGGAATAACATTCCTATATTCGGAGAAACGTATTATGTACGTACATACTTAAACTATTTAACAAAGTTACGTTAAGCTAATATAGCTATAAATTGAATACGAATAACGCGATACGCTTCGATCGAATATCGATACGAATTAGTAAACGAGCATGACTTTTTAATTAATTGCGCTCGTAGAAACAAAGCACGACTTTATCTGCTCATGTAGCTAGGCATAACAATTAACGCAATTACTTCTGCAAGCCAGAGCTAATTTTAAGCGCAATTTAGGTCGCTTTGCCAATTACTTTATGAAAAACTCATCAGCTAGAACCAAACTACGTAATACCTATGGATTCAAAAAACGTACCGTTCGCCGTAACGACGTTATTATTTCGAAAGTACACACAAACTTACTCGCAATTTATATTTCCAGTTTACTCACTTTATCTCGGCTGTTAAATACCTAGCCACGGGTGTTTAACATTTCCACGTGTTTTCAGCATTTTTACGAGCGTCTGGTGCTCCCTGCTTCTCGCGAGTGCAGCGCTAAAAACATAACGTAGTTGTTTATATCTCTTTAATCCCGTAATAATCGCAATTTCGTACGTGCCTTCTTCCCCTGGCTTAACGTTCCGCAAATAAAAACGAGTAGCTCGTTATCGAAGCATTCCTTTTCTTCCAAATACAATTTCGTCCAATGGGAAAGCGTAATTTCGTGCTCGGATACGATGCAACTTTGCACCATCCTCGCAAAGGGAAATGTCCTTCTACGGGACAGTAAAAGAATAAAAGCTGGTTTCGTGCGAAACGTTGTAATTCCGATCAATCGACCGCGTGTCGTTGACGTTCGCAATTGGAGATAACAAAGGGAGAACTTAGCGGACAAGAAAAAGTGTGCTAAATATGCGCTTGCTAAAAATAGTAAAACGAGTATCGCTCTTACAAAAGGATTGTAAGATATTTTACGTACGAATATTTTATATGTTAATTAGGAATTTGTGCAACATACCGTGAAATAACGAGGATACATTATTTCTCATATATTCTCATTTTCGAAAAATATATAGAGATACGATCAAAGTCGTACGCGACTAAATCTGTTTAGCGATATAGAAACTATCAAACGCGATCGATCATCGTATTTCAGTTAATTATTTGTTCGGTTACTTTTCGCTATGTACACAATGTACAGGGTATATCATAATCGTAACATTACTCCGCTTCTCAGCGATCGCGTACACGTATATGTACGCGCTAACGTACATAGATAAGTGTATCTGGCCTTAGTTACAGTACATAATCTTTGGTATATCTAAGGGTGAGACCATTCTCTCGCTCGAATATCATGGTGGTCAGCAAGAACGCTGGTAGATACTTATTCCACATCGAGACTTATGAGCGGACGTGTTCGTGCTTCAGAATCGACGACAGCACGATAGTCTGACCGAATTTCACTCACTTTTTCTCGCCCAGGGTTCAGACACGGGCGCGGATCGAGACGACATAGTGTTGGTTAGCTGGGTGCAAATGTCATGGAAGTTCAAAAAGAATATCGACAAGTATCTTTCGAGGGCAGCCCGAGATCGGTAACGAGTGGGTTTTCGAGTAACCCAGTCGTACAATTTTATAGAGGACCTTTATGACCCGCTCAGGATCCTCAATTTGCTTCCCGCACATAACTGGATCCTTTCTTTTTAACAATAGACCCTGATCCCGGCAAATTACACGCCGCAAAGTGATTTTCAAACTGGATCGGAAAGAGAGCTGTTACACCTACATTTGTCTTGATGCTTGATTTTTAAACGTAACTTCGAGATTATTTATTTGAAAAAAGGACCTAGGTGTGAAAATAAGGCGAGACACCCGACGTTTAAAAAACATGCTTTTTCTCTAAATTGTCCAATATTGCCGGCATAATTGGTATTTTGTGGTCAGCTGATATTTTGGAATAGACTAGATGCTAACAACAAAGGCGACGCAACTTTGAAAACCTATTCTTCATCGTAGAAAGGTTTTTACAGGTACAAATTGAAAATGACCAAAACCACGCTTAATCCTAACATACGATCATTAATATTATCAATAATAATATTATTGTGTTCAAATTTTTTGCATCCTTTTTTTTCATTCTCGAAATAAAGATGCAAAGTAGAACAAATAATGACATGGGATGATAAATCGTTCTAAAGGAGAGCACAGGTTAGAAAGGAAAGCACACCAATTACCGAGAGAAAGGCAATTTCGAATAGTCGCCAAATATTTGGCGAAACTTTAATGAGACACGTGCGCATTAATACGAGACCCGATGCATCGTCCTTTGTGCAAACGTATGACATAACGATGCTGGACGTGCTCGACTAGTTAGTTACTCGTGCCACTTTCTCTGTCTAGCGTGGCCTTTATTTGCACGCAACTATTTCCAATCCAGGAGATGTATAGAATTAGAGACAACGACGTGCAAACTCCCAATGTCCCTGAGATAATCCTCGAGTTTGTTTATTTACAGCAACGAGACCGGCGCAGCAAGTTACTGCAAAGGATCGCGTACGAAAGAAACGTAATACCCGAGCGGAAGACTGTTTTGCATTCACGCGGCGAGATTCTCCCACTCGGGTGGGAAAAAAAAGAGATAAAAGGAAAAGGTTGCGCGGTTCGTGCGCTTTATGTTTATCACGTTGTTCATTAGCGGGCTTCCTCTGTTTTACGTGAAAATGCATTTCAATTCTCCCAGTTAAACGTACTCGTACCGAGGTTTTGTTATCATATATTTCTCGAACGTATCTTTTGTCCCTCCAAGTACATCGTTAAAGGATAATGCACGTGACACGATGTAACGATCAAATGATAGCAAGGACTAGTATCGCGTTCCAATTTATCGCCATTTATATCCACGCAGAGGGACGCAGCGCTTCTTTCAATAGTCAGTTACAATTGCTTTGTGCGCTGAAACTTTATAAAAACGAAAGAACAGCGAGGATTGGCGCGAAAGAATGTAACTCTCGTTATTCCTGTTAATTACTATATTTAGAAGGAAAAGGCGAATTAAGCGAAGGTGTAAAGGAGAATTGCTACGAGAGAACGTTCGGTCCTAAACGTGCTTAGCCAAGCCCAATCGTTAAAATGGTTCCGTCGGTGTGAAAAGTGATTCCTTGTTTGAACGCTGTAATCCCAACGGTACCGGACCACTAGCTTCGATTACGAGCAGGTCTATCCATTAATACGGGCATTAGACAACTTGAAGAAACCAATACGAAATCCCGAGTAAACTGCGCGTCTTTATCAAAGCCTGTGAAACACGAGCAAAGTCATCGTCGACGTTCATCGGGGAAGGGAGAATAGGAAGACAGGAAGAAACAGAAAGCACGGCCGTTAAACTGTACACAGTATCGTTTCCTCTCCGTAAAAGCCGTCCGGCATTTTGCTCGACCCCCTAATTAATCGATACGATCTCGCAGGAAGCCGTCGGTATCCTCCATCGGAAAGGCGGACAAGAAACGGGGGGAAAAAAAGGAGCACGGCAGCAAACGATAAGCCAGCGACAAGCTCTCGCATGCAAGCGTCGGTGATGCAACCGACCGAACATCTTTCCTTGTCGTAACCTTTCCCTGGCTAGACCGGTAATTCCAGCGAAAAGAAGAAGAGATCGTAATTAGGTAGCTGTCGTTTCTCGTGAACAGGTCACAAGACGATGGTGTGTTGTATCGAAGCCGGGGAGACACCGCTCTCGAAAGGGAATAGGAGGTTCGGGGAACCCTCTATTGCCGGTCGCGTGGTGCTCCAATTAGTCGATAAGATCTTTCGCTGGGGCAGCCAAACCCTCTGCGCTAGCCTGCCAGGCGGAATCGTAGCTTTTTCAACGAGAATCCCCGACCGTCTCCTTACGGACACGCGCCATCATCTCGGTGTATGCGCGTACCACGATCTTGATCGGCGAAAAACAGCGCTAGGATCGTTTCGGCGCCCCTGAATCGTGTACGTTGCGCCGTTTTGCGTTATTTCGCGAGGCTAGATCATGACGGGAAACGGTTGATCGATTTACGAGAACCGAAGACAGTTACGAGGTACGAATTCCGAACGTTGGTTAGAAGTTTCGGCTTGTTCACCGATAGTTTGGTTAATGTCGCTCGACTGGCTCGATTGCGATACGGAACTTCTACTTTCTCGTTTGTCGTTCGTAAGTAGACTCGTGGGCCGACGTTCGAATTGAGACTACTTCGATTGGCGATTGCCACGAGACTGCTTCTTCTTCGAGCAGATGAAGTTTAGCATTTTTATTAATACGTGTATATCGAGAATTGATAGAACATACGGATCTTGAGTAATGGTTTCTTCGGATTTTAATCGTGCCTTTAGAACAGTTTTTAGACCAAAAAACGTCGAAACAGGGCGCAACGTGCTAATACAAACACGATTGAAAGCGGAAGAGCCAGAAATATGTCATTTAATCATCGTGGAAGTTTAAAATTTAAAAAGATGTGACTTCTTCGGAATTGTGTTGCGACAGTTCGAGACGGATCACGCTGTTTCCCGCTACGCGTTAAACTTTCCCAGAGAAGTTGCCATTTTCGACGCCCTAAGAAGAATGTGGTCGTTCAGGCGAATCTTAGAGAAACGCGGTCACCGATAGCGCAAGTATGAGAAGTTTGTTTACAGTGCAACAGAGAGCAGAGCACGATTTTCTGGCTGAATTTTAAAAGCCAGCAGATCCGCGGGGAATTAAAATGCAATGGCCCTTTTCAACGGAAATAGGTTGCGCGCTGGCGGACACACGGCAAAGCAACATCGTTCCCGAGAAATGGGTTAAGATCAATATAAATATTTAAACGAGCTCGTGAAAGCATGGCCAGCGATTATGTGTCCTTTGAAAGCATAGAGCGTTACACGTGGTATACGTAATACACCTTGTTACCCGATTCCAGCACAACTATCCCGATATTGTGTTTTTAATGGCCGCTGCCGTGTCGATTTGGCTCTGCCATCGTCCGATTTCAGTGTTAAGGGAAAGTAAATCATCCACTTTGAAACCGTTTGTCGCACTTTCCCCTTGGTTTGACGTCGTTGATGGTTTTAAGAGAAGTGTACACAACGATATGTGTACTGTATAGTAATTTAAACTTACGGAACTAACTTACTAACGAAAATAAATAGGCGCTAAAAAGTAGCAGATAGGAGTAAAAATTAATTTTGCATCTTTTATCTATGATGTGGAACAAAGGGAAACCATTTGACGTGTATGGCGTATGGTATTTGCTAACAAATAGCCGAGGTATGATGCGAGCGTTAAATTTCTCATTTGTATATTCTAGTATTATGTAAAAAGCATTTTTTGCCCATTACCCATCTATTCAAGATTATTGTATTAAGTTGTCTTTTTGTACCTCGTTAGAGATGTTTAAAGATAAATTTCACCTTGAAGACCTAAACTTTATCAAAAGACAGGAAACGCTCGAATAACGCGGTTAATAATAGATGCAAATGCTCCATGGAGAAAGAAACATGCTTTTAATCTAACAAATTTTAATCGAGTCACGTTGCGTGTACGTTATACTGACCTAAATTCAAAGAACGTAATTTCCAAACGTACACGAATCGTGTTTCATTTATACGTACCTTCCGTATTTCGTATTTAAAAAATTTCGTATTTAAAAAATGTTGTATTGTTTTCTAAGAGTAACATCCCGTTTCCGAGAAAAACCATTTTCCATTTCCGAGAACATTTCCCATTTTTTCTGCCCAAAATAGTATTTAACGTTCGTAAAACTCGAAAATATCAAATAATACTCTTCCGTTTAACTCGCAACTTGTATCTCGAAAACTATTTCTCGCGAAACTATTTCTCGTGTTGGAAATTCGAAAAATAAGATCCTATAAAAATTTGTCTTCGCCAATGTAAGATACGATAAAATTAGACGAGCGTGAGCTTGCGTTATCTTGACACTCTCTTTTCGATACAAAATTCTCGTAAATTGACTAGTATAAAGCTAATACTATTTCGTTTAGAGTTGCACGAGAATTAACCCACTTTCTTCATCACTCCTTTCCATCTCTACGTTATTCTACCACCAAATAATCTACGATATTAGCTTCGAAATCTTAGAGCAAACTAACAATCTGTAACCGGCTATAGTTTTCGTTTTCGAAAGCAAACGAAATACCAATTTTAGAGAGTTGAGACACTGCCGTAATGACATACGCGGAGTAAAGTATCGAACAACCGTGCCCTATTCGAACGTTTGACGTCCGCCAACTGGAACGAAATAATTCATCGGATAACTAGAAATTGCATGCAAACGAGGCAGCGTCTCCCGCCGTGTAGACGCGAAAGTGTTTCAGGAATGCCGTAACGACATCGTTTTGACATATGGTAGTTTCTCGAAAGCGTTGCAGCCGTCTATCGTGAGAGGACCGTCTGCGTCTGTGGCACTCGAATTACGTATTGCTAGCGTAACGTGCTTCGCGCCGGCTTGCTTACTTCGCCAGCCAGCGGAGACATCGAGAGTCGAGAGCGGTGCATTTCACGACGATCAGGTCACCATCTGCCATAAACGTGCATAAGGAGTCGAACACGCTGGTGCACGTGCCTACACGCAAGCTTTCGCACCAGCTGTTGGTCCGTCCTAAAACGAAGCCACAGCTGTCGCTGAACCTGCGACGATCGACCCATCGAATTTTTATCGCGGTACATTGGACGGAAAAGCGAGCCAACCGAGACGGAAGCAAAGAGAAAGAGAACGAGATGATTATCCGCGTTGTTGCTCGCATAATGTCACCTCCGACCGTGTGATTTCAACTGTGAATCGAGTCGCTCTCTGTCGAACCGTCGAGTAATCGCGGCGAAGCAACCAGCCGTGACATTTAGTCGATTCGAAGCTGGTCGGGACATTTTTGTTGACGTCCTTGCGCGATCGAGGGTCTGCGAGAAAGAGGTCACACGCTTTCGATGTCGAAACTGTTCTGCCGCTTAGGCTGTTGATACGAATAAAATCGATTTCGTGGAGAAACTTGTCGCTTATTGTCAGTAGGAATAATCGTGGCGTTACTGACGACGATACGGGTAAACATTAGGCAAATTAATATTTTCCTTCAAAAGTATTTCGTTGACGCGTTACATATTCGTAACTTTAGCAAACGCCGTAAAATGAAGCGAGCCGAACTGCGCAAACTCTTCTTCAAAATTGAGCGCGCGCATCGTCGCGTTATTACATGATATATTCAAGTTCAGACGCGAACTTTCATCCAGCTGTTATCCCGAATACAGGCGCAGCTGCTGCTAAACTTACAACGACCGATCCTTGGCATTCTGTTCGATATTCGGTCTCGCTCGCGGGATAACAGGCTGCAACGGTGATGATATCGAATTCTAGACGAACGAGAGACAGCTACTTCAGCTACACGATAGATTCCCCAAGATCGAAATAGAAGATGGTCGTGCATCCAAGAATGGAGCTTGATGAATTGCCGACACGGTGGATTAACGCGCTTAACGAGACGTTTAATTAGTCGGGAAAAATTGGTGCAACGCCGGAATCGGACGTCGACGTGGCAACAGATACTTTAACGTTTCACACGCATGTTGGAATTTTGCAGTAGCTCAAATAATAAAGTTTATATAAACGTTGCTATAGCTCGCTAGCGGGTAAAATGTTTTACGCGATGAAGATCAGTTTACTATGCGATTGTTAGGCGATAAAAATCCACATGGTGTATAAATTAAAATTAATTAATTTAAATTACATCGCTATCGTGTGATTAGATACGATCCAGTTGCGATATCAGTCGAAGGTACATCAGTTGTTAGTTAGCACGGGCAGAAGAACGATCGCGCTTACGACCATCGATCCTCCGCGTTGTCATCGAAATCCAAAGGAGAATGAGAAACAGAACACTGTTGCTCGCGACGATATTGTGCGCCGCGTGTCGTTCCACTTGGCACACGCGCAATGTTTTAATCTTTGCTGGTGATCGTAAACAGAGAGCAGATTTACACGAACGAAGGCGCACACTGGCATTGCCTCGAAAACAATTCCACGGTTAGGCAAATAGATACGTGCCTGGCAAAGGACGCCATGAATACGTCGACCTAAATGGACGCGCGTGAATCTTGCAGTTTCGAAAAAAATCCTGTTTCCAAGCCTCTGCTTCATGTTCCATCAATTTACTGGAACAATTTGATCGTCGAAATGGCGCTCGGTATCCTGTGTAATACGTAGACTGCGAACAGTTATGCAAATTTTTACCTACTAAATATTATTCCGAGTATTTCTACCTTGGACATTCATATATTTTCGCATATAATCTACATTCTGTATATCGTTGCACCTTTCAAGTTGCCATAAATGTATAAAAATTCGCAGTCTAGTAGGTTAATTAGCAACGAGTAATAAACTATTTAAGACGTTACATCGAGCAATCGTTAAATTCTTGAAGTATATGCATATCATGGTATACATTTTGACGAGAATTTTGTTGTTCAATGTATAAAATTCGCGTGTAATATACGAAGGAATAATTAATTGAAACTGGAGTTAAATCTAATATTAACTTAAAAATAATTAACCTAAGTTAAAGCTATATTAAATCAAACCCAGGAATTTACAAATTTATAATATATAAAAAGCGTGATAAAAAATTAAGAATGCTTGGAAAAAGTTAATAAACGTAAATGAACTTAAAATAATTCAAATCAAATAATACAAACATCGTTATATATCACGCGTACTTTATACTTTCGTTTGTTTAATATTTGGTAAAATCATACTATATTTTTTAATATCATCTGACGTAAGTGCAGTTTCAACGTCGTCGTTCAAATCGCATTAGCTTTAAATCGTATACGATACGAACGAACCGGGCATTGCAGTTATATAATCGCAGAAAGTTAATCTCATACGCTGCACGGTACGAGTATCGATTAATAGCTTGATCGAAAACACCATGTGCAGGGAAACGTTTAAAACATTTACCAGTGACACTCAAAATCCGACTTGTTTAACGGTGCGAATAGAGATGGTGGCTCGCTAGAGATACGAAACGTTAATTCGCGATCAATTTCCAGCTCCGCTCGCTCTTCCGCTTGGCCAAGACGGCCGTGTGCAACAGACACGGAGCAACAGAGAAAAAGGGAGAGGGCTCCTTTTAAAAATCGCGCGTGTATTATATTAGCGTCAGTCGCAAGATCTCGCGCGTTGCTGATTTTGCTTAGCATCCGAGGGAAAAAGAGCTTTAGCCCTGTGATTCAAAGAGGCCGACAAGAAACAAGAGGAAAAAATGAACGACGGACAAGGAACGGACAAACGAGAGAGACAAAACAAAGAGAGTTAGAATAGAAGGGTTGAACAGCGACGCCAGAGATACAAGTGAAAATTATTCTCAGAGAATTTCACTCGAACAGCCGGTGCTGTGATGCGATGCCTAAGGAAGAAGAAGAAGAAAAAGAAAAAGAAGAAGAAGAAGAAGAAGAAGAAGAGGAACAAGTAGAAGAAGAAGCAGTGGTTCGCCGGCCTTTCCTCTCTTTTTTTCCATCCGTCCCTCCGAGCCTCGACCGTTTCTCTTTTTGTTTTCACGCTAGGCGTCCCGAGGGGGATGCGTTAAAGCCCGGCTGTAATCCGGCCGATGCAATCAAGTAGATGAGACGGGACTGTAACCTCCTCTCTATCCTCTCTCTTCTTCGCCTTTTGCTTCTCCCTCTCAGCCTGCCTCTTTACTCTCTTCATCCCCTTGATGTCACCTTGCTCTTCCCACTTTCTAGCAGCTTCTCTTCGTCGCTCCTCGGTTTAAAACCGTTAGATCTCTCTTCTATCGCACACGCTCGTTCACCGATCTCTCTCTCTCTCTCCTTGTCGTTCCTTCGCCCCGAGTCTCGTATCGGTCTCGTCTCGGACTTGCCTCCTCGACAGCACGGCAGCGCACACGGCATACTCGCCTATCCCCCATCTCGCTCGCTCACCCTCCTTTCAAAGCAACCTTCTTCGATCGTGTGCGCGCCTCCATTTGCCTCACCGCGTAGAAGAGCCGCGGCGGTAACGAAGCTTAAGCCACCCTCGCAAATCATTCGTTTTAGTCGCTGGTCGGAGCATTAGTACGTGCCGTGTTTTGGTCCCTTTCCACAAGCACGGGGTGCACGCTACAGGAAAGATAGAACGCGGAGAAGAAACAGAGATGGAGGGAGATGGAACTAGAGCGCGAGGGTGAAAGCGGAGGGCGACGTCATTGGCAGCGCCCCTTCGAGCGAGCCGCGTACGACGCACTGTGAACGAAGTCGCGCAATGGTTGTCCGGAGTGCAGCTATGATAAGACCGTCGTCAAACTCACGGCGAGAGACATTCCGCGGAAGATTCTTCTCCACCCCGATTCTTTCTTAGTTGGCAGACAGACGACGTAGGGTGGGATGCGAGGGAAGAGGTTTCAGGGTAGAGAAACGAGTCTGGTGAATTGCCTCTCGTTCTTTGAGTGCTCATTGGCGCATAACCAATGAGCGCACGTTTAAAGAAATTTTTTGCACGGCTCCTTCGTTCACGGGACAAAGGGGGAAAGGACGAGGAGAGAGGGTGAGAGTGCGTTAGAGAGAAGATAGGCGGGATGATAGCGGCGAGATGCGGGGAGTCCAGCCACCGTAATTGTGACGGCGGGGACGAGAGGGTGGAAAGAACAGGGTTTCGAGTAAATAGAGCGACGTCATAGTTTATGAAACACCCGTATTGTAGCTACGGACAGTGATTTAAGCTACCTTCTTCTAATTAGAGGCGGTGTTTGTTAATTGCTTCGTTTACGGTGCGATAGCTCTTCTTCTTCTTTCTTTTCGCGACCCCGTTTGAGGACGAACCGTTCGCTTTGAACGACTGCACCTAGATGACAAAGAAAACCGAAGAGAACTGGAATCCTTTGAAATTGGGTTTAGAATTGCTTGGACGCGAAGTAACGCGCGTAAACGTAGTTTTTTCCCTCGAAGCTCGGGTATTAATTCAATGTTAATCGAACTTGTTGAACGCGATTAAACGAAAGCGGTTTAAAGCAAACAACTCTGAGCGCGCAACGCGCTAAAATTTAGATGGTGAAAAGCGAAATTGCCGATAACGCGCCTCGAATAACCGCTAAAGGATCCCATTCGTTGAAGACAGTTCAACGCACTTCGATAATTAATTATAAAGTATACGCGTAACAGAAAAGCTCGGCTCGCGGATCGGGCGGCTTCGCAATGAAATCATTCGTCACTTGGTACAACGTTAACAATGCAAGGTGCAAATTATAACTGAGAACCGCGGAAAAAGCAGCAGCAGAACCGACGAATATTTTACACAGTGCGTTCATAACGCGTGAACAATAACACGTTGCTAAATGCAACAAAAGAGAAAAAACCGTTCTGAATTTTAACAAAGGATCTCCGATCGTAAAAAGCTTCTATTATTGTTTCCGATTTCCTTGTTTCCCTGTATTCCTCTGTTGCATTCGAACGAACGCGTTATTATTACGCGGCGCGCCGTTTAGAATAATCGCGTACGTGTTTCCAGGTAATCGAATTAGATCGTTATCGAAGGACGGTGGCCGCTACCCGTATTACGAAAGTCGGCGTATCCGCGAATAGATTGAGTTCTGGACGATGGCAACGAATCAAATGGAAAATTTTGTCCAAAGCAGCTCAAATTCCGAGCAATCGTGACAAAATCGTACGATTTGACGAACAGGAAAAGAGATAACGAGATGGATGGGTCGACAGAATAATATCGTCGAACGATGTGCATGGTACGGCGACAGACACAGCTGACGATGGAGCGTCGAATGCGGTTTGGAAAATCGGGGCAACGCAACTATGCCGCAAATAATTATTGGCTGGGCCAACGCGAGCCCGCGTTTAATCGTCCGTACGAATGCATATTAATAATGGAGAGACGTTCGATGTACGCCCATACAGGCATCGACTGCAGTTACCCTCAACGAACGTATATTTTTTCACCGATTCGATCGATATACGTACTCCGAAATTTTACATGCTCCACTTTCGATTCTAACGGCCCTGTCTCTTGATAAAGAGACATCTACGACGTACATTTTTACCAGCATTTAGGCAGAGACCTTAACGTCGCGCGAGCAAATGTGTACGTTTTGTGCCGATTCAGAGGAAAAAACTTCATTAGAAACCGGAACAACTTGTGTTTATCGATCGATGCGCCATTATATTTCATATTATTCATATATATATGTATATTCTAATTATTATTCTAGAAACGTGATCGCAACAATGTCGTTCATATGACATTAGCGTGGCATCAGTTAGGTACACGGAAGATCGCACGAATTTATATCTTTCTGGCTAGCGAAAGTTGTAAACCTCGATTTCAATTAATTTTACAATTTTCATTAGCGACATCATAGCGATAAATCAATGAAGCATTGATAAAGATGTTCCATTATTTGCTTGATTTAAAGCGGTGATTTTTTATGACTTCGTTAGTGTTCTTTCCATATAGTTGGCGATATAGATACAAAGAAGCGTTATTTCTAAAGTGATCTGCACTCCGTTTCAATTTATCGTTATTCCTTGCATTCAAATTTCGTTTCATTCAATCGCGCTAATCCGTGCAATTGTTTAAAATGAACTATTATCGCGGAGAAACAGCGGGATACGAGAAACGTACACACATGTTGACCTCGCGATGAAATATCCAGCGGCGCTGGAACAATTTGTCCGCAGACGCCTCGCGGAAGATAACAAAATTTATACAGAGAAACACGTAAACAGCCGTATAGAACGAAACATTTGTTTCGTGGAAATTAAAAAGCAGCCGAAACGATAAGGGGTTGGTAGGGGAGAAGGCGTGGCGCGTGGAACGATAAAACAGTAAATTAAAAACGAGCAAGATTTCGCGAGACTCGTACGAGCATATTCGTACAGCGGTCCGCGTTGCTGTTTCAACAACGGGAATACGCGAAGCGAAACCTGCCCGACGAAAATCCTGCTGGATAAACCGACCGACGGGGTGGAGAGTGCACACCGTACGTCAACTATCCACGCTCGTTATGCTACATGGATCCTCGTAAAAGAGAATAAAAGATCTGCACTTGGACGCCTAACGTTTTCGGAACAAAAGCTACACAGATATACGCGTGGATACACCGTTATAAAGAAACAAAGGAATTCTAGACACGGACACGGACGTGGAAACACAGACGCGGCCGCTAACGTCGCGTGCTAACGCGAAATCGAGAAAGCGATATCGTTTAAGGACTTTAAGGACCGCGTGGCGAGATTTTCCCACGCTGTTGGCGACACTGGCGTTATAAACAAACGACGGTAAATACACGCGACCGGCGTCGTCGTAACGTTTCGCGAGCGCCGCTTCGAGCGCGAACGTTGCTCGAATCGGAGGAATCCGAGCGGTGGAATGCGGAAGCTGAACATAATCGTCTTATGAGAACGAGCTGAATGCCAGGGAGTTGCTATCGGAATCCATATAAAGATGAGTCTCGCTTTTTTATATCTCCTCTTGCCGCGTTTAAAGAGCATCGTAAAACAGCGTAAATACGAGCTGCACGTCGCGAGGATCGCTCTTTCGCGAAAATCGTTTCTCGATTCCCCTCGCGCTTTCGCGCCCCGCGATCCGTAAGAATTAGCGGAAATGCGATTTTTATGGACGATGAATTCGCGCGACCGCCCTCGAATTCTGATAGAACGGTCGATTGGATTTAATTCGATCGGCAGAGTCGAGCGTAAAGGTTGAATGTGACCTCTATCGTAGACGGTACTTCTCGACGGTGCTCTCGATCGTTAGATTCGCTCGAACTAGAAAATCGACCGGAGCGCGATTCATATCGAAGACCGGTCAATTACTGATCGCTGGCTCGTTTAATTAAACGCAATCCAGATCCTAACTAAATAAGAGAGAATCATCGCGAAAAGTGGATTCGTTTGTCCAACGGTGAATCGCGCTATGAAAATAGAGGGGGACAGGCAATTGCTAAACTTTGAGACAGGAAAAAAGAAAGGATCGGTGAAGTTTGAAGAAACGTCGAGTAGTTTCATGGAAAACGTTTCGAAGCGAAGTCGAATTAAACGAAATTAAAGAACTCGGTAAGTTGCACGAAAATAACGAGAATATCGCTTCGCGATCTTTTCTCCTCGAATTTTCACCAATGATACTCCACGCATCGCCGGTAAAAACTCGATCCGTGGCCAGAAATTGTCTGGATCCTTTCCAAGGGTTCATTTCGCAAGATCCTCGACTCTTATCCGACACTCATCGCCATTCATAGCATCCTCGTCTTCGTCCCTACGCCGTCGCGTCGGCCCGTCTTCCTCCCAAACAGTAGCAATAGCAATAGCAATATCCCATCTTCTCCAGCTTTACAGCTTTCCAGGGGCTTTATGCGTGTGCGCGTGCGGTTTTTTTCACTACGTTGTATTCACCGCTGCTCGCTTAATGCAAACGCAACTGCGTACAGGGATAATAGCCACGGTATATCCCTTCTCCCCTTATTTAATCCTATAGCCGGCACAACAGCGAGACTTAGAGCTTTGCATTAAAATTTAAGGACTTTTCAAACGGCTGCACAACGCACAGCCCTTTATATCAGAACGGCCACGTGTACTAACACGCGCGAGAAATTCACGCGAGTATTCGCCGCCATTGCCGCCTCAACGTGTGTGTCTCGCGCTTCCGGACCGCCCCGACAGGAAACGCACCGAGTGCTCTTGCTTTATATTCGCTTTTTTTCTCTATGCACGGCGTACGAGCGTGCCTATCGCCGCGCCGGCCCGATCCCTTTTACTCTCGTCGCCTGGCCGCTAGTCGTCTGAAAGCCACCGTCGTATGATGTTTTAGGTTTAGGGTAACTAAGGGACGGCGGATCCAGTTCTCGCGGTTTCAGGCACGCCCCAATGGGCTCGACCGACGCGTTCACTTTCTCTCCTCTCTCTGCTCTCTCGTGCATCGAGCTTTTGTAACGGGCATCCGAAAGCTGCTCGCTCGCGGCTAAATCGGCTCTTTATGCGGCACTTTTTCCGAACTAACGTCTCTTTAGAAAGGTCGAAGAACGAGGGAGAGAGAAAAGTAATTACCCGAATCCATTAAGCTCGATTCCGTTGCACGTAAGTTGGAGTCGCTGCGCTCTCTCTCTCTCTCTCTCTCTCTCTCTCTTTCTTTCTCTCTCTAGAAGGAACGACCAACGAATGCGGGGGCAGGAAGAGCTTTCCGATTCTTTATGATTGCCAGCTGCACCAGGATCGATGCAAAAGGAATTCTCCCCGATCCTATCTGCGCCTCTGTTTAAAGTAACCGCGCCAGTCCTCTGTTCCGAGAATAAACCGACAGGAAACGTACAGAGTGCTTTCAGTTTAACTAACGACCGGTGCCCTCTCAAGGATCGTGGTTATTCTTCGTTTCAACCGAGTTCCGGCTCAATATTTTGCGAGAAAAACCTCGTTGATTCTCCGTTGCTGATGTTTTCTTTTAATCGAAGAATGTTTCTCCTTTTCTGTATGGCCGCGCGCTACTCTTTCGCTATCGCATAAAATCGTAACGTGGAAAAAAATCGCCCCGTGTAAATAGCGTTTCTCGTAAACACCCATTTATTTTCTGGGCGAACAGAAATAAATGTATAAAAAAGAGAAAGGAAAAAAGCAGTCAACAGCTTCCAACCTGATCGTAAATAACGAAAAAAAGCGACCTACATCCAAGAAAACAACTTTTTGCTACGAATGTTCGGCAACGTCTTTCGCGGTCTTATGTCAGACCGAACTTAACTTCGTATTACGCTCGGTGGCGGTCGTTTCGGTTTTAGCGTAAATTATACGCTTAATACGCGTCAGGGAAAAGTTTTTTGCCCGACTCGAGTTTCGACTGTTCAAGAATACTTTTATGTCTGCGGTTTAGGGCAACCGTGACCCTCACCCTTTCGGTTTCGTATATTCCTTGGACCTTGTCGGACCCATAGGTGGATGCCATTAGATTTTCGTACATATTTGGTTGAAATGTGACTTTTCTTCTTCCTCTTATAATGTCCCTCGTTACTTCCGTCTGTCTCTTTCGTTGTTATCGATAGTTATAAAATATTCTTCGGTGCAAGTAAAGGACAAACATATAAACGAAATATACAGGGTAGTTGGTAACTGGTGGTACGAACGGAAAGGGGGTGATTCTATGCGAAAAAAGAGGTCGAAAATATAGAATAAAAATTTTTCGTTCGAGGCTTTGTTTTCGAGAAAATCGACTTTGAATTTTTGCTCGGTACGCGTGCACTTTATCGCGTCTCGTTATAACGGATCTCACTGTAGATCGTTGTCTCGATGGAAAAATTAAAAAAAAAATATTTTCGATTTCTTTTTTCGCGTAGAATCATCCCCTTTCCGCTTGTACCACCAGTTACCAACCACCCTATATAAATCACGATAATTAATAATTCTTGCTACGTTTCGTCAAATGTTATTCGCATCGTTTCCATTTATTTTCAAACCGCCCATCAAAATGATCGATTCTTCGTTCGAAACGTCTTTTGACGTTAATTACGATGAATATACCTTTCGTCTCTTCTCGTTTCCCATCGATCGTTCCATCTCGATAAACCGCTGCCGCGCCACATCCGTTCGAAACGTCCAATATTTTTCCAGACAACCTAATAAATTCGATCGTGAACGTTTAATCTATACGTCGAACAGTATTTCGTCCCTCGTATATTTTAATCGATTGAAACCGCAAACGATCCCCTCCTAAGTATCCTCGAGGAAAAGCGTTCCGGTTATCGGAGCAACGTGTTCGCGATATCTCACGGCGGGAACGCTCCGGCGATATTTCAACACCCTATTACTGAATCGCGTCTGGAAGCTCGTCAGGATCCCTCCCTTATTTTATTCTCAAACTGGCTCGCGACGATAACTCGCGGGATCGTAACAACGGGGGAAACTCAGTCCTTCGCGCTGGTTAACTTTTTTTACTGCGGAATCCCGACTATCACCGGCCCGAAAATGATTATTCCCCGCTTTACAGCTTTCTTGCAAGCGCCGCGAGAGAAGACACATAGCTCTCTGCTCTCTAACACCCGTGGATCGCTCGTGCGCGCACACACAAATACAAGCGCGCGCGCTTTCCAACGTTACATTTCCCACAGGCGCACTAGTCTCTACGTGAATTGCATTAGGAATTCGGAATATCCGGCGAACTTCCTACGCGCTGATCACTTGAGAATTTCAGCAAAGCGCACGTCGATTCGAAGGAGCTTACACCATAAATTTCGTCGTACGTGTGTAACGCCCACTTCGCAAGTAACGTCGCATTACAGATGCAAAAGACGAACGTAGTCCGCTCAACCGGCAGAGTATACTCCCGCGACGGCTATTTTTGCGCGAATCGTTTCTCGAACCGTCGAGTTCTCTTGTCTTACACCATCGTGAACCTCCGATTATAGCGTAATTGCTCCTTGGCATCGGTAAGGTTTGCGTGAAAACATACAGAAGGAGTTCAGAGAACAGGGATGTGTGCAAATGCAAGTAAAATTCAAACAAACGATCCCAAACCTTTGTGACCTACGACTCTCGTCCAACAGCGAATCAAGCTTGCTGCTATGCATCTACATTCGAATGGGCAGAAAGTACGCCTGCATCTGAAATTTCTGATGGTTGTAAGCGTAATCTTGTTGAAATACGCTCACCAAGATGAAATGAAGATAAAATAGATGCCGGTCGATAGAAGTTTCAATGGCAATCATTTTTTTTCCTCTTTTGGTTCATCCACAAAATACGTTAACACGGACGTTAAAGAGTCCTACGACATACGATGAAAAGTTTGATTCGTAGAATCGAGTATAGTAAATCATTTTTTCAAAAGTAAAATCTTTGAAACGGTTCGTATTTTGCCGACCGCTTTTAAATCTCTCGATGAAAACCATTCCTTCTCGGAGAGAAACATTCGTGAAATAATTTGTTAATAAGGTCGTTTCGCATTTTTTTTTTTTTTTTTTTTATCAAAAAGTTCTCTATTCGGTATCTCAAGAAGCTAATTCCCCTTTTTTATCATTCTCGTCGTAGCTCGTTCATTTTAAGGAATTTTAATATGAAACTTTAGATAAATATTTTAGGCAGATTATATTCTCGAGTAAAAAGATATTTTTGAGAAGTAAAACGGCACGAAATAGCAGGAGCCTATTTTCCATGAGGCAGTGTATCAACTTAAAAATATCTATTCAGAATATGGAATTGCGTGTAACGTCTATAATTTACTGGAATTTTAATACGGAAAGATTTATCGTTAATAATAAATGAATTATATATGCTGTTATATGGTGATTTTAGTGTAATTCCATTGATAGATAGAAAATGGGAAAGCGATTAATAATCCGTGATAAATGTTCTATTTCAAGTTGATCATGCATTAAAATGGGTTTAGCCTCTTCTTCAAAAAGATAATAGCTTACTGACGGCGGCCACAGATTTATAATCGCGCGGCACCAGTTATAGCTCCGGCGAAGATAGGCACGTTCTATTTCTCGTCAGATTTCAATTTCTTTCCTTAAAAGTAGAACTGTCTAAGAAAGATTAATTAAAATTCACTTACTCGGGTTTCTTTTGAAAAATACATTTCCACAGAACAGAGCAGGCAAAAGAGAAGAAACATCGTTTCATTTAAAATGTTGATTGCTAAAAATATACCGTGGTCGATTGCTTCTCTTGTTGTTTTATATCATCATCAGGGATATTTTCCGTTCTTGAAATATGTTTGACTATCGTAGAACAAATTGATTCTTTTCTGTTACATTTTATGGAAACAGTCGTAACAGTATGGGTACAGTTTATTCGTTCTTCTTTGTAATAGATTTTGGGAATACGCGTTTCTAGAAACCGGAACGACTGACAGCAAACGCGTAAATTCACGACGGTGAAGTAACAAGTACGAAAAAAGTCATTAATTAAATAGTTTATTAGATCTAGTCTGACGCGTCGTTCAGCAACTACTCTCGTGCTCGCTAAATCATTTTTATCTTTCAACGCATGACGCCACGAGTCGAATACGCGACCGCTTTTCTACCTCCAACGTTTCCGATTTTCCGCAAAAATTCCCTTTGCAGACATCATTCTCGCCAAACTTTCCTTCGATTTCTTCCCCGCAAATTTCTCGAGTGCGGTCGTAATCGAACGACGACTGAAGAATCAGATCGGCGTATCTACGCGACCAACGTCGATGCAAATGGCCCCGCGAACGTCTTTCAAGTTTCTGCTATATATAGTTGGCGGAAGAAATTTAGTAAAATCGTAAGATTCAACAGAAAGGTTAATGGTTAATAAGATACTTTCTCGGTTTAGGATTCAAAGAATTTCAATATGACGCGACGTCTTGATCAAGCAAAAATGAAGTCCCTAGAAGGAGTTAGAGTTCAAAAGTAGGACATGGACGGATTTGCAAAATATTCCAACAACAGTTGCTTGACTAATTCTAAATTTCATTTCTACTTGGCCGGTAGATACGGTGGATACGAATACATATATCGACGATTATGCAGACTATTTAACGCTTTGATTTACGATTTTGTTGAACCTGTTATGCCTCGACTATGCATCACGTTTGACCTGTGCCAGAAAATATAGCGCAGATTGTTTGGCGCGTTGGTTCCGTGGCTGGTCGAAATTCTCTTATGCAGCGGCGCATCGCCTCGTTAGCCTGATACACCCGCAGCCGCCATTAGACAGAATAAATTATTATCAACAATACAACGGATAAATGTGAGTGAGCGGCGTGGCCGGCAGGGTGCTTGGCGGATCGGAACGGTACGTGAAAAAGGAGCGTTAATGGCATAAATTGAAGCTCCTAGCTAGTCGGTAATAGACGCGCGAGCACGTTACGGAATAACCTGGTTGGCAGTAGCCGCTTTATCGGACGCGTTGCGTCCTATGTGGCGCGAGTTAATGATTCCGCTCGCGCTCTGTGTGCACGCCATGCCCGGCCACCGTCGGGTGACACGCGTCCGTAGAAAATTCTCATTTGAATTGCAGAAGCTGCAGTTGCGCGCGCTCGAGCCCGTGCGACTGCAGTCGGCTGATTGATTCATCAAAGCAGCGCGAGCAATTACGTCACGGCACGCTGAGAGCCAGGTGCAACCGACCAAAAGATTTCCCCACCGCCGTAACCCGCTGCCACACCTTCGTTTCGTCTGCGCTCGCACAGACCAATTACAGCGTGTCTTACACGCGCCTGCCACGGTGAGAGCGTACTTACGACAGGATCGCAGATACCTGGAAAGTTGGTCGCACTGGCAGTTCCTGTTCACCACTGGCCATGCACGAAGAACGGAACACACCGCTCCGAGAAGGCCGCACATCTGCGGGACACGACGTACGTGCATTCCAAGATTCACGGCCGGTCAGAATTACGAATTACGACGCTTCTTGCCTAACTAAGAGCCGTTCCTATCTCTGTCTCATGTCGAAGTACACGGTAAATCGCACAGTAAGTCTCGCCATCTTCGATAAGACTCCGAAATTATTCTACTGGCTGATAGAACGACGGAGGGAATACGTGATTCCAAGATTATCGATGAATTGAATTAGATTTCTTAACCCTACTACGCGCTTTGTATCATCATCAAGAACCAATCGAGATTCTATATCGCCACGAGAGCACAGGTCGGTTGAAGTCGCTATTTTACAAGGATTCGTTAAACAGAAGTCGATTAAAGTCAAAATTTAGGTATAGGAAAAATAACGAAACACTTCACGTATGGGTTGACGCGTTGAAAGCTTTCCGATGAATAAAAAAGCGTTCCTTGAATTTTTCATTCACTGTCTGTTTGAAATTTCAAACCGCGTCATCGTATATTTTATCGTTTTAAATCCTTACTTTGCACGGAGAAATTTTCCATAAAATGCAATGATCAACCGTTTCACGTACCACCAAACCCGCCAGAGAGTACAAACTGCCCTCATAATTTACAAGCTGCTAGCATCGCATTAAGAACGCTAGGTCAACAGATAATGGTATGGCAGTAAGTTGCCACGGTGAACGTTAAATTATCGCTTTCAACGTACGCAAAAATAATGGCAATTGCACGAAATTGTTCGCTCGATCGACCAAATATGGATACGGCATCGAAATGAAATTTATCAGAGGACGAGCTCCTTTCCCACCTACAGTTTGTTACGTCGTTCGACGCCGTCAATTCAGTTTCCTACTTTAAACGAGTACAATTCGATCGATGAAAATTGACGCTTTAATCGACCTGCTACGCTCACCTGTCACTTTGCATTAACCACCAGAAGATTAAACCGTTAAGTGTATTATGTACCTATCTACATACGTATATCACGTATATGCCTACTCAAGTTGAAGTATGTTCAATGAGCATCCGCAATCTTGCATCTCGTATCTGTATTTGTCCTTCTTGAGGTAATTTTCTTTCGAATTGAAACGTTAACAATAAAAATTAGGTTCTCTGACAACAACGTTATTTTGGTATATGAAACAGATATTATTAATAGAATATTTATTATATAATAGATAGAAGTAAATATACCAATTGCTGTTAATTAAACGATATTTCGAACAGTTCGAGTTTGAACTAAACTAAGAGCAGTGGCCTTTCAGCAGACAATTCATATCATATATTTACGTAGGTATATATTAAACTATAGAAAATCCGATAAATTGACGCAACTTTGTTTTACCGCTGTTTATTTGCTATTATTCGCAAAACAATTAATCTAGTAGAGAATTGTATATCCGTAAATATCAAAATTTTATTCAAAAATTCATACATATTCAGTTTCTTTCTTGTCAACCGCAAACGTCGTTTGTTACACCGAGGCTAGTTCGCTATTCTCGCAGTTTTGCAATAGGTAACGTAGCAGTTGTAAAACCGACGATGTCTCGCTAAATAAGTTGCGGTCGTTAAAATTCATTTCCCGCTTGATGCGTCCTATAAAAGATCCAACAGCGAGCACGACACATCGCGCCAAATAGTTTCGACTATAACAATTCCATAGCAACTTTAACGGTATTTTTCGACTCGAAACAGTCGTCTGAAATGCTGAATGCTTTGTAAAATTACGTACGCCGTAACATACACAAGCAATTTAGTTTTTATGGTCAGCGAACGTTAGTCCGATACCGGTGCTTCAAGGACGTATTTTCTCATCCGAAAGATCGAAGTTTCTCGTCGTATTTTTAGAAATTATAGTTTCGAAAATATATCGTTAACATTTCATATCGTCGCATGGTAGAGAGTTTTTTTATGGAAACAATAGATTTTTTAGATTGATAAATTGCAATAGATATGGTACGCCAGACAAGGGCCGAGGGAAGACAAATAAAACACAAATGCACATGGCCTATACATATTATATATATTCCAAATGGAAACATAAAATTTTTTCAGAATTCTATATTTTGAATTCTATATATTCTATCTAGAAGTTTGTGACTTGTACGATATTTCAAAAGGTAATCGATACCTTTCGACGAATGTTACAAATTTTACATACACCGGACATTTGAAACAATTTTTTTTCTTAATCCTCAATTCTCAAAAATACCTTAAATAACAAGTAAACTGCGGATATTTACTGCATTCTATATCACGATAGTATGTAGATCGTAAAATATAAAATATTTGAAGTACTCCGCTAGGTTCCATTTCTTGACTTGCGCTCATGAAAATATGAATTTGTATGGACACCGGCGGTGTGGCAATAAAAATTCAATCGCCAGTGAACGTGTTAAAAATTGATGCCTCGGATAAAATATATACCTTCGGAAGTTGGTCTGTAAAGTAAAGTGGCGATTGCACGGCACATCGATGGATATTGTGAACGGATAGTACTAAACGAGCGCGACTTCCTGTCGAAACCTATTAGAAACGATATAGTAAAGAAGTTGCCGCAATAGCCAGGAAATTTTTCGACCCTCACGCGACTGCTCTTTGACATCCAGCGATTACACACAAATCCCCGAGTCCCATTTAACCCTTTCGAATCGTATATCTTGGATCGAAGAAACAGTTAGCGTGATACATTACTTTCGAATGGGCTGGCCAGAGATGCCGCCGGGATCTACACGGCTAGGTCGTCACTGGCAATAATTCTAAGAAACGGCTGCGTATTGAAAGGGCTAAGAGTCATTACCAGAAAAGTCGGCGCGCGCCATCCCGACGGAATATACGCGAGTAGATGAACGAGCCAGTTTATCTTGACCACGATCGAAGAAAAAGAGAGAAGCTGCGTTTAATGTACGATCCTAGTCGAAAGAATCGAATATCTCTCTCGTTTAAATATTTCTCTTGTAACCAGTGCCGACTTCGTTCTGTATTGTTGAAATAGTATCAGGTACTTTGGTATTTTACGACGGTCTTTGCGAGTGGCTTGTAGACGTCGAGAAAATATTGGTACGAAAATACACGGTTATACGAAACGTGCATCGACTATAACGATCTGGCATTGAAACTGACGAACAGCGAAGAGGAAGCGCATATACGTATAGTAAGTAAACCGATAGGTACGTAGAACTTTTATTTCGATTAACCTGATCGATGATCAAGTGATAATTTAATCCTACTGTGATTCTCCAATTTCTATATTTCAGTCCTACTCTCGTTTTCAAAACAATTTTATGGCTTGAAGTCAGAGAAATGAAATAAGAGAAACAGATATTGTTAAAAAATTAATCTGCATCGCGTCGAATCGTGTAAGAGCTGCAGAAGCAATAAAATAACACCGTACCCGCTATTACAATAGTTCGATTAAAACATACTTACGTAATTTAAAATAACATCGATTCGTTATCCTACTTCACAGTGTTATTTTAACGAACGAAACACGCGCTTTCTGTTTTATATTCGTATTAATAATATTACATTGAAATATATAATTATATTAATGCGTGGAAATAAACGTTTTCAAAATATCATCGTTTAAATATCTAACTCGTTCGTTTACTCGCATACAGTTGCTTATTAACTTTCATTTCGGGACAACACGAGCCACGCAGCAACGGACATCGCACATTTTAACAGTTGTACGAATTGAACAAACGAACAGACGAGTAATTATCGGAAAATATTTGTACCTATAGGATAGAAATTTTCCATTTGAGCCTCGGCCAAAACGGCCCAAAATTCGTGCAGCCAACGAATAAATCTTAGTTCGCGCCTAGATCGAGCGATCGAATAAATAAAACAAAACAAACACTGCCAGCAGAAATAAAAACAAGGAAGAAAATCCTTAGCCGCGATTATAACGCGTCCCGATGGCGGACGCAATGGCACAACTCCGCCATTTCAATCTAACCGCGCAACGATCGCTTTATTTCCCGTGCAATATTCGAACACGGGATTTTCGCGGATGGACGTAATATCTGTTCTCACCCTGGGATCCGGTGTAATCCTTTCTCACCGCTAGAACTTCGAAATGCCCAGTATTAGACAGAAGCCGGGCAGCAGCGAGCGCTCGGCTTAATATTTGCGGCTCGTTTTTCTTCGTCAGGACGTTCGCGAAAGAGGGTGGGGCCGAGAAACGGCGTCAGCGTCGGCGTCGGTGTCTGCGTTAGTCGTCGTTCGTTCGAAGCACTCGATGTAAGCGTAGGTACGCGTAATTTACGACGGGAGTTTTCGAAGTCCTTAAAGCTCGACTCGCTCTTCGTTTAATTACTCGTGCCGCGGCTCCGTTCCTTTTCGGCGGGGTATTTCTAGCGGGCCGGTCGAAAAGTCACCGAGCAATTGGATCATCAGATTCGAGCGTGAAACGAGTTGATCCGATAGGATTAGCTCTTTGTGCGAAACTGCGTTTCAAGGAGAAATATTAGGGGATGTTGGTATGGTAGTGACCTGACAAGTATATTTTATAGATCTTTCTTGGGAGCACCGTGGATAAATCAACTATCGGTGAAGTTCATATAGAAAATACAGTACGTTCGCGAACGAAGGTAAAATGTGAAACGTGTATGAAAAATGTCAGTCGAAAATGATTAAGTAACTTAATTTTTCCAACAAAAATTAAAGCAAGGAACGCGCTCGAAAAATTTAATTTTCACTATATGGATTGTTAAATTTAATAATTACGCTGCATTATAATAAAATTAATTAACAATATGGTTTCGGAATGCTGAATTTTGGTTTCGTATAATTGGAGAAAATTATATTACCGATAGATGTAACTGAATTATAATTTACGAATTTTAAATGGTGATATTTTACACTTTAAACGAATGTTCTCTCGGTTAATTAAACTTTCCAATATCTTGAAATTAAGTAATTGTTTTTAACACGCAAATAAACAGAAGAAAAGACTGAAATAAAGCGATTGCTAGCAATCGATATTCTCGCAAGCAATTTTCTACGAGAGACAACTACACATATATCTACATCGTTTGCTTTTTTTTCTACAACTAGGCATTTTTTAACACGAAATAAGTTTCATCCGTCCGAAGTTTTATTTAAAAATTTAAAAACAATAGGTTCCATAAATCGGCAGGCAGATTTTAATTAAACATTCCATGATTCTTACGATGGGTTCGAGTTACGTTAGATTACAAATTGCATATACACACGTATAATTGAATTCTCTAGGATGCACGCAATCTTTGTTCTGTTAAATATATGTCGGAGATGAAATGAAAACCGGAGCCTTCCCTATGCAATTTTGAGGAAGCCTTCTAATGCTTTAGCCTAGATTTTATCATAACTGTAATTAAGCAATTGTCATCTGTAATTGTTTGACATTTGTGAAAAGCGAAAGTGGGTTCGAGGTGACAACTGGTCGCTGAACGTAACCACGGTCACGGGATAAACGTTTTGCTTGATGAAGGTGTGGATTGGTTGTATTGTTCTCCCTAGAATTCACATAGAATTGTACTTTAGAGATGCTGATATAATGGGACACGTTGTATTTGGAATCAATCTCCAGACAGAAATTGCCTAGTATCGGCGTTTGGATCTTTCAAAGAATATACAACAAACTTTTGACAGATATTGCCTAGCAACAACGATTGGAACCTTCTCGATGTTTCCAGCGAGAATATAACAAACAAATGCAGTCGTATAACGAAAAAGATTTTAATCAGATATTCATTCGTGTGATCGCCTTGGAAAGTGATACATCGAGTAATTTACCGAGTGATTCAGCAAACGTATTTTTTGTGTTATAAAATTATTTAAAGTTATCCCGTTGACCGTGGATACGTTCAGCGACCAGTTGTCACCTCGAACCCACTTTCGCTTTTCACAAATGTCAAACAATTACAGATGACAATTGCTTAATTACAGTTATGATAAAATCTAGGCTAAAGCATTAGAAGGCTTCCTCAAAATTGCATAGGGAAGGCTCCGGTTTTCATTTCATCTCCGACATATATAATACGTAAGTATACATATATGTATAATGTATTATACTAAGTATATGTATCGTACTTCAAATGTATCTAATAGCAATACTAATTGTGCTTTTAATACGAGACACGTTTCTCTCTGTATGTTAACGAAATCAACATGCTGAACCCCGATCACAAAGTTAAGTTCGAATATTCATTGATATTCTCGTGTTATTGCTCGTCAGGCTGTTAGTCGATCCCTTCTGACACTGCGGAAGATCGTAGGCACCGTGGAAATCGGGTCTGCGTCCCAAGGGATCACAGTGTAAAATGGAAACTTATTAAAACGTATTACGGTCGGGACTAGGATCGTGGAAAGTAACAGTAACGGATACGATTGGAAGTTTAGGTGAGATTAGAAACACGGAGTAGTATGATAAAGGTTCTTTGGTTACGAGACGTATAACCGAAATCCGTTAAAGTGTTATTAACGTTTGAATCCAGGCGGAGAAACGAAAAGACCCAAGACTTAACCCGAAAATGATAAGTTACCGAGGCTGGTTCACAGTGGAAATTTACGACGGAGAAATTAAGATTCTATTGGGACTTTAATATATCGCCTGGACGAAGAATATATTTCAACGGGATGGAGGGAATAAAAATTCTCGTGTCCTGGCTAAAGGCGTTTCGTAACGTCTTATCGCGGTAATATTCGCGCCAAGTAACTGCAACGGTACTCACTGCCTGGGTAATCAGAGTCCAACGTGGTGCAATTAATCGTTAATTCGTCGTCGAGCTACGCGATGAAGCAATTCGTTATCGCAACGAATAACTGCGATCAGTTTTTATCTTCGGAACGAGAGAATCCGCAACGAACGTAAAAAAAAAGCCGGTACGCAGGAGTTTTCGCTGAATTCGGTTTGATGATGAGAAATTAAAATAGATTATCGGGACGCGATCATGCGTCACATTCGTTATAATTTTATCGATAGAACCGAGCGTATGAGCAGCCGAACCTGTGCGGCAGTATGCAAAGTTATCGTTTACAGAATTTCTACAAAGCGATCAAATGAAATTCATATCGGCACAAATGACTGCTATCGATTAATGTCGGCACGCTTATTGGGATATTTTCTGCGCCGGCTCTATCGAGCGGAATAATTGCGCACTAAACGTTAACATTAAATATTTGGTAACAGAGTTCAACTGCGCTAAAAACAAAATTGTTGAAATAATTTGGAGATTCTGGTACACAGTTACTTTGCTGAATAAAATCATAACGTTAATAATGCGGTGAAAACTAAAGTCAAAGAAGCCACGAGATTAACGTCGATAGTTTGTAAAAGTTTGCCGATCAAAGACAGGAAAGCGTCGTCGCGTCGCACCTTTGACGCTCCGAGCATACATTTTAATTCGATCGTGACCTTTCGCGATTTGCTCTTATGAAAGATTCAAACGGTCGTTACGCAAGAATACGGCGAGATGCAAACACGTTCGTTGAGAACGCAACACGTCGCTCGTGAATATCATGCAGTTGTCGCGGAACTGGTGCCTCGTTCTTCGAGCCGAAGGTCTGGAAGGCTTGTTAGCCGGGAACCGTAACGCAAACGACGCGTTTCGCAAGAAAGAGTCCAAGTTAGCGATGCGTCACGACTCCCTCTGGCCTTATTTAGCAGGCGTGCACGTAGAAGCTTTTAATTGATCGATTTCTCGAGAGACAGTGATGGATCTCGCGTCTGCATTTCGCGGAAACGATCGCGGCGTCTTTTAACCGCGCTAATGATTCGCATGCCAATTGCATTACCCAAGCTCGGTTTTCGCCTGCTTGATAGACGCGAATAATTGTAATTACTTCCTGTGACAGCAACGATACACTTCTACGTAAGTCTAGTTCAAGATAAAGGCTTAATCACACTATACGTTGGTGGAAATAATTTGAAATTCGAATAGGATTCGCCTGCATTTAATTAACCATGATTTTGAACAACTCGTTTCGTTCGTTTATTCGTTGCAAAATCGTATTTGATCTTCAAAACATTGAAACATAGTTGAACCATAAAACTACCGAAAACATACAGTTAACAAGCATTTTAGCCCAATGTTAAAAACTTGACGTTAACGGTTTTGATACAACAAACAGAGTTACGGGAGGAAAATACACGTTGCTAACTGAATAACAATCAGGTATTTAGGTTACGCAAGGTATTCGCGATCGTTTATAGCGAGAGATACATCGCGCTGCCCTTGAGCCGATACTTAGAAAAACCTGGAGCTGCAACGCTACATTTTCTAACATTGATATTAACAGGAACAGTAAGCACCGTTCTCCGATCAAATTTCCAAGAAACGGTGTTTCTGTGAAACCTCTCCCGTGTTAACATAGCGAATACTAATCTCGTTCATTGCGTCGCAATGAGGATTATGAGACAGATTCTTGAACAACGTATAGTCCAGCTGAAGATATAGCGATAACGGATAAACTAAACGCCTTTACGAAAACTTGAGCATTTTAATTACCATTTGGAATAATCCGAGCCTCTGTCTGTGACTAAATAGCCACTAATTCACCATAAAGTTAATACATGCAACAAAGCCACGCTTGTTAGCGTGTTTCAAAGGCTGACAAAATTCTTTATCACTATCCAGTAGATAAGAAAGAAAAACGATTTAAATAAATTAGAGAGAAGGAGGGAACGAGAAAGGGAAATTGTAACGCGAGCGTGAACTTTTGTTTCGGTAAATCGTCTAAATTGCGTTGATAACGAACTGAATATTTTCTCATACGATCCTGGCCGAGTCTCTATATCTCTCCTTAAACATGTTCGATTTAACTCCTGGCTTATTTTATGACCCCGCTATATGTTTGCCGAGATTATATCACTGAACGAGCATACGAGTACGAAATTCTTGAACGTGGTTAGTTCTTCAAACGTTGGTATCGCATTCGAAATATCGCCAACTATAAGATTCTAACACGATAAAAGTAGCGGAGTTCGCGTGTACAATAGTGTGCACGAGTGGGAAAGTTGGTGCGCAATGGACGTCGCATAAATTAATACACTCGGTGGCTACGAAAGGAGAAAATGCGCGTATGGAAACGTCGGCGTAACAACGAATTCTTCAAAAGGATCGTTTCGTTGACGCAGACAAACATTATTCGCGTGTATTATGTATATCGTGTGCACAATAACGAAGCAGCAGGGCCGTGGGCTGCTTCGATTCGACAACGTAATTTTTTCTTTTTTCACCACCCCTCGGTTCCTTCCCTCATTCTCTTGCACCGTGGAACGAACTCCGAAATACGGCGTTAGCATACTGACTAAAGAGAGCGAAAGTCGCGAGAGGAGGGTAGATAAAGGTGCACGCAAACCGATGTAACGAATGCGCAAACAAGCACGTCGGTACCCGCGACGGTCTATAATGAAGTTAGGAAAAGTACACCGTGAAGCCTGCTTGAAAAGCGTGATTCGAAGACTCGAAAGAACACGCTGGTGTGCGCGTATCCGCCTGTATACAAAGCGTGTAGTCGACGTCTGTGTTCCGCAATGGCGCATGTTTGCATCTCTAGTGTTAGCATCTAGGGGTATCTGCATCTCGAGGGTAAATACGGGGGAAACCAAGCGCCACATCGCAAAAAGTATCACGCGATCTACTCGATACAGCAAACATAGCTAATTATCGGATGAATGGGTTACTAAATTTCGTTTACCACGTATCGCCGTGTATGGCATTAACTCGGTCGAGTCATTGTTAAACATTGACGTAGATGGCGATAATAGAGACGAAATTTCACCGAGTTTAGATATAAAATAGCAAGAGAGTTATCGATACGACGAAACTTTCTTGGTATCGGTAATTAACGTTGGATAATCGAGAACGTGATATTTAAGACCTGGTACGTGCTTGTCATTGGTATGGATTAAGTCTATATTTAAGCCTTCGGTGAGAAGGGTTGTACTATTTATATAGCACGTAAGCCTGATCTTTTTCATTCGTCGTCATCTGGCGCACGATCTTATACATATGTCTGTACTATAATTATCGATATTATACAAAACATTGCAATTACTGGTTAAAGTTATGAAAGAAACGATTGATCGGCGACGATTTAATAAACTATTTAAACAATTAAACAACCATGTATAAATTTCAAATTTATAAGGAAAAGTTTATTGAAATAATAAATAAACTTAATATTATCTATGTTTAAAGGAATTTAGATAATATGATAATTATTCAGGTTACTGTTGGCAAAGGAAAAGGGAAATTAAGGAAGAATATTACGTTCTTTCGTTCGTCCATTGACCAAAAGCAGAAAGAGAATAATCATATTTCGACTGAACTCAGGATTTCTTACTTTCGCAAGTTAAACAGAAAATAAGATTACAAGGGAGGAAGGAAGCGCGTATACTGGCACAAAAACACACAAATAAGGGCGAAGAGGTCGCGATTTGAGGGTGGCATAATGAAGTTAGGAAAAGTACACCTTGCCATTGAAACTTGGTTTCCGGCGTGACTCAAGGACTATTCTTGTGCGCGCTTCTGTTTTCGTCTACACGGCAATGCATGTTTATACAGGCGTATCTGTATCTCAACGATAAATGCGACAGAAACTTCAAGTTGTTCCCAGTATGGTTTCCGAATCTGCCTCGCGACTTTCCACGTATTTCTTTATTGACTACCTTTGCATAATTTCCCATTAACTGTACACGTAACAAGTTGAACGTCACTCTATTAATTAACACTCTAAACCTATGAATCTTCTCTTTTTCTCATTTGTCTTGTATCTATAATGACTAAAGTATTTCGATTCCTCGTTCCAAGTAAAGAATTCTCTTTCCTATTTACGTTTCCAATAAGTTACATATATGTGGTATTTATAAAAATGGTACAAGTTTTTAAATCGAAGAACTATATATTTCTGATCATAAAGTAATCCAAAATAGTAAGCAAATATATCCAAATTGAATCTCCAAACGAATATAATCGAACCGGGAATCAATAAAAGTTCCACTATTTCTTCTTTGGCAACGAGCAAACAAGGGAAACGAGTGTATATCAAAAACCTACGGATTACGTAATCAGTAAGAAGTTGCGTGTATGCCGATGCAATCGGGAATGGGATAACGAAGTTAGGAAAAGTACACCATGGGGGCTACTCACCAGCCCAGTAATTCGAAGTCTTGCGCATGTGTGTTTGTCTCTGTTTACAGGTTCCACATGTTTGCATACGGGTATCTGCATCTCGACGGCAAATACTGCGAGAACTCGACGCGATGCAGTTTGTAACTTGTTTCTCAAGCACCTTATGTGTCCCTCTAAATTGCATGCTCTCGAATACCGTTCTGCTTCATATCGTTATATCGTCGAATAAATAGAGACTGTGTCGTTGGTGAAATCGCAAAGTTAGTCCGGTCAAATAATACTCGATACATTTAAACAACAATGGTCTTCGAGTAAATATAAAATATTCGTAGGTACAGAATTTTCCTAGAAAACGATAAACAAAATGCGCGCGCGTGTCTTGCGATAATTTTCACGAGAGAATATTCCACGTCGTTTTAAAGAAAGAAGCACGATGAAACATACGAGAAACGAGTGTTTGCGATAAACGAACGATCGTGTTAGGAAAAATACACCTGAGTGTAGGGATGAACTATAAGGGTGAAAGTAGGGATAAACTTTCAATGTGCTTCGAAGAACCACCAGTATGCTTTCCCTATATCTAAGTTCTTAAGTACAATCACGTGCAAGTTGGTGCGTATCAGCGTGATAACCATTGCAGTTTATACCATGATTTTCGATTCACATGTACCTTCTGAGCATATTTTTTCTTCAAACGCAACACACGGTCGTTCTCAGACATTTTGATCGAGTATCCTCGACAAACGGAACACTACTTTACCTTCGCGTTTATCTCGAAACTTCGCTTAGTTCGCTGTCTAACCGTCGCCGAACACTATTTTACCAGAATATCGTCGTCTCGCATCTTTCGTCGTGCGCGATTAAAAATACGGCAAATAAAAATGGCCCGTTTTCCTCTTAATTCAAATTATCGTGGCAAACGCACGGGACTCGCGAAAGAGGAGTCCGATAGACGATCGAATCGCCAATGCCAAGAATATATCGACATGGACGCCGATTTTCACGGTGCACCGCCGGTTCCAGCATGTATGTGTTTGCGCGTACACAAGTCTGTACATTCCCATGCACGCGCGACTGATGTATGTTTGCTCGTGAATATCTGCATCTCTACGGTAAATACGACGAGTTATGCCGTACACGATTTTCGACTCACGTCCTGCCTGCTACACCTCTAGACCCGACTCGTTTCCAGATATGTATCGCTTGAAAGCGCTTTGCCGCAACTCTGCTGCATCCACGACGACGAAAACGGCAACGACAACAACAACGACAACGACGTCGACGACGACTAGCGCGACGAAAAAGATTTGTTGCTACCTAGATAACAACCGTGGTAACTACTTGGACGATAACAATTCGCGTTCAAGTGCCAGTGATTCGTGTCATAGCTATCCACCAGCCGTGTGGCAACGTAGTTTCAGCCAACGCCAATTCTTGTCACGCGGATACAAACTGTTATCACCGAAACAGTTACCATCGCCGTTGCATCGGTGTATGGCCGATTTTTCCCGCCTAATACACGCTTCCATCCTTCTGTACGTACAAGTTAACTATATACATCCACCTTTGCTACATCGAGTAAACGTACCACCACGATCTGTGTACGCAAATCACTTGAACCAATAGGCTATCGACGCGTGTTCGCGGAATGATGTAACGCTTCGATGCAGCGCGTGTTCTCCGATAAAATTCGATTAACAGACTCGTGTACGATATAGCAAAAAATCCGATATCGTTAAGAGTAGACACTGTAAACAAAATGACGAGCCCCCGAGAACTATGACTTGCATTTGACAATGCGGTACAATGATCATAACGCGAAATTATCAGCACGAGAGGCATCACGATCCAGCTACGGAAATTTGAATTTCTATCGCAGACAGTTTTCGATTTCGGTCTCGCGTCGTAGATTCACCTCTGTCGTAGCTTTGACGCGACTGTACCATTACCGAATGATTCGATACACAGCCGGAGTCTCTTCTATCCGTCAGTTCCTCGAAATCGTACTTGTTAGCATCGAAGAGACTGAATTAATTAACGGCGCATCGTTAAATCGAACAAACAAAGTACCGCTGTCGACCTTCCGGCCTTTGATCAGACGCAAGCTCTACGTCCACCGGGATATATCATTCTGTACATTTGTCCGCTTACCCCTACGAAAGCCGCGTGATTCGAGAGGCAATAAGCTGATCGTGAGTATCAGGGATTTGTCTGAATTAGCTCCGGTTTAGTTCCTTAATCGTATTTATGAGTATGAAACACAAAATCTTATCACCATAATCGTGTGTTGTTGATAAATAAAGGGATAGTTAAATCTTTGTTGCACCGCTAATTAATTTCTGTGGCGATTAAAAAATATAAATCTGACTTATGCAGAAAAATGTTCGTTTGCAGCGTGTTTATAAATACGATTGGAGCGTTTAAAGATATTCTTTAAGAAATAGATAATCGCATTGATATTTTTTATTCATAATTATAACGTTCTATTAAAGCGTATTTTATTAGAGATAACAGTAACTTATAGAAATTTTATTTATGACTCATAAACGACAAATTTTTTCCTTTCAAATGAGGAACTTCTGCTGGCATAATCGAATGTACCGCCGAATCAAAAATCCCTTAATCACCGAAATCATTTATTTTCCATTGAAATTTATTACTCGTGAAAAATCGAATGGCCGAAACATTTACGAACTATTGCGTGTATCTGTTACATAAATGACTACCGAAAGATCTGTTAACTGTGATTAATACCAGTAAATACCGATGAAAACCAGTGACCTCCACGCAACGCTTCGCTTGTAAAGCATTCGATAGCGTTTATCGAATGCTATCGAATGGACCATTCCCATCAGTGAAATGAAAACGAAATGAAAACGATCAACGCACGAGTGCACGCAAATTTGATTCGCGTTTCGCTGTCGGCTGATATTTTCTTCAGCCGCGACAGTTTTCTAATACCACCGGGATGAAACTAGCAAAAGTAAAGCTTGAAGGCCCTAGTTGGAATTACGCATTTGGACGCGCCCGTATTTGTGTATCGTGCAATGAGAAACCTCGACGTCGCGCCTCGTCGCCATCGTCGCGTTGTCGTCGTAGTCGTCTTCGTGACCGTGGAAAAGCAGGCACCTGGGCGAGCAGGCAGCTGCTACTACTTCCAGGCCTGATGAAATACGGTTGCATCCCCAAACTTTGCATTTGGCCATGTCCTGCGGAAACGTGTAAATGTTACGAAGCGAGATTCTGCCGCTAATGAATTAGGAATGAAGCGCATTTCACTCAGCAAGTGCGGCCGGATACGACAATAGGGAGCATCTTGTCGCGTGATTCCGTGCTCCGCTTAACGAGGAAACGCGTTCAGCCGTACTTC
The DNA here is from genome assembly GCF_011952205.1 of Bombus bifarius. Classification (NCBI taxonomy): domain Eukaryota; kingdom Metazoa; phylum Arthropoda; class Insecta; order Hymenoptera; family Apidae; genus Bombus; species Bombus bifarius. Next base: position 169 of record NW_022884507.1, on the reverse strand, counting down.
AGTCGCTGCTGGATTTATTTTTCCATCATTTGATACAGTACTCTGTCAGTACTCTGTCGAATGCCAAGAATTTACTTGACACAAGTGAAAAAATATTTATTCGTTTATTTTTGGTAGCTAACCCAAGAATTTAATTAGTATCATTGTCAAATACACGTACTCGAGTATT